>NW_026947487.1:39790000-40390000 GCF_034190915.1 Cavia porcellus | reverse complement strand
TAGGAGAATGCCTTTTATAGAGCTCTCAAGTGTTCCCTGGCTGCTTCCGCCAGCATTGAAAAGAATTTAGTGACTGACAATTTAATGAAAAGCCAAGATGTTTCTGACAAAGAACTCCTGGGCAACTATGACTCTGGCTTCAAAGAGTTACTGCAAATTAAATTTTATTCTTATCCTTTTTGATCTATATCAGGCTGTAAGGGTAACAGCATGGCTGGAATATTCTTGTCTTATGCTGTTGTTATTAAAAGCATCCATTCATTAATGTATGTGTACCAGCGGGAGAAATGAAACAGTGCGCTCCAGTTGAAAAGTCAGATATTGCGTTGTCAACTTGGTAGGCAAAAGGCAAGGTAAATACAATCCGAGTTTGGGGACAGGGTAATTACTGTCTCCATCTGGCAGCACGTTCTTTGCCTGAACTCGCGCCTCTTCACGTTTTAAGTGCTTATGGGGCATCTTGCTAGGCAACCTAATAAAGGATTACTTTTTAAATGTTACCTTGAAAGTTTTTCAAGACTGCCTTTGTCTAATAACATAATATCACATCTGGCGTGATTGCCATGGCTGTACAGCAAAACCTGTTAATAGTATTTATTAAATATTTTCTGAAGATGCATAATCACCAACGTGAGTCGGTGTTAATAGGGAGCCATTACTCAGCTCGGTTTTCAATATTTGTGGAAAAGGCCAGCTCAGCAAGAAACATATAATGAATGTAAAGCAAATACAAAACACAACACCCCTGCGGTCTGGCTCCTGCCACTGACGGATGGGAACAGCGCATTTCACAGTCTAGCTGCTTGGTGATTTCAGAACACTGTCTCTAAAATATTTGGCATGAAATATCATGAGCTAAACAAGCACGAGGAGCAGCCGCTAAAGGGAGCCTTATGGGGAGCAATGATATTTACTTTAATGACCGTGGCTTAGGAAATTGCTGTATTCCACACTGGGTTAATAAAAGCTCAGGGCGAAGTGGAGAGAGAAGGGGCCTCAGTCCGGGTTGGGAGAGTGGAGAAAATGTCAGGGACCTTCTTCTCCCTGTCACCAGAACATCAACGCTCCCTTCTCTGCTCTGCAACTTCCCCCAGGCTCCCTGCCCTGAGCGGGGCTGGGATGTAAGGGTGGAAATCAGGGTAATTCAGCCACTGGCAAGGTACATTCAGGCAGCACTCTAGATAATGGAGTGCTGTACCCAGGGTAATAAATAGGAGGCATGTGATTATGCAGTTATAATTCAGTCAAGATGCCGGGTAATCTCATAAGCAGTCGGCACAGAGCCACTGTGGCTTGTCTTGGTAGCATCAGGACCTTAAGATTGAGAACTTTGCTGGTCAATATTTTGCCTTGTTTGTTTCTTTGTAGTATGGCAAGTGGGAGTTCAAAAGCAGGTCTGGACCCAATCAGTTATCTAACCTATAGATATTTATAGGCATATATATAAGGATTTGTATATATCCTCCTCCAGCTGTGCCATCTCGCCACACCCCAGGGAATGCACGACAAACACAATCTTGAGAATCCTGGCTAGTTCAGTTGTACATGGAAACGAGATGATCATTTAGTATTTCTCCTGTGCTTTGCCTGCAGTGGTGCCTGTACAGGACCATTATTTCCAGATGGCGATCTCTTTCCATCCTTTGTGCTACTGTATGCAGAATTCTTTGTCTTCATTCATTTGGAGCAACACAGCTTTTCTAGTAACCAAGCCACACTTCCACTTCTGGTGACTTTGCTTTTCTTCTACCTGCTAATTTGTAGTTGCATGGGACCTTGGCCCAGTCATTTAACTTCCCTTCCTTTGCCAAATTAGAACAACATTAGTATTTCCTAGTTCCTAGAATAGTATGCTTTTAGAACACAATAACTGAATATATGGTTTAGCACAGTGCTTAGGCCTTTTGAACACTGATGTTGCTTTTGTTATTATTTTTTAGTAGATATTATTATTTTCTCTTTTGAGGAAAGGAATATATCTCTTTCAATTACATATCTTTCCAAACATAAGTCATGGTGCCGGATCTAAGCAATAAATGTATGAATTGAATTTGGCTCTCTGCCTAGCTATACATGTCTTATTTAATATTTCAAGTTCTAGTAGAAACTTTCATCTCTGATCTACAAACAAGCACATTTGTTCCCGACTGATCCATGAAGAATGTTTTTAGGAATAGGTAACAGTCCAAAAGGAACCCCGAAACTCGCTATGAAAAGTAGAATGACTTCATTAAAGGATGATTTTCTTCCTTCCAGCAGGTGGAGTTTTTCTATCATTTATTCTTCTTGGTACACTTCCTAATGAAATAACACGAGGGTTCTAGGTTTCCAATGTAGGGACCACACGCAAAGTGTGGCAAGTAGTTTATCAGAAATAGTAATGGGTAGAATTTATGAATGATTTTCCATAAATTATAGTGGATTCATCATTAGCCGGGTGAGAACTTCCTGGCCTTTATGCTTCTTGAATTTTGGTCAACTTCTTCGAGTGGAAAAGAAAGGAGTGAGTCTACATTTAGTGCCCAGGAAATGATTGGTACTCTTATTGGACTAGTCTGAGGTGGGCACCTAAAGAGGAGATGGGGCCCTCACCTTGGCCCACTAAATTCTTAACTCTTGTTTTGGAAAAAGAATTTCAGGATCCATCAGTGTGAGACATAGGCAGATTTATAAGTCAGAGCTAGGAGTTAGAAGTAAGTGCGGACAGGAAGAGGACTTCAGCTGGAGCAACTGAGGGAGGGGCTGATGGAGAGGTTTAGCTTGGCCTGCTCACAACTGAATACGACACACACACCCAGTTGCCACCGAATCCGGCCAGCTTTTACAGGTGGATCGTATTAGGCTGGAGTCTGGTTGATCATCATTTCAGTTCAGGCTTCAAGGTTCTGGAAGACTCCTTAGGCTCATGGGGGAATGTGGTTTCTGAGAAAAGACCGTTTTTGCTTGGGAAGAGGAACTGTATCCTTTCTTGACATGGGTTATTGCTCCTGTTAGCAGGGGTGTGATCACGCCGTCACAAAGTGGTTTGTGAGATTCTGTCTTTCGTGGATCCCAAAGTGGTAACAGCTTTGAATATTTCTATGGCTTACTCCAGGGGATGTTGTAAAAAGCTGGCATTTGGGTATTTCTGCAAACCTTGAAACATCCTTTACTCTTATCTTTTTTAAAAAATATAAATTCTAGTGTTTCTTATTTTTACTTAGGGTGGGAAGGAGTGTGGAGGGAAATACAGGGTGCAAGGGCTGAGATCAGGTGACGTTTTCTTTTTCATCTACCCAGAAGCAGTGTCATTCTGATGGCAGCCTCATCGGAAGAGCACATCTCATATTTGTAATAGCGCATAGTGCTGTCCTGCTGAACTGGACACATAGTGTGCACTGGCATTCTGAGAGCAGATCTGGCTGTGTGTCCCAGGTGCATCTATTGCAGACACTTGCAGGGGAAGGAAGAGGAGAGTGACAAAAGAGGCATGCAAGTCAGTTCTGGAGACACCAAGTGGGCAGCCCTTCAGGAAGGGATGGTTCATCTTGATGTCTTCAGTGTTGAAGTAAGGTGGGTTAGACTAGGTAAATTTAGGGCTGAAAAACCTTGAAACACAGACATTTCTTAAATGACTAATATGCCTATGTGCAGAGATGAGCATGGATCTGAGCTGGCATCTTAAGATAATAAGGAAGACAAAACATCAAATGATCTTGTCTCTACTCTGCCTGTCTTTATTGCTCTCACCCCGCCTCAGTACCACTTGATGTGACATCATGTGTACCATTGTGTTAGGGCAGACACAAGAGACCTCTGGTATATGTGGCCAATTCAGCAACAGGAGTCAAGGAATTAATCATACCCGTGACTGAAAAAAAATGAAAAAAGGGAATGCTCATAGTTGTTCTGGGGCTGGTAAGACTGATAAATGGACAAAATGAGCTTCAAGTTACATTTCTCTATGGGACCAAGTGGAACCAAAATACAAGTTCTGAGATGGGATCGATTACCAGTGATTTTGTCCACTAACATATCCAGAAAAATTGCTGAAATACAGAAGAGGACAATCTCCTGTGCTCACCTCCCAAGTGTGGGCTATTTTCAGAAGAAAGCCGGTTGGTATTTAGAGCTGGGCAGTAGAGACTGGATAGTGTACTTGTTGATGTTAGATCATTTTTGGATTCTTAATTCTGATACCAGTGCTTTTCAATATAGCAAGCAGGCAAGGCAGATTTAAGCAGGGAAGTTAGTGCTAAGTAATATTGGTGGAATACTTCTTTAGTTCGATGGGGTATCTTGAAATATTAGAAGCTGTCACATACATTTGAGTGTAAATTGATCTTGCCAATGGCCATTGTATGGCCAGGGTGACCATTAACCTATGGCTTTAAGCAGGAGCACAGTGGAGAGAGAAGAGATGATGTTGGCAGCTGTATTGAGACAATAAATGTGATAATGTCTGTGCGGGACACTTTGGGGCATATGGACTTTGGAAATTTATACCGGGTGCATGGAAACAAGTGTTCACTTAATCAGTCCCTCTGTGATGTGTGAGTTTTTCGTTAAGTGCCATTATTTTATATTCGCTGCAGGGAGTCTTCCCTAGGAGTGGGGACTTTCATGACAAATCTATCCTGGGCTTCAGTGGGACCAGATTTTGTTGTTCCCCCTTTTCTCATTTTACCTCATCCTGTGCCTTCCACGTCACTCCCTCATTGCTAAGACACAAGGAGGGGAAAGATCATAGCATTGCTGCAGAGAGGAATTTCAGTATGGGGAAGCCCGTTTTAGTTGTTCCTAAAGAAAGGCGTGTTGTTACCCATTTTCCTGGCTTAAGTTCTCTGCCCCAAAATACTCCACCTAAGATTTAAAAAAAAAAAAAAAAAAAAAAAGGAGGAGGGACTCTTATGCTTGGAAACAAACAAATGGACAGAGCCTAGGCTTATTGTCTTTTATCTATAGAAAAATAGCCTTTAAATGTTAATTTGTGTGCAATGTTCCAACAAAAACCAGTAAGATCATTCTCATGTCACTAACAAGCTTTAATAATGCTCTTTGGGTGAAACTTCTTGGCTTATTATAACTTAGGGATGCCTCATTTTTCACACGCAGGAACTGTGGATACAATATTCACAGTATGTGAAATGGATGAAGTCAAAGACTGGCAGGACGTCATCCAACCAGACTTGGCTTAGGGAATTGGTTATAGGACTCCTGCAGATGAGCTGCTAGGCTGGTTTCACGAACTAATAAGAACTTGATAAGAAGTGGAATGATTTACATTCAAATCCTAAGGATTTGAGTGGGTTAGGGGCAAGGATTAGGGAAAGAAAGATGGACGATCTTGGATTCAGTTTGTCATAAGGACAGTAACTCCTCCATACTCCAGGGAAATACAGTGATGCTTATAAAAGAAAAAGAACTTGAAAGCTCCCTTTAGGGTAAAATGCTTTATGCAAATATAAGGCATACTATGTCAGGAAAGAGAAATAAAGTTTCACAGAAACCTGTCTCTGACTTGATATTTCCCTTTCTGAATGTTTAAAGAACTTTTCAGGATAGTAACAGCTTGCAGTCAACAACCCTGATTCTTTTCTGGAGAGAAATTGACCTTGCCATTTAAATAGGCATGGAAGGGAACCAACGAGGAAAGGAGATTTAACTCTGTGAAGAAGAAAGGCCCAAGATTTCCTGTATTGCAGTCTTTATCTGAGTTGAAGAGACTATTACCAGGACTACAGATGGGTCTTTAAGGCTGCAGGACTTCCCAGAATGCTTTGAGGGTCAATTTTGTCAACCATGTGGCCTTATCAGACATCTGTTTGAATTGGCTGATGATCATATTGTCTTGATTCATATTTTGGGCCCTCTTGATTGTAAATCAATCATAGAGAAAACTGTATGAGAAGTGTCATGGGAGTGAGAGCAGAGAGGCTGGGGGCTTGGACAACTTGCTTTCTGTGAATGTCATGCCTGGGCCAAAGAACCAACAAGAGGTTTAACAATAGGTTTAACATAGTCCTGTCCCAGGCACTGGTTTGCAGTGGCTGTAACTACACAAACCCAGAACTGGTAATCTGAATTGGCCAAAAGGTAAAGACAAAGTAGCCAATTGGCATAACATTTCAGAATAAACATCTAATATAGTTTTTCTGTACAAACACAAATCTGGATTCCCATTTTTATAACTGATGACAATTTGCACACTTACTGCCAGAACATTCTTGGGAAACTCAATTGGGTTTGCAATGGAAAAAATGATAATTATTTTTATATATCTTCTTTTTTCTGCCCAGTTCTTTATAGACCTAGGTTTATCACATGGTGATCTCCTGTGCTTGGGCAAATTCATTAATCTCATGATATCATTTTATTTAGTATAAAATGGTCATTATTATTCTCATATCCTAGAGATTCTATAAAAATGAAACTCATAAAGACCTTGGCAAAGTTCCTTGTGCAATTATTCTTTCAAATGTCAGAAGGGCCCTTGTGCAGGGTTAGCCACTAAGATTCAACGGCCCGGTTAGTTCTTCTGTGTTCTCTCCCTGTTCCCCAACTCTCTAGTTCCAGACTCGAGGAAATACAGCAGATTGCTCCTGGACTGGGATCTCTGCACTGGCCTTTTCTCTGCCTAACAGTCTCTATCTCCAGTTCTGCTCAAGGCTAGTTCCTTTCCTGTGGCTAGGTCAGAGCTCAGCTACTGTGATTGAAAGAGTTTCCTCCCTAGTCACTGTCCCATTTCCTGTGGTACTTCTCTTGTGACATCTTCCATTTCTTAAGGTCAATCGTGTTTATGCATTGCTGCCTGCCTCCCCCCACCGTGTAAATTGTCTGGGAACAGCAATTTTGGTGCACTTTTCACTCACCAGAATCACGTCTGGCCAGTGGTAATGGCACATTACATATCTTTCCAAAAAAAACCCAGTTAATTATATAAAGCATTTTTTTAAATTTAAAAAATCCACAAGTGCTTTTTCTTACTAAAGGGATGCCGTTTGTTAGAGGTAAATACTCATTTGAGCTCATGAAGCCAGTTTGAGAAAGTCTTTCCTTTTTCTTTCTGTTTGTCTCCTGACTTGAACGCCCTTTTTCACTCCGCTTTTGTCTTCAAGATGCACAAGAACACAAAGCCCGGCATCAGCTTTTAATGCCTGCAGGCATTGCTGTGCCTAATTTATGAGGGAATGAGACCCATTCAGCCCCATGTTTACATCTACAGAGTCACCGATGAACTGGACACGAATCTGAACCACGTCGATTGTGAATGTTTGCTCTTATAGCTGTAAATGTGCAGCTGCATCTTTCCAGCTCTCAAGACACAAAACAACACTGCTGCCTGCTCCTGTTTTATAAACTGGTATTTTTATAGCCCTTGTCATTTGGACACACACTTTTGTGCATTTATTTTAATTATTATCCATGTTCTATCATCCTAAGGGTATGTGGTTTTATTTTTCCAAAAACTTCAGAACATTAGTCCTTTACAATAAATGAGTTTCAGTTTACTTCCAAATAAAATTTGTTATAGTCTGATTTTATTGGTGTAATTATCTAAAGTCCCTTAATTATCTTGTGAAAATCACTTTTCAAGCCAGGTGCGGTGGCGCACAACTGTAATCCCAGCATTTCAGAGGCTGAGGCAGGGGGATTGCTGCAAGTTCAAGATCAGCCTAGACTACATAGTGAACTCAAGGCCAACCTGAACTACAGGACAAGACCCTGTTTCAAAAAAAATCAATTTTCACAATAAAAATCAAGATGATAATAATGTGATTTAAATTATGGTATTCCTTACAACTAGATGATGCATCCTTGATATCTTTATTTATGTGAGTTCCTTTATTTAAAAGAGCATTCTTAAGATAAATGATGTATTTGCAATAATCATGGTTAAGGGCATTAAAAAATGAGTAATTTATAACTGATGTTTTCTGACAACCTGTGTGATAGGACATTCACATTAAGACTAGCAGTACAGGCACTAGTTCTAACTTGCTAAGGGTTTTCATCAAGAAGAAATCAATACAAAAGAAGAGACATAAAATGTTTCCATGTACATCTGAAAAACTGAAAGTTCTGAAGTTCTAAATACTCATAATTTCAAATGTAATGTCTACTTCGGTGAGTGGCACTGATTTAATCTGCAGGTTTTGTTTTTGTTTTTTAATATATATTTTGATACCTGGAATTGAACTCATGACCTTATACTTGCCAGGCAAGTGCTTATGCCATTAAGCTATATCTCTGGCCCTTGTTTTTTTAATATTAAGTCACATAAAAGGTCTCAAACAAACAAATCAAAAGCTTTGAAATTTAGACTGTGACCACCATTAAGAAAATACAGAAAAGGCACAGGTAGATTTTTAAAAACTATTTTAATACAAGATTAATAGCAATTTTCTATCCAAATCAGAAATGAAAAATCTTAACCCAAATAATAGTTGTTTGACAGTCACATAAAATTTTAGGTTTGATTGGTGCACACATTGATCCTGCACATATGGATATGCACACAGAGACCTCACTAAGATGCCATCTTCAGGTTTCTCTCATGGAAGTGCCTCATTACAAGGCCAAGCCAGCGACTCCAGTAACCACTCAGCTTTGAATGAAGTTCCAAATGTTTCCATGCTACACTGAGGCTGCTGTAGCAAACCGCGATAGAGCGTCTCCAGAATGCGTACAAATCAACACTGTTTGTATAAGTCGGCCTCAAACTAAACACTGGCTAATGTCACCCCCAAAGAGGAACACACTGCAAATGTACAAGTTATGGTCTCCTTTACTTTTCTGTCGGCAAAGCTACTGCTTTCGTTTCTTTAATTAAAATTCAGGTCTATTAGCGATTATAGTCAATGAAGAGGAGTTTGAATTTTAGCAAGTTTAAGGTGAGTCCAAACTTGTATTTGCTAACATTTGACCATCGATCAAACCACCTGCTCATGAGCCTTGCAAAGAGAAATCATAAAAGAATCACAACTCAGGAATTTGCTAAGTTTCATTCCTCCTTGGGGGATGTTAGCTGATGTTCAGTCTGTAGCCAAAAATGTGTATGTAATGGCAAAAGAATTAAAGTAGGCTAAGGTCTGCAGCAGGGAATATAAATTATCAGGGTTCTGCATCCAATAATACTTTCATTGTGTTTGATTTAAAGAGTATTACTTTTTAAACTATTACTTCTTGTCTGTGAATAATAGTGTTTTTCAGTGTAGACAAAATAGTATTTTCAATCCCTTACATTTGAAGCCAGTGATAATACTTAATTATCCTGTCTGGGTCAGTCACTGTAAGGGAGTGCTTACATTTCATAATGGGTACAATCAATGTGCCAACATCACCTTCATTCAAATGACAGAAGGTAGTCAAGCTGTCCTTCAGTACAGAACCAGAGTTCTTCGTAAATTTGCAATTCATCCTTCTCTGCTGAAGACTTTAGCCTCTGTTTGTCTTTTGTTGTAACATATACAAAGTATAATATACATCAATCACAGACGTGTATTTCTGTTAGAAAAATACATATTGTAACTAAAGAACATGTAAATAGAGGCACTTCAATAAGCTAAGTGTTTGCAGTTATGAGCATCCACCCACCAATTTCTGGTGTCCGATTTCAGTGAGCCCATTCCTCTCTACTCATAACAGAAGGTATGGTGTGGTTACAGAATTTAGGGGAGTTCAGAACTAATGAAAGCAGGTCTTAACAGAAAATGGAGCATCATTGAATTCCCTGTCCCTATGCTGAAGTGAGAAAAATTAATTTGGGAGAGGGATTCCAAAACACTTACTGGAAAGGGCTAACTAGATGAAACTAAATCCTCTAAGGGCAGAAAAAAATTCTATGTTAAATTGATCCAAGAATCATATGACCTTATTAAGATGATGATAAAAACCAGGAAGTGCAGTTGAATAATATTGCGACCACATCCATGCAGGGTGACTAATATTGTGGCATCATCAACCAAGACTCATTCCAACTCTCTGCCCAGCTCATATGCATCGCTATATCTCATCAGTGGGAATATTACTGATAGTGAAGGTGTGGAAACAAATGAAGCAGGCGTTTATATATTATCTGTGGTTAGTGCATATAGAACATGGGTTCACATTCATTAATATAATGTGTTTTCATACACATGCACAAAACCATTTTGGGGTGACAGCACAGGAAAAACAAGACATCCTGATCTATTTCAGTGAAGACAGTACAGAAATATTTAAAAAAGAAAAACTTGGAATTTAAAGCCATATAAGCAAGATATTCTGGAAAATCAAGGTTGATTTAATTTGTATTGCACCTTAATGATTGGAGAAAAACAATACTGATTTTTGAACTTAGGATGAAATGAGCAACATAAATGACTTGTCCTTCATAGAGATGTGTTATACGTAACTGGTGACAGGAAGCCGAAGGTTGGCATGGGATGGATGGTTTTCTAGAAGCGTGTAATGTTGAATTGGCTGAAGTGTTAATTTCACAAAGGTTTAAATGAAAGATGCCACAAAGTCTCTCAGAATCCTACACTTTTTATTTCCTTAGGCATAAAGTGGCAACAGATGCTTGTAAATACTTCGTTTTGCAAAAGTGCTCGAATATACTTAATACTATTGTGCCGCGTGTGTTCTACTTAAATGTGCTGACTAAATCAATAACTAATTTTAATTTTGATGAGAACAGAGATCAAAAAATACCATTTACGTGTCAATACTGTCAGTGAGTTTAGTTACAATGTGACTGGCATACTACGGTGTCTTGACACATTACTTTTCCCTACTCTGGATGCATCACAAAAAAGCAAGGAACACATGGGTACCAACTGTATTCACAAAGCCCTGGTTTGGTTTATTTTGCTTCTCTCTGCCGGGGGAGCATTGGGTCTGGCTTTGGCATACTTGGTGGATATGTTAGGCTGTGGCTGTAAATTGGCCTCTTGAGTTGGTCTCATGTATCCAAGTGCCAAACAGGAATCCTAGGCCAGAGGTGTTGTACGTAAAAGCAATGGTGTTGCATGAATAACATTCTTTATACAACACGGTTTCCCTCACCAGTAAAATCCTGCACACCCATGGCTGGTCCCATGAGCTCAGCCCAGGTAGAGTACCAGGGACAAAGCATGCTCATGCGAAAAGGATGTGCCCTTGTAAACTTTTAATAGATGGACAGTTAGATACGTAAAAAGTTCTTTCTTGATTCTTGGTGCTCACAGGTCATTGAGGAATCTCTTCTCTGAGCAGCACAAAACAAGAAGAGCTGGTTGACAAAACATTTTTGTTACAAAGGTGTGTCAACCCTGAGCTTGGAATTAAGAAGTTAAAATCTGTGATTTATATATATAGATATAAAAATAGATGATCATACTAAGACTAAAAAAGTGAAAGAAATCTCTATGTCCATACTATATATAGTTTTTTTTTTTGTCTTGACTTTTTGTTGTTGTGAGTTATTTTGTAAGAGAATGCCCTTGTGATGGAGAAACCAATTGACACAAAGCAAATAGTTAAAAATCAAAGCTCAACTATGGATCTCATTGTTTAACAATTCAGCAAAAAAAGTCATTTGGGGGAGGGTAATGAACACAGGGGCAGAATCACTGAATTCATGTCAAACCTGTGGCAAAGGGAGAGACTGTATCATTGAAGATGATTTTCCAGACCTGGGAGGAGGATGAATTTACGGGGCATCCATTAATAACTAAGAAGGAAGAAAATCTGTGCCAATTAGCTACAATGGGCAGACACTGGGGAGGGGGGTGTCAAAAAATGGTGCCATTACTGAAGTTGAAATTGGGCAGGATGACAGAGAGGTGCTGAGTTATAGTTAGTTTTGCTTTCATATTCAGGATGGAATTCTAAATTTAGGATCAGTACCTCCAAATCAATTTGATATTATATGATTAGAGTGCAAGACGGTACCTCCAAGACAACAGTGTATTTTCACTACATTTTAAAAAATTTTAAGCTTTCTCCCCAGAAGCAGTTTTATAACCTGATTTGTCACTGAAAAGCTTACCCTGGGAGTTGGCTGTCAGTGTAGAACCTATAGCATTAAAGTTCTTTATTTTTCTCTCGTTGCTTCTTTGTTGAAAATGTGGTTGTCTTGGGGTTTGGCCTGATTTTAAAAGGAAAATTATTTTCTTCCTAACTTGTTTTATGAGGGAAAGAAAAAAAAAAACTCACAACGTGAGATTCTTTTACTTCTGCAGCATAAAAGCAAATGAAGGTAAGAAAATTTCCTGGTACGAAAGATTTGAGTAAGAATTCTCTCTGGAATAAACGAGGTCCCCACACATAGCTGAAGGAAAGAGGAAGCAGTTCATCTGGCACCCGGTACTCTTTGGGAAAACAAAAAGGGAGGCAGATCGCAGGACTGCTCTCTTCTCATAGAAAACGGTAAGTTTTTGTGGCATGGTCCATTGTCCGAGAGTATAAGAAAAGAAGGGAGCTGGCCACTCAGACAGCTAAAATGCAGTTTCATCCGACCAAAGCCTAGGATTATCTGCACAGTCTCTGCAATGCCAGGACCACACAGACCATAGACCAGGAGAGCAGTGAGTAGCCGAGCTGGGCTGCAGAAGAGTCCTCTTCCCTCCTGTCAGGGTCAGCTGCAGGGGCCTCTGTGGTGACAAACTCGAACTCTGTGGGACACACATCATCCATGCATCCGCTGCCGCTTCCTGAGCCGCTAGATTCATCGCCTGGCGTGGAAAGATTGAAGAAGAATTAAACCACACACCAGGTGAAGGCAGAAGCAAAGCACGTGATGGAGCTGAGCATGTGGGTGGAGGGCCTCTTCCGTTCCTGGGTTCCCCAACAAATCCCGCTGGATTTACACCCCAAGAGTGGATTTGTGGCCAGAAGGTGGGATGTATTAAAATAGATGATTGAAACCCAATATTAATGGAGATCCAGAGTCATTGCCTACCATGATGGCATTAGGAAGATATTTTTCTCCTAGCAAATATTTAAATTGCATAAAACAGTTCCATTCCTTTCTCTTTCTGTATTTCAGAGTTGTTATTCTTAGCAGATAGCATGTTTTTGAAAGGATTTTTTAAAGAATACTCTAAAGGAAAACATAGAGTAGGGAAATGAGCACAGCAGGCAGGAAACTGGAGAAAAAATAGTGAAACAATATAGCAGGTAGAGATTATCACTACTATATGACTGTATCCCACATTCCTATTACTCTTGATATTTCCCTCCTAAGAGTAAAGATGGACTCAGTCAACCTGTGTCTCCCTCTAAACCAAAGGTTGACAAGCTACAGCCTGATGCTTAGTTTGATACAGCCCATACCCTAAGGTCAATCTTTATATTTTAGACCTTTGATAGTAAAGCAAATGAAGAACACTATTTTGTGACATGTAAGAAGTGACTATATGAAATTCAAGCTTCTGTGTCTATTTATAAAATCTGGCCAGGACACAGCTGTACCTGTTCACACTCCTTCCTTGAGTTGTAAGAGCAGAGTGACAGGGATCCTGTGACCCTCAGCACCTGACCTGCCTAATATCTGGCTCTTTACAAGAGGAGCTGTCCTTTCCTTGCTGGATACCAACGCCCAGGTGCCCATTCAGTGTGCTGTCTCAGGGTGGTGCCTTTCTTTTCTCCCATGCATGTGCGTTGGTCCACTCTTTTCTCACACTTCTCTTCTTGGTTGTCTTCTTGCCTAATAAACTGTCTCTTGGACCTGGCCCCAGATTTACCTGCCTCAACTGCAGTCAACACTTTGTCTTTGAGAACTTTGTCTCTGTGGCTTTAATCAAGTACATAGTACAAGTTACATAGTCCTATAAGGCTTGCCTCTGTATCGAACAAGTACAGACATCTTTTCTTATTATCAATCATTCCCTAAACAATGCAGGGTAACAGCTATGTACATAGCACTCACATTTCATTATGTGTTCTAAGAAATCTAGAGATGATTTAAAGTATATGGGAGGATTTGTGTAAGTCATATCAAATACTAAGCCATTTCATATAAGTAATTAGAGCATTTGTGGACTGTGGTATCTGTGGAGGGGTCCTGGCACCAATCTTCCACTATATGAAAGCACTTGTCACCACCTGAGATTGTGTTATCTGTTACTGTTTACTGTCTGTCTCTTCCACGAGAATACAAATACATGGAAGGAGGAAATTTGTATAAATGTTTACTATTTCTGGATTTCATGCTCCCTGGCATACAGCAGTTGCTCAGTTAAGTAAATGAATGTGCCTTAAGCAATTGACTCAATTTTTGCTTTCTTGTTTAACCAACATGGGTCAGGATATTTGTTTTGGAAAGTGTACATGGAGACAACTTGATAAAATGCCCAAAGGCATCAACTTCACTGCTGTCCCTCATGTCTGGTGGAAAAAATATGTCACCAACAGCAAAATTCTAAAATTCAAGTGGCCACAGTTCATTAAAATGCTCTAGAATAAATAAGTTAGCTTCACTGTGGCTCCATTCCCTCACTTGCACAAATAAAATTAATAATAACACTTTGCAGAATTGTTATGGGCAGTAAACAAGAAAATGTTTCTGAAAGGACTCAAGAAACTGCACTTTGCAGTAACATTTTCCTTTTTCCCCATTTACTCCATGATTCCTCTCAATATCCCTAAACTCCTCCTGCTACATGATCAGCTGAAGCACCCCAACTGCCCCCAAAGATTGGAGCCATCTTGCCTACCAGGCCATTTAAGTAAAGCCACAGAATGTGTGGGGGGTCTTCTATCAGGATAAAGATACAACTTACTAGCATTTTTTTTCAGATGGCATACCGAAATACCAGAGAAGATCATTTGAATATGCTCTACTAGGTTCTTAACATTTTCTCTGCTTTATCTTTAGTGGCCTTTACAAGGGAGAGAAATGCCCAGTAATTAAATTCAGAGACATCAAAATTGCTAAGGGAATTGTTCTGAGTGCAAGTATCACAAAGAAGAAGTAATATAACCTTTACAAAGATATTATTAAAGTGACTTAGAATATTAAAAATGTGGGAAGCAAATAATGACAGGAGCTTTTGACTAGGAAAAATAATGGTTCCAATTCTTTATGAAAAGGAATCACAAATGCAGGTATTAGGGGTGGGGTGGGCACTAAAAAAATGCCACAAGCAGGAAGGGTGAAGATGGCTCTGAGACGCGATGATGGTTTATGTGATTGGTATTAACCTAAAATAGAGGGCCAAGTACGCTTTAACTATTGTTGATTTTCCCTTTCCTTTTAGGGGAAGCAGAGCAAGATCTCTACCTCCTGGACATTCCTTGGGATTTGCATGCATGATTGATACATATGAGACCTGGTTAGATCAGAGAGGAGCAGGAAACAATAAGGATGACACCAATTAATTCTTCTTGTATGAATTTATTCATTCCAATAGTCACTCCCAGGTAAGAAAGCATTTTGTTACACGCAGAAGATAGAATGGATAAAATGAACACAGTGGGCTAAGTAATGGTAATCATTAAGCTCTACTGGATCAGCTTGATTGACTTGGGAACAGCCCAGGGGACTTGTAGAGCATACTTCTGGGTGTTCCGGAAGGGTCATGGAGGTGTAACCTTGGGTCCTAGGTCTGGACCCCTGCCCCTTCGTCTCTGACATCGTTCTGCTCTCCTTCATAGCTACCATGAACTGAGCAGGTTTGGGCTACCACACCCTTTCACACTGATGTTTCTGCCTTGGAGCCAGTGGACCATGGACTGAATCCCCTTAGCATCTGAGCCAGATTAAAGTTCTCCTCCTTTAAATTGTAGGTATTGGGAAATTGTGTCCTGCAATGGGAAAGCTGACTAATCCACAGATGGGAATAAGGAAGACTAAAATCTGCTGTAACATTCTCTTCTTGGGAAGAAATGAGGGATTTAACTAAGAGGAAGAGATAACAAATGGCTGTCAGAAATTTGGAAGCCAATGAGTCTGTCAGGTT
The DNA here is from genome assembly GCF_034190915.1 of Cavia porcellus. Taxonomy (NCBI): domain Eukaryota; kingdom Metazoa; phylum Chordata; class Mammalia; order Rodentia; family Caviidae; genus Cavia; species Cavia porcellus. The sequence continues at coordinate 40,374,095 of NW_026947487.1, read as the reverse complement.
GGTAATTATCCTGTATTTAGAAAATTAATCTTTGAGTTCTTCAAAATAAAGTAGAACACTAAAATTTTTCTTCAGGGGACAGTTCAGTAAAGACTAAGATGACTTAATGTCTTCCATCTGTAAGTTGTTACTTTCTGTCTCATTAATTTAGGCACATAGGTATCATCTTTTGCTTCAGTGACCAAATTACAGAATTACTGGCAACTTCACATCATATGCTCAAGAATTCTTTTCCAAGGAGTTCTCTTTGTAAAGGTGCACAGTTAAGAGAAGACCAATACAGCCAGACAGACAGACACACACACACTCTCTCACACACACACGCACATATACATATACACACACACATACAGGCACAGACACAGGCACCAATACAGACACAGACACAGATAGAAAAGACAAATCACTTAGGTGAAACCCAAATAGGATTTCTGAGATGTGAGCAGTATGGATATGCCTCAACTTATGATGGAGTCACATCTTGATTAACTCACTGTAAGATGAAAATATCTTAAGTTGATAATGCATTGAATATATCTAAACTACCCATTATCCTAGTTTAATAACTCTCTTTGTTACTTTTCTTGTTGCCAAGACAAAAATATCCAACACTTAAAATTAAAAGAAGAAAGACTTATTTCAGCTTACAATTTGTAGAGGTTTCAGTTGGCTGACTCCAAGGCAAGGTGGCCTGACAGAGGGGCATTGCGAAGGAGAAACAGTTCATGGCAGAGCAGGGAAGGCAGAAGGCAGCTGCAGTAGCAAAATTTTGTTCCTTATATTTTAGCCAGATTACCTACCTTTAGGGTGGGTAGCACTCACAACCGAGATGGGCAGCCTCAGTGCTAGCATAGCACCATGAATCAATCCTAGCCTCACATCCTTGATCCCAGTAGCACACACCCTAGATCCAGCCATCTCTGAAAAACTCCACCCATGACAGCAGGAAGCTTTGGGAGGATATCTAACCACAAGCCATCACAATAGTACAGGGCACCACTGAGTGTCAGTTGTTTTCCCTCATAATCCTGCTGACTTGGGGCTGCACCCACATAGCCTCCACATAGCACGATGAGAGAACACTGTATTGTATATTGCTATTTTGGGGAAAACTCCAAATTCAAAATGTGAATGGATGCTACTGAATGTGTATGGCTTTGGTGCCATGGTAGAATCAAAGAATTGTAAGTAGAGCCATCACTTGCTGAGGGTCATCTGTAATTTATTCAAGATGCCAGCTTACAAGCATAAGATGGGGATGTGAGCCCAGCTTGTCTAAGCAATCTGCAGACTATTCTTTTGGCAATTGCATCAGTCAGTATTTTTCTCGCTGTGCCTAAATACCTGAGGAAAATAAAGGAGAAAAGAGGTATTTTGGCTCATGGTTCCCAAAACTTCAGTCCATGATCAGCTGTCACTAAGACAGAAATATTATGTCACAAAGCATGGTGGAGAAAGGCTGTTTTTATAGCCACCAAGAAGCCGATGGAAAGGGAAAGAGCCAGAGAGGAGGGCGACAGGGGTAAGGTATAGTCCTCAAGGTCACACCGCTGTATCCCTTTACTATTTATTTATTTATTTGACACTGGGAATTGAACTCAAGACCTTGCCCTTACCAGGCAAGTGCTGTGCCATTGAGCTAAATTCCTGACCCTCCCACTCTCTTTAAATAGGCTTTACTCCCTAAGTTCCATCCAGTAATACCGTCATCTTATGATCCCATCAGTGAATTAATCCACTAGTAAATCTAGAGTCCTTGGGAGTCAATTACCTTCTGACAGCCTCACCTCTAACCACTGGACACTCTGAGGGGGCATTTTAGAAACATGACAATGGTGTTGTGAGGGAGGGAAGAGACGTTTGGGACAGATATAAAAACACTAATGTAGAAAGGAGAAGGTGAAAACACAGGCCATGGAAACTATTAAGACTGGCTATGATTTATATAGCTTAAGTTTTACACATTAGACTATAAAATTAGAGGAGCATAAAACATAATTAGAGACACACCTTGCTCTTGTAGACAAACAATGGTATAATCAGCCACAACCACCTTCCACTCAGGAAGTTACTGGGAAAGGTTTCCTTACTTGTGTCTTGGAAGTTGACATCATTGCCATTGTATGCATTCTTCAATTTGTTGGTCATCACGCGGAGAGCCATGATCTGCTGTCTGATGAACGTGTCAGGCCGAGTGATGTCCACATCCACCTCGGGGTTGTTGATTTGGTTGGTCAGCCCGTCATTCATGATCTCAGGTAGGTATCTGCGGGGAGGAAGGAAGAAACGACAGGTCAAGGTGACGCAGCGGGTTCCTCAGAGTCTGCCATGGCAGTGCTCAACAGGGAGCCAAGCCACTGGGCCCAAACTGGATTTGATTCCCGCAAAAAATGCCAAGGAGTAATATGCATTTCCTCAGAGGGAGATGTGACTAAAACGGCTGCAGGCTTGGTTTTTCAATGGCAGTGAGTTATTAGGTAGGCTTCCTGTTTTGAAAGTGCTACACTGAGGACTTAGAGAGACAGTTTCTTAAAATACTCTTCCTCTCTCCATCCAAAAAGTCACACAGCTCCAGCCAAGGACCACATGGCTTCCTCAGTTCTCCTCTTCATTTTGGTGTGAAGAATTGGAGCTAGAAACAATACAGTGTCTTGGAGAGAGTTCTCTTGTAGAAGGAGACTCTTCCCACGGAAGGTACCTTACTTCAGATTGTAATTCAAGGAAATTTCTGGGTCTCTTTATGTATCTACATATTTACCTATATACCTATGTATGTGCCATATGTGCATACATCTATGTCTATTATCTGTCTATCAGTTATCTATCCATCTACCTATCTATAGTCATTGTCTATCATCTATATCTTCTATTTTTGGGACATTTTAGCAGTAGCCCGTGATTGCTGGCATGTTTGAAATGTCTATTATGGTTTTTATTTTGTAATAGAATCTCAGGTGTAACTTGGTAGACTCACCAATATCTGATAAAATAGAAGGGTAACACCTAATGCTCCTGAGCCTACTTTTTCTCTTGCTTGTGCCAAAATGTCACAGTTGTCAGCCCTCCAACATCCACTGCCTAAAGCTGTCCTAGGGTCTCCATGCCAGTGCAGCCGGAGCCCTCGGAAACTCACTCAGAGCCTGGCCGTCTCCCTTGCACACCTGTCAGTTTTCTGGTTTACTAACTCTGTGTATCAGGAATCTTCACACACCTGCCTCTTCTTCCCCTCCCCTGAGTCCTTGCCTGGAGTGTGGCTGGCTCTGGTGGCCTCAACTTGACTTCCTTGTGCCTTCTACCTTTCCCTGCGTGGCCTGCCCATGCATTCTGATTAATCTGCCACTCTATCCTGTCACTCTTCTGTTCAAAGACACTTGAGATAGTAGCAGGTGCCCACTGGACACTCAGGGAGGTCCTTGCTGAATACGCCACATGTATTTTGAAATTCTGTCTGTCAGCCTATTTAGGAGATAGGTATAAGTTTATTCCCTTTTATGAAATAGAAGACTGAGGCTTCGTGAAGGTAAGCCAATGTGCAATGCAACAGGTGGCAATGCCAGGTTCTAATCGCAGTCTGGCTCCAAAGCCCGTGTGCCCCAACGCCACCCGCTACTGCTGGGTGGAACAACTACAATTCACACATCACAGCTCAGGCTTCTGAGTACATCTGTGCCCTGCTCTGCTTTCGTATGCTGCAGTACTGACTCTGAGAGAGCCTCTTTGTCTTACAGGGTCTGCTCCACTGTGCTGGCCAGGTTGGTTAAACTGTGAAATTCACATTTGATCTTCATCCCTTCTACACTCTTCCCAAGACAGGCAGTAGAAACCAGAATTTTTCTTCTTTGAGGCGGTTATAGAAACTCTAATCTTTCCCTCCACCTTTCTTTTGGAGCTGGATATAAGGAAAGTCTCTAATCCCCTTTGTCCTACACTGGGCCAGGGACCCTCTGCATCCTGTAGGGGTCCCGCCCTGTATCCTGGAGGAAGGCTGAAGCAGACAGGCCTTGCTGGTTTCCCACTCAGTCTATTAGTAATCATGGCTGTGCAACAAAACCTCCTTAAAACACCCAAAGGACAGAGTTCAGGATCTTCCCGATCGAGGGAAACCTGGCAGTTCCTGTAGCTGGTGCCCAAAGAGGGCAGGCAGCTCTGAACCCTTTCCCTCCATGCCAGCCTATGCCTTCCTTCATCTGTATTCTTTGTGATGTATTTTATAGTAAACCACAAAAGTGCTCTTGAGTTCTATGAGTCACTCAAGCAAACCCATGCAGCTGGAGGAGGGCTAATGGGACCTCTGATTTGTAGCCAGTCAATCAGAGCACAGGGAAACAGCTCAGGGCCCGGGACTGGCATCTCACACTGGGGGACAGTCACAGGACTAAGCCTTCAGCCTGTGGGACATGTGACATGGTCTCTGGGCAAATAGTGTCCCAACGGCATAGATAAGAGGACCCCCACCCCCACCCCGGGTCTGCCTGCTTGCTGGTGTGGAGAAATCTCCAGACTCTGGGGGAGAGTCTGTGAAGATGGTGGAGGCCCTGTTTTTAATCAACACATTGTCCCAAAGGGTTTTGTTTTGTCTTGTCTTTAATATACTTTCCCATTTAATGCCCAGAGAGTCATAAAGACCCAGCATCGTTCTCACTTTTTCCTAAGCTAACTATTTTTTAATCAAAAAAATTTTTAGTGCACGTTTACAGCACACAATGATTTCAGCTCTCAGAGATCGGCCCACCCTTTGTAATGCTGCCAGGTTCAGTTGGGCGTTCTGTGCACTGCACAAAGTACCTCTCCCAGCTGAGGGAATGAGTTGGTGCCGGTGTTCAGGCTCAGTTCTGAGGTCACCAAGCTGTGCCCATGTCGGGTGCTACTCATCGCTCTTTCCTCTTTGGTAAACTTTTTAATTTTAGAAATTCCAATACACACAAAAGAAGACACAGTAATATCATGAACCCCAGGAGGCGCTGTCCATCAATCTCTAAAAGAGGCACTCCACAGAAAAGCTTTGATACTTAAGCCATTTTTCAAGGTGTCAGATCATATGCAAGATGTATTTGTGTGTGAACTGGTTTATCTGTTTTAAATTAGAGACCCTCAGAATAAGCTCTGTTTTCAGCCATATCTTGGACAAAATTGACTTCACAATGTTCACTAAATAATGAAAAATAAAACACATGGAGTGCGTTGTCAATTCTTTTCCATGAAAGCTTCAAATATTATTGTCCCCCCAAAATGTCCAAATAGAAATTTCAGAAACTGTGGGCCCACAGCTCTTTATTTTTGCAGTAAAGCATAACTTACGCCTTTGACTATATTTGGTTTATAAATAAGTTCTTGCAGGCTCCTGAGACAGTCTTGTTGGTATAGCTCTAATATATGACATTGGATTGACCTTTATTGATGTGAAATTATATGTGCTGGGCTCCCAGAGCTCTGCCTATCTGTGATGCCACTGGAATAAGTGACAGATGCAGGCCATCTGCAGTGGACACCAGCTCAGAGGGCTGCACAGGCAAGGCCAGCGCTACGTTTCTCCTCCTCATTGTGGACTGAGTCTGATTGAACCTGGACTGTGTCTCTCTTTATCCTGCATAACCTGCTCAGCTCACTGAGCCTTGCTCATCAGCTCCTCACTGCAATCGTTGGCCTGGGACACTGCCCTGGGAATCTGAACATCCAGGGACGGTGAGAGGCTGCCGAGCCAACCCAGATCTCATGGCATCACCGATGCTTTGTCTCTTACCATCCAAGGAAGCATAACATGTTTCTCCCCGTGCCCAGAACCTTTTCTCCTTTCCTGTGTTTAAAGGATTGTCTTAGAGGCAATGTGGAAATTTAAACCTGAAGTAGTTGAAAAAGAAAACGGTCATTTTTGCCATCCTGAGGGAGATAACTCCAGAGGCTGAACTCATGAATGAGTCCCTGAGCAGCTGAAAGGGTGGGGTCCCTGAGCTCCACACCAGAGCCTCAGGAGCCCATGCATCTGTTGCTTTTCATGCTTTGTCTTCCAACAGAAATCCCATCCCCTGCAAGACTCGGCTATTAAAAATCCTGCATTATCAGTGGAAGTGTACATTGTTGCGTCCAGGAGGCTTCTCCTTTAGCTTCTCCATAGCCCTTGAATGTGACAGCACGGTGTTTTTGCACTGTCGTATCTCTGGAGATGTAGCAGGAGAGCCCTGGCACAGGGAGCCCGGGTCCCAAGGTTGGGTGTATGTGTGTTGGAACAGAAGAAACCCAGAAGCAAGGACAACCAAGCGTGTCATTGTCTGCCAGTGCTTCAAGATATGATGTGGCAAGCAGGTGGCAAGGAGCACAGCCATGCATAGCCTCCTCATTTTGGCTGGCTTCTGTTTGTAGGGCATGACAGAAACAACTTGTGACAGTTTTGCAGAATTATTTGTCTTCATGTTTAATTTCATACTGTTGATGTAGGCTCTTTGATTTTTCTGAATTAATAGCCCATTGGGGTGGAAGAGTCCCATGAGAATGTGGCAGGGGAAATGACAACCTTGTGAGTGGCTGCAGTTGGAACCTTACTGGTGAGGTGACAGCTCTGTCACCCAAGAGACGGTAAATGCACTTGCACCTGCCAATTTCCCACAGGTTGACCACTGCAGCAGCCATCCTCACCCTGGAATCACTTCTTATGGTTCTGCTGAGGAGTCCAGAAGAAGTCCATTGATACCCAAATTGCTTGTTGGGAGGAGAGGCTCGATGACTTGGCATTCAGTGTTTCTCATCCACACCTTCAGGCTGGTAGTTGTTCTGACATAAGAAGCTATGTATGAGGAAAGGGACGTGTGCCCTCAAGATTGGGAATTGAAAGATAACATAACAGTGTCTGATAAGGGAGGCAGGAGCTGCCCAGTAGGTTCAGCCTGAGAGGAAGCCGAGGCTGGGAGGAGGAATTGCGTATCCAGCTGCTGGCCTGGGCTTTGACATCTCCTCAAGGTGCAATTGGAAGAATGTGGAGAAAGCACTCCACGAGTGACCACCGTTTACCACCTGGATCCACAGCAATGTCTAGCTCAGAGCTATGCATTCATCCTTCATCACAGTTTAAAGAGTCTTCCTAACTTAAGAAACTATATTGCCAATGTAGGTCCAGAATTCCTTGTGCGCAATTCTAAAATTTGAAAATCTCTGCAGTTGTTCCTACAATATATTGTTAGGAAAACTTCATGGGATTTGAAATGAGGCCAATGATAGTTTTTATTTATCCCACTTTTGGGATACTAATGCAGTTTCTGCAGAAATATTAGTGTATTTAATTATGGGTATATGTCAAGATCGTACTAGGAAAACTGCACAGTACAGAGCACATTCACAGTGGTAAGTCTCTAAAATCCAAAAAATTATGAATTCCAAAAACACATATGCTCTCAAGGGTCTTATACAAGGAAAGGCAAACCTACGATATCAGTCACCTCTTTTGCAAGCTGACTCAGGACTTGAGGTTTAAACTTCGCATGCCTTAGGGTGGCTCCTATTGACATCAACATAGTACCAAGTGTTGGCAAGAAGGCAGAGAACCTGGAAGCTGTGTGCTGCAGGTAGGAATGTAGAATTGTGCAGCTCTGGAGCCCAGTGTATGGCATTTCCCCAAAAGTGAAGCAGCATAAGATTTCCAGCAATTCTACCTCTCGGTGTATCCCCAAAAGAATTTAAAGGAAGGACTGGAGGAGATATTTATACACCTCTGTTCAGAACGGCATTATTCTTAATAGCCAGGAGGTCAAAACACCCCAAGTACTCATTGATGGATAAAAGGATCTGATAGAAATTGGTATTTATATAATGGAGATATTACTCAACATTAAAAAGAAAGGAAACTCTGACACATGGCTTAACCTGGAAGGCTGCTGAGGATATGAAAGGACAACACTGTAGCATTCTGCTATTTGAGGTACCTAAAATAGTCAAATTCAAAGAGATGGAAAGTAGAATGGTGAGTGCCATGCCTGGAGAAGGGCGACGTGGGGAATTAGTAACACAGGTACAGAGGCTCAGTCTGGGAAGATGAAAATTTCTGTGCATGGATGGTGTGATGGAGACACTATGGGAATGTATTTACTGTCACTGAAACTGACACTAGAACATCATGAAACTGGTATATTTTACCACAATTTTTAAAAACTAAGTTTTAGGTTTACATTTTTAAAAGTTTTTGATGTAGATTAGTTTTCTTCCCTTTTCATTTACCCTAGTATTACTCAAAGCACACTGTGTGAAGTGCACTTATACTTTCTTAAAAACTATGCAGCTAGAGGTGTCTGTGACATTAGACTGCACGCGATGTCACAATGAGAAATGGTCAAAGGCACACCAGCTATGACGGGTCACCTGAGCTCTCTCTAGGATGGCAGGGTGACCACTGGCAATTCACTTAGCTAATTTATTTCATTATCAACTACTGGAGTCCATTGCATTCTTATGCAGATTGAGTGCCAAACTGTTGCTGAGAGCAGCAAAATCTGGAGCTTTAGAGCCTGGATTCCTGTACAGAAGAGAGATGGGTGATGGCTCTCCTCCAGCTGGCGCGGGAGGCAGGAAATGGCTTGGGAACTCTTGGAGAACACGCAGCTCATCAGTTGGTGCAGTCAGCAGAAGCTATGCTCCACGACTTGGCTGCTTAACTCACTGGCAGGAGCACCCCAAACCCACCCTTTCATGGCTGGACTGGAGTCAGCAAACTACGGAGCAGACAGAAAAGACCCGTGAGCCAGTTTTCAGGGCTGCTGAGTTGTGGACCAGCAGTGTGCTCCTTTTCTCCTGTTGGGAGCTGCGTCTGCTCGGCATCTTTCCCCACTGATAAGATGCACCCAGCTTCCTCTCACTTGGGATGGCTGGGAAGACCACGTGGATTCTTCCCTTCCCTAAATATTCCAGAGGAAGGGAGGCAAGCATTTGAGAATGCCAGGTTTGATAGCTGCCAGTTCTTTTCTTAGACAGGATTCTGACCTTCTAACATGTTTGCCTGGCTGGGCCTGCATAGAGTAATTTACAGTTCTTTACAATAGAGTCAGAGTTTTTTGGAACAGATTCTGCCATCAAACTAAAACAATTCTGTTCTGAAAGAGCTGCCGAGTCCCTGTCTTGACAGATCTCTCATCATTCCGCCTTCCCTCCATCTGCTCAGACTCATCCGGTCATAACTTGCTATTCTGCTTGGTTAATCAATTCACACAGTAGCTGGTGAGAGTGACTGATGTATTTTCTATTTTTCCGGTTTCCTACAATTTACTGTGTTTACCTCCTGGCCTTGGGAAGGGGTTTCCTTAGGGACTCTATTTCTGTGAGGATCAGGTGCCTTGAAATACAGCAGAGGCTCCTTGCAAAAGCCTCATCTCTAAAGGGTCCAATTTATCCTGGTCACTGAGCTGGCTCTTTGATCACCTCCTCTCTGAGGCGTTTTAAGGGAAGGACACATTGATGGTTGAATGCTGGCTTACAAGGAGCAAAATAAGAGAGTTGTTCTGCGGTTTTACAGGGGAGAGGCAGATGTCTGACAATGATTGACTTAAAGACTGCAAAGACCCTCAAATAATTTGCGTCCAGACAACCTACATGCTATGGGGCATGCCTCTCAAATTGGCTTCTGTTTATGTTCTTTCTTTTTCTTTTACATTCTTTCTGCCTATTTTATCATTTCCCATGCTCTTCTTTCTTTTTTAAATCATATCATCTGAGTTTAGGAGAAATGTCCTGATGAGGAAAACATGGTCCTAAAAGAAATTAGAGATGAAGTAGCTGCATACTGGCTGTGTCATTAAGAAGCAAGAATCTGAACAAAAAGGAAAGGGCCTCGGTGAACTCCTGGGGGCCTTCGTTTTTTCTGCTGTTGCCTGACGGAGCTCTAACCTGTGTATGCCAACCGTGTGGAAGTTTTATTTCTTTCGGAGCCTCTGCTTTCCTGTCTCCCTCTCATCATTCTTCTCTAGTTCCCGTACAGACAGCTCATTCTGGCCAGCAGCTGCCCAGAGCGCCCTTCTCAGCCATGACTGATGGTTGTGAGTGTCCTCTTAGGGTCTCGAGGTTCACACCAGGAACTTTAGGAGGCCTAGATTTGTAACCTGAACCACAAGTCTTTAATTCCCCCCACGGGCCTTCTAGATTATTATTGATTTTCCTCTGGAACTTACTAGCTTCCCCTCAGTACTGATTTGTCTGTGTCAAGTGACAGCATTTCTGTGCCTTTTCCCACTTCCCCTGAAGAGGCTGCTGAGGTCAGTGAAAAATGGAAGGAGTTCTCCCTGCAAGCTCACTTTTCTGCGGGTTCCTGAAGATGCATCCTGAGCTCTCTTTCTTGGCTGATGGACACCACTACAAACACCAAGGAAGACCCTTGATAAGCTTTTCTGATAAGTAGGATATGATTTAGAACACTACTGGCTATGAATGATATGTTGTGGGCACCCAAGAGCCATACACTGAACCTTTAATCTACATGAATTTAGGGAGGTTGGATGAGCCCTGAGATTGAAACCCTATGATGGGATTAGTGCCTTTAGAAAAAGAGAAAGGAGCTAGGTGTGGTGTGGTGTTGTACGCCTGCATTTCCAGCACTGGGAGTAGCTGAGGCAAGAGGATTGCAAGTTTGAGGACAGATTTGGAAATGTAACAAGATCCTACCTCAAAATTAATTATAGTAAATCAGAGAGAGAGAGAGAGAGAGAGAGAGAGAGAGAGAGAGAGAGAGAAGCTTTCTCCACCTTATAAGGACACAGAATGAAGATACTCGAGGTGCTCTGTAAGAGGCCCTTCACAAAAATATATGTACCCCTACTGGTATCCCAATCCCTCCCAGCCTTTAGAATTGTGTAACATGCAGCTCTACACCTTAAATTTCTGGTATTTTGGTTGTAGCACCCGGAGCTGCCTAAGATACTCATTGAATCAAGTACTGAACAAAGATTCGGGACTTACTCTTGCCAGCTGACATAATGTCATGGTCTGAGATCAGGATTTTGGTGAGACCAGGCTGTCCCCGGCATCCTGAAGCCTATGCCTTATTTCCAACTTAAAATTATCTCTTGATGCCTTTGTGAAATGTAAGCCACTCATCATCCTGACAACTTTACCCTTGCCTATCCTTAGTGGGAGACATCACAACAGAACCATGTGACTTCTCGGCCAATATTACTGTTACTGTTTTAATATAAGAACCCCACTAAAGGAAATATCAAGGTTATCTGTGGCAAAGAAAGAACAAAAATTTGCGATATGTCCCATAAGGCCGAGAATGGCATGTCTTACAGGTTCATAAGGGCTGAAAAAAAAAGTAAATTTGAATTTCAGAAACACAGTGAGCTCTTTTTTCAGGGCAGTTTTGTTATGCAGTGTTTTAAATGCCAGTTCCAGGGACTCTGCCTTAGAGTTCACTACTCAAAGTATGGTCTTTGGACCAGCAATATCCCACGAACTTGTTAGAAATGTAGAATATCACATAGGAACCCTTCCTTGCCCTGGGGCTTAACTGTCTTGGCTCAGGCTTCTCTAACAGAAGCACCACAGGCTGCATGGCTTAAACACTTATTTCTCACAGGAGAAATCTGAGATCAAGGTTCTGACAATATCTGTGTCTGGTGAGTGTTTACTTCCGGTTCATAGATGGCTGACTTCTTATTCTGTCCTCATATGCACAGCGAGAGATAATTTTTTCCTGTCTCTTCTCATAAAGGCAGCAATCTCATTCAGGAGGGTTCTACTCTCACGAGTTAATTACCTGCCAAATCCCTACTTCCAAATGCCATCCCTTTGGGATTAGGATTTCAACGTATAAATTTGAGAGAATATAAGCATTCAGCCCACAGCACCAAATGATTCAGAAGCTGAATTTTAACAAGATTTCCAAGAGTTCAGTCTGCACACCAAAGTTTCCATGGGTTTAGAACTTGCAACCTTCATAGATGTATCACCTTGATCTTCAGGTTGTCACAAGAGGTTGGCAAAATGAAAGATTCTCTTGATTACTTAGTCCTGTTGTTAGAATGGAGACTGGAATGCTGATTGGGCCACGGCACATCTGCAATTTCCTGCCATCCCAGGGCAGAGTGTCCTCCTACCTCCTCTCCTGTTGCCTGGCCTGTTTTGATACAAAGGCAGAGTGAGATGGATCCGGAGCAAATGGAGATAGCAAAGGAAGGAAAATGGGTTCGTGTCCAAAACCGTCAATGCTCCCAGACCCTTGACAGTGGTCATAGCACAGCAGAATGCCCCTGTGTCCTCCAGAGTAGTCACATCTGTATGTGTCCTGCTCTATCACGAATTGTCATCAGTTCCAGCAGATGCCATTCATTTAATGATAGCTTTTGGGGAAAATAACATAGCCATTAGAATAAATGGACATATCCACCATAGGAGTCATTTTGATTTCAGAAACATCACGAGCTAAAACAGATATATTTCTGAATCGAGAAAGTGTGGCCAAGAATTATGGAGAAGGATTCTGAAAATAATTGGGAGAAATATGAGTGATAGAAGTCAAGCTGTCAGATACTTAGCACAAAAGAGCTGCTGGGCAGAAGCAGAGGACCATGCCTGAAAAGGTCTGATAGATGGAACCTAATGCAAGAGGGACTTGTCTGCTTCATTAGAGACTCTGTCACATGGCTTTGGTGTATAAACTCCGGACTGTGACACTCCATCAATCCTAATCGGGATCTCCATTTTATATCCATTAACACAGGTTGATAGATTTAAAAAAACTTCTGGTACTTTCATTTCACATAGGTGATGAGAATAATCTTTCTTTCCTCATTTCTTTTGTTTTACAATTCCTAAACATTGAAAAATACTTATAATCTTAAAATTCATACTTCAGATGTTATTATCTAGATCAAAAGGGTATTCTTTATAACTGTTATTTTAATTGACACATAAAGATCATACATATCAAAATTAATATGTTGCTACATGCATACATTGTGCAATGTTCAAATCAGAGTAAGCTATCTGTTTTCTCAAACCTTTATCAATTCTTCAGGATGAAATATTGAAAATCAATTCTTTTAGCTTTTTTTGAAATATATAATACAATGCTGTCTGTAGTCACTCTCTGGGCAATAGTTCCCTGGAATTTCTGTCTCCTTTCTGTTGCCATAGCAGGCATCGATCAACCTCTTCCCATTAAATGAATTCTTGGACTTTAAAATTTCTTTAAGTGAAGAGCTTCTCTCATGTCATTTTGTATTAATTAATATTTGCAGGAGAAAAATCTTCAACTAAATTCAATATTCACCACAGTAGTAAATATAAAATTGTAATGCTACACCTTCAAGCCACAGAATTTTTAAAAAGGAACTAAAACAAACCATAAAATTGTAACTTTTCAGTGGTAACATAATTGGAATTGCAAGTATTTGACAGCATGATGTTAAAAATAATATACTTATTGCATAATAAAAGGTGTGCTGTATCAGGTTAAATTCTGGAAATCCTCCAAATAATGATTTATTGCATGGAACCTGGCCATTTTGTCTACTGTATAAAATTCTTAAATGCTTCTGATTGATCTCAGGATAAAATTCAAATCTGGCCTTTGAGTCCTGATCCAGACAGTTCTCCACTTACGTGGTTCTTTTCTAAACCTGCAACCCAATAGTGTGAGCCAACAGTGAGTTCCTGATCCACTGTCCTCTCTCCAGGCACCATAATTTTCTTCTCCTGACTGCATGATCGCCCCACAGCACTTATCCCTCAAAGCCTCACGCAGTGGCTGAGCAAAAGGACTGCTTAATAATATTGATGGGGATAGACAGGATTAGTGAGTGATGCAGAACCATTCAATCTTCACAGAGCTCAGAATCCATTTAATTTGTTCTTTTAATAGAAGGAGAAGAATATTTAGCTGCTGTTTAAGAAACCAGAATATTTAGCTGCCAGCGAGAGACTACTGGTCTACCACGTGGGAGACTCCAGCTTTCACCTGTCTTAACTGTCCTTTACTGTCTCTGGAGCTCTTTTTGCACAAAGAGGAACTTGCTGATCACCCTGACTTCCTGTAGCTCTCACTTCAATGGTCTTTATGTTCCCATTCATTTTCTTAATGGAGTTTTAGTCATTTTCCTACCCACAATTATGGCCATTCTTTATGTCCTTTTGTAAGAAATTGCTTATGTGCTAATACTTAGAAACTTGTGTTGCTATCAGTGGGAATGATGTTCAAAATATAGTTTTCATTTTAGCCAGGGCTGGAAGGTAAACACAGATGAGCAACAGAGCAGCTTGAAGAATTAAACATATATTCATGAGGCCACCTGCTCATCCTTTCTTGTGTCTTTGTGTAGTCACTGAGAAAGGACACATTCAAAGCTGAGAATTAACAGCCAAATTTTCTGGCCGCCTTCCTCAAAGGTTATATACATTGTCATGTTTCATAGTTTAATTTTTTAATTTTAATTTTAATTAATTAGTTTGTACAACTGGGTGCTGAACCCAGGGCCTTTGCATGGAACTACATCCTCAGCCCTTTTGATTTTTTATTTTGAGACAGTTTCACTCAATTACTAAGTTTCCTGGGCCAGGACTAAACTTGGGATTCTCCTGACACAGTCTTTCAGACTTCTGGAATTACAGAAAAACTTGGTATTTTTGAGTGTCATGTTGATAATACCATGAACTTCCTTTTGTCCTCTCATGATCTAAAATTTGGATAAAACTTTAGGTAACTTGAAATGGTTAAAGCTGTTTCTGAGGGTGTCTTGATTACACTCTGTTAAGCTCTTTCTGGTGTGGTTAACGATACCATTAGCAATAGATGCAAAAAATTCGACACAGCAGTGTGAGAATTAACACCGAATACGCACCTCACTTGAGCTGGCCTCTTGCAGATTTCTTCTGAACTTAGTATTCGTGTTATCTTCCTCTTCCCCTTAGATCACAGCTGTTTTGGATGTTTGGAACTGCCCAGTAAGACCTCTGAGTAGATTCCCCTCTTAGTTTCTCCACCTGTCGGTCAATCCCTGAAGATTCCTTGAAACCAGCTTACCATCTGCTTCCCCCACCTGCAGCCTGGCTGCTGTGGGCTGTGGCAGACTCCTCTCCTCATGCCCTGCCCTGCCTGCCAACTCCCGGCCAGTGCCCCCATCCAACTTCTCCACCCCACGGAAACCCAGCCAAGTCCACACACATTCAGACATTCCTTACCAAGTGACCACAGCCCTGGTCAGCAGGACAGGGAGCTAAACATACAGCTACCTTTTAAGAGGAGGTTCCAAGAGGACTTCCCAAAGCGTGGACCTGTTTGAACTCTTTTCTGCTGGTCCCTTGGCTGTTTTCCTCTACCTTTTCAATAAATACTTCAATAGTTTTCCCTCCAAGGATGAAAATATTACAGTTTAATTTTCATTTGCTGTTTAACTTGTGGTGAAAAAAAATGTTCCGCAGATTTAACTATGGATGAAAATAGCCCTGCTATCTTAAAGTCATTAAGGGAACATAAAACGGCTCTTTGTGATCTCAGGCTGTGTGCGATCTGGCATCTGTCACCAATCCTCCGTCCTTATTCAGAAGCCAGACATTCAGAGCAAGGATTCCAAGCTTAATGGCACCTTGAGAATTAGTGCTCCCAAGTGCCCATCAAATCTGCCACTCTCAACAGCTGTCACCGAGTGATGCTGTGTCCCTCCACCCTCTGCTGCTTTTTGTATAAACAGGTCTTCAGAGCTGTGCCAGGAGAGTCTTCTGGGCCCGTGCGCTCTGCCCCTGCCCAGCATCCGTGCCTCACCTGGCTTTGCTGTGCCCATTCCAGCATTCCTCTTCATTGGATGTGCCCGCCGTCACACTCTCATCTTTGCAGATGGTGTAGGGCAGCGCCGACCAGACCTTTTTAGAGAGCTTCAGTTTCTCTTTTATGTCTGTGACCTGATCGAAAAACCAAGGAAAGCCAGTGAATACCCTCTGCAGGCTCTGCTCATTTCCACACAAGGATGCAGCACAGGTGAAGGTTACAGAGCCTGGGACACGAGTGACACAAACTATCTTGTGCAGGAGACAGACAGGGTGTGTGGAGTTCACTGCCCAAACAGCCTGCCCCCATCTTCTGCCAGCACAAAGGTTATTGGTTCTTCGTTTTCCTTTTTTCTGCCCTTTCATCCCTTGAGTTAAAACTTAGGAAGCATCTCTCTTGGTTTCTGCTCCCCTTCCTGCTGAGAGTCCCTAGTGCAAACCCCTAAGTATGTGCTTTAGAACTCATTTGTTTGGATGAGCAAAAATGCCCCAAAACAATGCACTGAGATGAAACACCCTCCCCAGTGGCCTACAGGTTTCTTTAAGAAGGAAATCTCCTCACTGATTCAGCTGCTGGTGACTACTGCTCTAACGCAATTGACAGGCTCACACCACACACACTTGGACAGCAAGCCCAACGCAATGCAAAGTCTTGGGCAGTGGAAGAGGAATTCCTACTCCTGGCAGGGTGCAATGCACAGCCGGAGGTGGCTGGCGGGAATGGCTTAGGATGGGCTCTGCGTGTTCTCAGCTCTGACTTCTTACCTGTGACAAGGGTGAGGACAGGGATTCAGGAACATGTCTGTTGATGCAGCCAGAGTCCTGGTTTCCTATTCTGTCTGTGCAAACACTGGGGAAGTCCATGGAGGGACACAGTGTATCTGTTATGGCTTGTGTCCCTACAAATTCATATTTTTCGAAGTTTTGACCCCATGTTTCTCAGCATGTGACCTTATTTTGAGATTGAGTCTTTACTGAGATGAGGAAGTGACAGTGAAGTCATTAGGATCAGCCCTAATTTGCCATGACTAGTGTCTTTATAAAAAGGGGATATTTGCACACAAACATGCTGGGAGTGGGGTGGGGCAGATGACCTGGAGAGACACAGGAAGACACAGCCATCTACCAGCCAAGGACAGAGGCTTGGAATGGATCCTTTCCTCACACTTCTGAGAAGAAACAAACCCTGGCAACACTTCGACTTCATGCTCCTGGCCCAGAGGCAACACAGGCCTGCAGCTTTCAGTCCTTCAGTTTGAGGGACTTTGTTACAGCAGCCCGAGGAAACTCCTACAGATGCATGGGTGAAAATACTGGGGAAACGTGAGGAGGTTATGCACACAATCTGAAAGGGCTTCCCAGGGATTATTTATTAATCACAAAGAGAAAACCAGTAACTTTACAGAGCAAGTCATCAAAGCATTGTGGACCCCCTGATGTGTTGTGCCAAGAAAGATACATGACCCACGGAGGCAGCCAGAGTCTGTGCCCGGAATTTAATGGGGAGGACACCTCAGATCAACTCAAGCTGGGGACACTGTCAGAATGGGCTGGCCTCTCTGCTGCACCCAGTCAGTCACACAGGGCAAGAAAATACTGCATGGTCTAGATTCTACAAGAAACCCAAAATATAAACACTATTAAGAGAAAAATTAAAAGAAGGATGGTAGGAAACAGGGAGGTATACTTTGTGAGATGGGAAAAGGATCTGGGGAGCAGGAGAGAAGAGAGGGGGAGAGGCAGGATAAGTAAAAACGATCAGGATGAGATATGTATGTGTACCCAGTTCTCCAGGATGAATGCATTGGTTATGTATCACAAACATATACCAGCAATACAACAGAGAGTCAGCTTGTTAGAATTATAAGGCAAATCACAGTCAGCGAGAATGATTATGCCAGTTACATGTGATAAAGGATTTGTATTTGGAATACATAAACTTTAAGAAAAATAACAACAACAAAAAAGGGCACGAAAGACTAAAGAGTTCTTTCAGATTAAGAATTAGGAGCCACAATATTCAAATATAGCACATAAATATGGATAAATATTAGCTCAAAAAATAGTGGCCATAAAGGCCATTTTTGAGATAGAAAGCAAATTTTGTATACTGACTCCCTGTATTATTAGATGATAGTATTGTATCTGTAAAATTTCCTGAATATGAGATCATATTGTGGTAATTAAGGAGAATGTCTTGCTCTTCAGACATGCACATTGCAGTATTTAAAATTAAAGAGATATGATTTTCACAGCTTATGCAGTAATAATTCAATAATAATAATTAATAAATGTTAGTACAGTCTATATAGATGTATATAAAAGTAAATGTGGCAGTTTAAAAAGATTAATAATTTAATAATGATTTAATAATTAGGGATTCTGAATACTAAGTTTGAATTTTTATTTTCAAAATTAGGCATGTAAGAAAAAAAAAACCCTCCACATTTTATTTGTTCTGTACAGCAGCTCATTTGGTGTTCCGAACTTTCCATAAGGATGACCCCTCCTAGGCCACTCAGTTCCATTCTTCTCAACACAACCCACTCAGGAAAATGTAGTGTTACATATTTATATTTAGTCCATGAAACGATGACCATCTTCAGGACTGCAGTGGTGTCATGCAGTGTGACACATGACGTGTTACTCTGCCTCACAATAAAGCACAACAAGAATGGACATTGTGGTTTCTGTTCACTTAATGCTATAAATCTCAGTAGCATGCTGGGGGAGTCTAAACGAGATTTACAGATAAGAAAGACTACAATTGCACAAGGTCCCACTAGTATCTTCTTTTTTAATAGTTTCTATATTTAGCTGGGAACATTCTGCTACTTCTTTATTTTATTATTTTACGTTATAGTGCCCAGGGCATTGCACATGCTGGGCAAGTGCTCTACCACTGAGTTACATTCCCAGCTCGTTAATTTTGAGACAGGTTCGTACTTGGTGGCCTTGAGCTTGTGATGCTCCTGCCCAGTCACTAATCATTTTTGAAAAATATCAAATCCAATCATTGGCTCCTTCAATATACATTTTCAGGGCCCCAATTATATTCACAGGGTCCTGATGAAGATTTCAAATTCTGATCTTCTGATCTTCCTAACTCTGAAAATTGGCTTTCTTGGCTGACCTTTCTTAGACTCCATACCTCTTAACAATAGGAATGGGGTTGTCATTTGTCTTGCCCTCAGTTCTCAGGAAGTCTTGAGTGACTGATCAGCCCAGTTTGTCTGGGAATTAGAGGATTCCAGGGTGCTGAGTTTTCAGTGCTAAAATAACAAGTCCCAGAAGTCCCAGATAAACCAGAATGAGCTAGACACACACACACACACACACACACACACACACACACACACACACACAATCTCAGTACATAGCAAGTGCTCAATAAATGTGAACAAAGATAGTGAATTTAATTATCCCATTTTGTTACAAACTCATAGACAATATTGCTAACACTAAATAGTACAATGTTGCAATGACACGTGTTCTTCACTTCAAAAGGATGAGAAGAGACGTGGCCATGAGGAGGGTGGACATGTGGGTCCTCCTGAACTGGGAGTGACGGGAGGCAACTGAACAAATGGACACTGTTAGCCCCTGCAGAAGGACACGTCTTTGATTCTAAATGGGGTTGGAATGACTGCTGTTTGTTTTGCAGTATTGGGAAAGTTTTTCAATTCTCACATTGTTCAGAAATATAACTCTCATTGTGCTTATTTTTGATTTTTGAATGATATATGTAACTGCTGTGCTGCAGCTCCAGGCTTGAGTTTTGCTTTGTTTTATTTTGTTCTTTTTTTTTCCTGAGAATTTCAATGCACAAAACTGTGAGCTAAGCTGTATGTTAAGGAGCCTGCTATGTCCTGACAGCAACTCTGAACCCATTCATGAACAGCGCAAACCTGATGGGAACAGAGACCTGGAATAAAATACAAAATCTCAAACAATATCTTTTTCTGGTTTTCAAATAAGCTGTTCTACTATGAATTAATTCTCACAAATACTTGCAAATGGTATTTACCATTGGTCCAGTATTACATTAATAGTACTCAACAGTAACATTAATAAGACCTAATGGTTACATTTTTAAACTACTTATGCTATCGATAGATTCTGAAAGTTAAACAAGTCATGTTATTTTATAGGAATCCAATCTAAATCTATAACACTAGGGTTTGCAGGGGAGACTTGAACCCTCTTTTAGGATTTACCTGGATTTTATTTGGATTTCTGATAATGTTACTGCTGGCTTTAGTAGAAACACACACACACACACACACACACACACACACACACACACACACACACAGTCCTATCCCAAAGTCCATGAAAACCTGACTTTATGAGGTGTTAATGGCATCAGTCTCATAGTCCCCCTTTATACAATCCTAAAGTTAGACATAAGAGGGAGGGAGGTGACAAAAAAGATTGATAGATAAAAAGAGATTAGTAGAATCACATAGCAGAAAGGACTATGCAAATTCTCTTATCTGATAACTTCACATAAGAAATAATCTTGCCCCGAATATTTAACTTGAGTCTCATCAATTCCATTTTACAGGACATAGAGAAACAAAACCAAGTAACACCATAAATAAATGATCTGACACAGCCTGTGAATGAGACATTTCATAAGACAACTGACTTCAACTCTTCTAAAGAACACAAGCAAATAAATAAATCAATAAAGGCAGGAAGACTTTTCTGGATGAAAAGAAAAACTCCAAAAACATAACATCTATATGCCACGTACATGACCTTCAGAGAATCCTGAACTTGGAGGCAGGCACCCAGTTATAAGCAAGAATTTTGAGATGATCAGGAAATTTTGAATATAGAACAGATAGTAGTTGATATTAGGTTTTAAGTTTTATTAAGTGTGATCATACTATCGTGGCTAGGTAAGAGGTTTCGAGATTCATATGGAGACATCTAAAGATAAATGTCATTGTGTCTTTCACCTGAAAATCACAAAACACTCAACCAGTGTTGACTCTATGCAAAGGGTGTATGAATGTTCATATTGCCATTTTTCAGCCATTTCAGTGTTGTTTGAAAATGTTAAGATAATGAAGAGCTGGGAAAGAAAGAGGAGTTGGTTGGGAAGGCACGAGGCTTTTAAGAGCCTAGCTGGATTCAGCCTAGGGCAGTCATTGACCCACAAAAACAGGGGCTCACTGTGAGCTTTCGGGAGCTGAGGCACACACAGTCAATCTTCTCAGCTCTTTTGTCTGTGCTGAGACATTATCCTTATATGCTCTGTGCCACTGGGACACAGGGGCTTACAGAGGCTGAGAGCTTTGTCACACATCTAGCAAATGGTGGAGATGAGATTCCAACTCAGATGTAGACTTTAAAACTGTTACTCTTAACTTCTGGGCTTAATTAGCCTCATTGCTCAGAGCACTGGCTTTGGGTTGATGGAAAGGCTGTGTGTGATTCAGGATGGAAACACTGAACCTTCTGCTTCTATTTTTTAAGTGCAAGCATGCAAGAGGAATGGAGTCTTCCTAAGGCACAATCTAGAGACTGATATTTCACTCCCCGTATGGCAATGGCCACTTCTCAGTGATCCTGTAGAGGGAGTAAGACTTTCCACAGAGGGTGTGCTGTGTGGGTACACTGCCCTCATTAGTTAGCTTGCTGCTAACAGCATCTGTGTGGTTGAATGTATGGGTGGATTGGGTGATCTGATTTTAATTAGTTCACTCATGGAATAGTGACTTAAAATGACTTTGGAAAAGAAGCCTTGGATTTATTGCACTTCAAACAATTCAAGGACAGGTGAACAATCATAAAATGGCAGGCAAATGATAGTAGTTCTTAGCACAGGGGCTTCATTCCAAGCTTTCATGGATGTGCAAAACCAGTGTAGTACAAACCATTTTTCCTATATGTGCAATATCTATGATAAAGTTTAGTTTATAAATTAAACATTAGATTAACAATAGCTTTTTGACAGGATGGAGCAATCATAATACTATATTGTACTTAAATTAACGTGAATTTGTCCTGTCAGAATTATTGTGGTGGTGTGAGATATTCCATGGTCCCCGTACAAAGACAGGAAGTGAGATCAATGACACTGGCACTGTCACGCAGGGAGAGGCTACCATTGACCTTCTAACAACACAGCCAAGGAGCATTATCTGCTTTGGGTGATCCTGGATCCTGGAGCCCTTACCACGTGCAGTGAGGATACATAGCTAGACAAAGAGAAGATTCCTATCCTTGATGCGTGGGCCAGTAAGGGCCGAGATTTCATCATGCAACCCAAAGAATGCTTGTTTTAAAATGTAAGACTTATTTCTGGAATTTTCCACTGCCTATTGACTGTGGGTAACTGAAACTATAGAAGATAAAACTATAGATAAGGAGACAGCTACTATATTTCTCTTGCTTTTTTAAAATTTTTAATTTTAATGATATATAAAATGGTAAATTTTTATGGAGTGTCAGGGGATGTTTTCATTCATGTGTACTGTGTGTCATGTTAAAATTGGGGTAAGCACATCTACCTCCTCAAACATTTATCATTTCATTTTTTAAATTTATCATTTCTATGCAGTATTCTTTCTTTTGGTTACTCTTGATCTATCTGCAACATTACAAAGTAAAAATAATAAAGTGTCTTCGTCTTATCATGATCTCATTCTTCAAAAACTATTTTCATACAAATTTCATGAGATACAGAGTATATTAGTTCAGTAATGCTGGTATATAATGAATGCATAAATAAGCATAAGTAATCTAGGTGTCTATGATCCCGAATATTTTGCAGACAGAAATATAATCCTAAACAGTGGCCATCATATCCTATAGCACAGGAACTCACACAATACAGTATATTTTGTATCAGTGAGTTAGCAAACAAAAATTCAGTAACAATGAAATAATGAGACAGGGAAATATAATTTAGAAGAAGTTCAGATACATTGATTAAATGAGAAAAAAAGTGCTTTCCTCGTGAAGCACTTATTATGCATCTTTTATAAGTCAGGTTTTTTGCCAGGTTCTGGGAGTACAAAGATGCCTCGGACACAATTGCTGCCCTTGAAGGATCCCGGCTGCGCTGTCTGGTGAGGGTGAACAGCTACCAAGCAATTGTTACAGTCATGGGCAAGCAAAGGGCTGTGCGAGAACCGGTACCACTTGGTCTGGGAATTTCCTTTTTGGGAAATACCACGTTTCCACCTAAGCTTTGCTGATATTTGCTCTTTGTAACTGCTCAGCTCTGTCATGGGAATGCTTAGGAAGCAGGATAATTAGTAATTCTATCCAGAGGGATTAAAAACAAAGAAAGGCATCGTGTCCTTCCAAGTTTTTACCTCCAAGAACTGAATGAGTTTACCCATGAAATGTCATTGCTTTCAGCCACGGCTCTGGTTCTGAGTCACTTGTTTTGCTAAGGGGCAGCTGCACAGTGATGACTCCCAGGGAGACCTACTCCACAGCCTGAGACTCAGCAAACAGTGTTTTGTGTGCACCGGGTGCTTAATAAATATTTGTTGAATGAATACATACCTGATGAGCATTGCTGATTATCTTTTAAGGGAAGTAAGATTTCAAAAATTATTGATTGTGTGCTGGCTACTGCTGTCTGGGCTTTCCTTTGGGGAGTAAGGAAGACATGCACAGATTCAGTCAGGTCTTTAGAAAATAAGTGCATTCCCTTGACCTAGTCACCAGAGCAAGCATGATCTCAGATGATCCTGCCAGCCCTCTAGTTAGGATTCCAAGCTCCTGTTGCCTCAAAAATCTTTCCAGAGGTCATTTGTTACAGGTCTAATGGAAGAACCTCAGAGACCTCAAAGGCAAATTTGGCTTGGGGAAAAACATGAGACTCTAACCAAAAATGGAGTGAATCCCATCTTAAATAGTTTTTGAAGTCCTATAAAGGCATATCATTTCCAATGCCTTCCCTTTGGTTTTCTAGATAAGTGACTTGCTGAATTCTTATTTGGGGTGTTTTGGATTCTGTTAATATCATTGTCTCCTATGTGGATTATTTGATGGGGCCTGTTTGACTTTTTCCAACAAGAAGTTTGCCCTGTCTATCCATCTATCTGGGGCCTGAAGACTGTTTACTCTGGGCCCTTTGCCTCCTGTGGGTCTTTCTTAGGCAGCTACTGTGAGAGGGCCACTCGCCATCCCCTCTAGTCAACCCTGGACTGGAAATGACTTCCTTGGATACCTGTGTGCATCCCTAGCTCTGTGCCCCATTTGCTCATGACTTCATGAAGATCCCAATGTGCCTACTTTACCTGTATAAAAACATAACGTAATCAGATGTAAATAATATATACCATATCTTTAGAAAAAAGGTGATTAATATTTAAAGGGCTATATACACTAAATAATACATATGGGGAAACAATGTGAATATTTTATAGGCTGAAGGTCATTTGCTAGCTTTGGAAAGCAATCTGCTTAAAGCAATGAAGGCAGCCTGTTTTTGCCTCATGGATAAGACTACCATCCTTGGGTAAATACAATGAAATTCATGGTATATAAAACCACCTGCACCCCAAGAATTTAATAACCCCATTTTAGAGACAGTGACCTAGTCCGGCTCTACTCTGCAGCAGACTAGTCTTTCCTTAGAACACCAAGCTGCACAGCTCACTCTGGGAGCTTCTAGGAGGATTCAAGTCCTCCGGCTCATGGGGCTTCTGTGGCTTCAATAAGTCCTAGGAGTGGACCTGTTCACAACATTTCTCATGCACTTGGAGCCACACACAGTCTGGAGTGAGTGTTTAATGTTTTGGAGTCTCACATAGAATGTTAACTTTTCTGCCAAATATCCATAATTTTAATCCCCCTAGTATTTTAATATTATTCTAATATATTCTATATTAGGGGTTACTAATGGCTCGTAGCTCATTAAAAAACTGAAGACATGAGATGTGCTTAATCTACTTGCTCTATTTGTGTTGAACCCTGGACTCAAACCCACATCTCTTGATAATGGCTTTTAGCACTCTCCTCATAGAATGTCAGTTTCCCATTTATTTTGAGTCTATGAAACTTTTCGGTGGTGTTTTGTGTGCCTTCCACTGCCCTTGTCTATAATGTTTGAATAAATTCTGAAGTACTTGGTGGAGAAATCACTTGTAACATGTTTTCTTTCAGGAAACTTCTAAATAAGTCTTGAGGATGGCAGCAGGTTCTCTGGATCCAGTCTGTCAGTGAACCTAAAGCAGATTTTTGCCCACATAATACACCCAGGATTCCACTGAGTCCTCGAGTCTCTGTGCAACCTAAAAACAGCTCCACGTTCTGGGCTTTATCATCCATTCCCAGGGAATTCAATCACAACCTCTAGTCTATTTCCGTGTGACATATTTTTCCCCCTGTGGTATGGTACTTTTAACATTACTCCCCAAGGAGACAAACACTCATGCATTTGTAGGAAAAAGTAGGAAGGATAAAAACCCAGTAGGAAGCAAGAGAATCTTTGAAATTTCAAAAAGACAATGCTTTGTTTTGTTGGGTTTCTCAGGGGATTGGGAATTGGATGAAAAATTTAGAGTCTGAATTATCCCCCCTGGCTTCAAGTTCGGAGTTTCTTGGCTAAATGATTATGCTCCGTGAAGGGCATGACCTTGAGAAGACAGATGGGATCCTTAGTTTGGCAAAATAATAGTCCTCAAAGTAAGTATGGAAACATCAGAAATATCTTTGCATGCTGCTCAGGTTAGATTTTTTTCAGCCAATTTAAAAATAACAACAAACCTTAAAATCTTCATGTTTGTATCTGAAGTTCTTTTTTTCATTTGTTTTTATTTTTCATTTTAAATACAATAAAATCCAATAAAACAAAACAGAATAAAGCAAATCAAAGCAAAGCAGTGAAATTGGTACAGAACTTTGAAGCAGTATACTAGGAAATCAACAATGTCTACCCATAGTATATCTTGTTATCTTCATACGAGTTGTCCGTTTCACCAGACATAGCAAAGCCAAACCAAATAATATAGAATAAAACCACTGAAAACAGAATACTGAATAAAGAAAAACAATTAATTGGAACAAAACAAAACAGTGAGAACAATATTGGATTTCAAAGACAGGATAGAAGGACATCTCCCATATTTGCTATGTTGCATTCTGATAAGCTCCCAATAGATGCTCAGACCACTGGCCCCAGGCCTGCAAAATCAATCAAACAATACAAGCATTCAGTCACTTTTTGTATCTCAGTTGCTATCAACTCAGCCTGCCCTCTGAACCAGCCAGTTGCTTGTGGTGGAGAGGCATGTTGATTCTCAGCCTGTGCACCAGGAGGCTGTGTGACTTTTCTGTTCCTGGACCCCACATACCTTGTGCGGCTTACCCAGAAAGGCTGTACCTAATGTTCTAATTGTGCCTCATTTCTTGTAGTGTTGTATTTTAGCCAGTAAGTGTAGTAATATTCCCATCCTCAAGAGATGACAGTCTGACATCACATTAATACTTATGGAATTCAGCAGTGAAGAGAAAAAGGTAGGAAGTCATTTGTTTTGAGGAAATCCATGTGTAATCCTTTGCAGTGAGCACCTGGATAGGGGCACAATTTGCTTCCCAAGTAAAATATATGAATTGCATTAAGGAATGTTTTTTTTTTTCACTACATCTTAGAATTTGAAGTCCAGCAGACCTCCTATTATCCAAAGCTTCTAGAGTTCTTGACAGAGATTCACCTCGACTCCCTTTAAAGGGATCCTGTGACAGATCTCTGTGTCCAATGGAATGGGATTTGGGCTTTGCTGCTTGATGTACAGCAAGTCACCTCTCTCCTCTCTGGGTAATTCTGGGGTCCCCATGGGCATGCTGATCAGACAGCAGAAGCTCAGCCTCCTTGTTCTTCCCCTGACTGTCGCCGAGATGATGGGTCAACTTTATCTCTCGTTTTGCTCTGTTCCTTTATGACCCATGGCTGGTCTCAAATTCCAAGAGCCAATTCTGGTTTCCCTGCCCATCCCCGTGAATCCTTTCTGACTTTGGGAATGTGTGACCTTAGATGTTTTGCTCTTTGCTTTATCCTTGGGAGCAAAGCTGCGCTAATCTGGATTAGGAATTGTGGCAAATGCAGAGTCTAAACTAGGCTATTAGATATACAGGGTAGGGGTAGATACATGGGATAGGGTGATCCCAGGGACAGTCTCAAGTGAAGACAACACATGCAATGTGTCCAGCTCTTCTATAAACCGCTCTAAGCAGTTTGGATATTTGAAAATGACCTCTGTTCCCACCATGGTCCCTTCTATCACTATACAGTGCAAACTTTGGGAAGTTCTTCATGGTTTGAAAAGCAGATTTCTGATGTAACCAATGAGATCATGGTAATACTATGGGACTGACCTCTTTGAACATCATTACTACAGAAATTAGCACTTACTATTGAAAATTTCCAGGGAGAGTTTATAGCCTAATTTTGCCATTTGTTTTTGTACTTGGAATTGAACTCAGGACCTTGTGCTTGCCACATAGGCACTATACCACTGAGCTATATCCTCAGCTCTTAATTTTGTCAGTATGAAAAAATGCTTGCTTGTTCTGAACATCTAGATTTTACAGAAAGCTACTGATTCTTTGCCAGATATTACTTCCAGTGTCCAATGCCTTCATAGGGATTTTGCCAACAAAATCCAAACAACATGCCCAGTCTATCTTTCTACATGTGGTTGACACAATGCAGTGTTTTTATTAAGCACATAGCCACATGAAGTTACTCTTAAAATATGAAAATCTCATCTCCAAGAAATGAAATCCAGGACATTGAAAATATACCTGCTAATTAGTGAAAAAAGGAAGGAGTGTGGCAAAGTATTTCTCTTCATTCTTTAGCATTTTATAATTAATCAGTTAATTCTAAATGTTTAGCGCTTTATTTCCACACCAAGATGAGAAAAAGATATACGCTCTGATCTTTCTCTCTGAATCAACTACAGATATCTGAACTCTACCAGGAAACAAGAAACCATATTTGTGCAACAGAGAGTGGTGTGATCAAACAGGTTTTTCTTAATAAGATACTGTGAACATGATTACATCCAAGAGCAAGATTCCTCACCAAAGATGAACACACACCAGAAAGGTAATTTAGATACAGTAGAGAAAGCTAGTCAGCAAATGGTAGTTGGAAAACAGATCTATCTAAATTCTAAAGCCATTTAGGGTTGATACGTGTTGCTCTAAATCTTGTGTGGAATATGCAGTCAAGAGCTTATAAATCTTTTTGCGACATATGTGATTGGATTTATACTTAACTATGTAGACTTGGCCTGTGTGGTGTATGATAAATGCTAGTTTTGCACCTATTGTGGTATATCTATGCTATGGGCTGAGATGTCCTTCCATAGCCTCATGTACCCATAGGCAAGGCCTTGGGAGGTGACTGGATCAGGGGGTCTTAACAGAACCACAACTACCCTGATCCTGTTACCTACACAGGAAATAGAAGAAATTTGTTTTCAAACCATGAAGAACTTTCCCGCTGATGAATCCATAGCTAAACATGATGCTGGAAGATGAAGCCTGGTTAGAGGAAGTGGGTCACTGGGGGCATGGTCTGGAAGAATCTATATTTCCTTCTCTTCCCTTTGTCCATCTGTCTGCCTGTTTCTCTTTCTATCTCTCTGTTTCCTGCCACCATGCTATGAGCTTCTTTCCCTCTGTGATGCCACTCTGCCTCGGAGCCAGCTGACTATGGACGGAAACCTCCACAAACTGTGAATGGAAATAAACCTCTCCTTCCTTAAGCAACTAAGACAATTTGGGATGTGATACAGTGCTCTGATTTTTCCTTCATGAGTCTAACTGGAGATTGGTTTAAGTTTCATTGTCAGTGATTTGGGCTTAAAGGAGTTCTGGAAACAATAGGATGAGACATTAGTGAATACACCTGAGTAAGTCATGCCCCTCCCCCCAGGACATTTATGAACTCTGACTGTCACATGGGGACTACATACTATGAGAAAAGAGTAGGATTTGATGGATAACTTTCCCTATGTGTGTCAACTTGATTACCTTTCTACTAGGGCTCCTCCTTTGGCATTCAGAGACACTTAGGTTGCCCCACAGAGTACGTGTTCATAGAGATCCGTTGGTCTTTCCTGCCATAAACAGTTTCCCACCTATGGTGATTCTGGGTCTTCCCTCCTAACCTGCGAGCAACACAGGGACAGGGCCCCTAATCTATGCATTCACCACAGCATAGGTATTATCTGTGCCCTCTCTGAGCACAAGGCCTAGGGTGTAGTAGTACTCAGTTAGACAGTGTATGAGTGGGTAAATGAAGCAGAGTAGCCAGAAAGGTAAATTTTGATTCTCCAAGTGAAATATAAATTCTAGATGTAGTTGCCTGAAAAATAGATTGGTTGCCACTGGAAGCAACAATATAAGCCTTCCTGTTTCATGGGGAAATGACTGCTTTTACCATCAGTGAACTTACCACTCAGTGGAGCAAACATCTATACATATAAATAAGCATAATAAGTGACTGCTATGCATAGGGGTTGTAGGGTGTGAGAAGCAGAGTGAGTATTTCATTATGAAGGAGGAGGTGGAGTGGAGGAAGGCTTCCGGGAAGAAGTGGCAGTTCAGCTAGACCCTGAAGGACAAGCAGCAGCCTCCTATGCATAGAACTGGGAAGAGCTTCCCCTCACTGAGGAACCTAGTATCAAAAGCTCTTTAGTAATGGAGAGAAACAGGTACACAGTGCCAGGAGTTATGTGTGTTTCAACTGTGACTTGGGTGAATTGGCATAATCTCACTACGAATTGATTTTCAAAATGGAGAAAAATACCCTCCCCCCATTTTAAATGTTGCCTCTGCAATTTAAATGTTAAGAAACATTAGTAAGTTAATAAATTGCTAAGGTGCTTGGGACTGGAAGTTCTTAATGGGTAGCAATATCACCACAGGGACAGATGGCATAGGGTGACTAAACTGCACTCTTTTGGAAATCAAGTTTTTACTCCTGTGAGGTAAATTACCTGCTCCGGGGAGCCATCTGGTTACTTTAAAGATCCAATTTACCCCATGGGGCAACAACCAGGGAGTGCTGTCTCCTCCTCTTATGATTAGACCCAAGTGATGTAATCGTACTTGACTTTCACCTTTGGATCCTAAGCATCTGATAACCTGTGTGGGAACTTTTAATCTCCTCCAAGGTGCAGAGATGTCAGAGACCCCCTTTTATAGCTCTGGTGGGAGAGGGAACATTGGTGGGGTAAATTTTGGTGGGGCAAATCTTGTAGGGAATAGAAAATAAAATGCATATAGGTCTCTTTGGGGGCATATATGATTTAATTTGCACTCAGCTATGCAGACTTGAGCTGTGTGGAGCATAATAGATGCTACTTTGTATCTATTATATTTATGATAAACTCAATGTTCTGCTTTTACCCTCATGAATTTAACTAGGAATTAGTTTGAGTTTAATTACTAGTAATTTTGATTTAAAGGAATTCTAGGAACAAGAGAATGAGACACTAGTAAAAATGCCTGAGAATATAAATCACAGAGTTTTGAAGGACAACATGATGGCCATTCTGGGTATGAGAGTTGAAGGCAACAATGTTCATTACAATTACAATGTGAGCCACAAACGGGGACTACATATATAATTTTGCAGTTTTTAGTAGCCGCATTTCAGATAAGTAAGTTGAAGTTCATTTTAATGATATATTTTACTTAACCCAACATACCCAACACATTACAGTTTCATCCTAGAATGAACATGAAAAAGTTGCCATGAGATATTTTACATTTTTCTCTTTTTTTTTGTGAGAAGCCTTAAAAATCTGGTGTGGATTATCCAGTGTTATTACAACCCATCTCAATTCAGTTTACAGACGTTCCAGGGCTGCATAGCCCAAGACGCCAGTGGCTGCCATATTGGATTAGCCTCAGAATGTGGCATGGGCTTCTCACCTACAGCACACGTTCCCTACAACAAATCTCTGGTGCTCAGCAGCCATCCCTGGCTGGTAGCTATCATTCTGAGGACACAGTGTAAGACTCCTTGAACAAATCAAGAGGGCTTGGATGCTACTGAGAGGGGCTGCGCATTATTGCCAAAGTGAGTTGAAGTATCTCCATATGAATTTTTATGGCAGTTTACCCTTCAAGTCTACAGAATTTATATTTTTTCTGATGTCATTTCCTATCCCTCCTTCCCCACTTCAAGCCCCCAGGCAGCTGTCCACAAATGCATCAGGAAAGAACTAAATTGAAGTTAGGTAACATTAAAAGCCCCAGTTTAGGATGTAGGCAATTTCTCCAGTGGCTTTCATTTATTTACAAGGACACATATTACATTCAGCTCTGTGACATCTGTTGATATACTGCTTATAGAGAGAGGTCTTTTTTGGTTCATTTATTTATTCTACTGAAGTATAATAATCATCCAGAAAAATACTTAAAAGTACATATCAACAGATTGATGAATTTCTACCAAGATGATTACATAACAAATCACCAATTATGTGGAGTTTTTAGAAAGAAAAATATCAGAAAAATTTTAGTGGACTCCATTGTTTTCATAAAAATCCACTCATTTGAAGATTAACTGTATCAAGCCATTGATATGCAGGTGACAGAAGGACAGTTTCTTATTAATTTACTATAATTTTAAGTTTATAGATTGCGTATTGTTTCTGACCATGTGCATACATTTTTAACCAAGAGCTGTCGAAAAGGTGTTTTGGAATGGTGCTCAAAGCAGCCAGCCGCCCATTGGCTTTTTCCTTTAAGGTCCTGTCCAGCGTCACCTGTAGATACTCAGAAGACATATTCATATCTGGCCACCTGGTGGCAGTGTTGCCCAATCTTTGCCCCCTTTCTGCCCCTTCCCACAGTTGTCCCAGGGAATAAAACTGTAGATTGTTCCACTGCATATAAAACTGACAACCCTGTTATTTTAAACTTGAAACTGACAGGCTGTTATTTTAATGAGGTCTGCCAGAGCCAAGGTTAACCAAAGCTTTATTTCCCTACAAAATGTTAAGGCCACAGTTCTAAAAAGGGGCTGTGAAATTTTATGTTCTTGATACTTTCTCTGACTGTACAAGTTTTAAGATATTTTTGACAAGTAAAGCTGCATGACGAATATAGACATGTGTGTAGGTATAGCCAGATTTTGCATTGCAATTGGTTCAAAATTTTCTCCAAATAAGTCCTTTTACTTTAAGTTACTGTTCTGCCAAAAAAAAAAAATCTTTTCCTAATTATCCACTTCAGTCTATTTTGAAGCACAACTATATATTTTAGCACTTTGACATTCTAACTTAATGAGTCAAAAGACAATTTAAAGCTTATTTAAATCTCATTAATATTCCAAGATGAAATGAATCATAGTTTTTGACTCTTTTTTTTCTGTGAGAGAATCTTAGGTCTAGAACAACAAATCCTAGTTAGAAAGGATTTTCTTTTATAATAGGTAGCTGTATAGTGTGTGATGTTAATGGCATTATAACTTATTTCCTTTCTTGAAATGGCTTTTCATGTTGATCAAGAGACTATTTAAAGTCAGTTGCTAACTCTGCCAATATTAAAAATACTAGAAGCCACCCTTTCCCAATTGGTTTTGCTGACAGTCTTTACACCTTTCTGCTTGCTTCAAAAAGTAATTGTTAGCATTTAATAAATCTTTCTGTCTGAATTTATGGATGTAGAGCCCACCAGTACTCCATCCATTTTTGTGCGTCTAGAATCTATTTGGAATGAACATTGTCATCCCTGACTCTGGCACTGGCCAAAGGTCTGCTGGCCAAATAACTTTATAATCTCAGGCAGAGTTTTGATTCCTGAAAGTAGATGTCAAAGAAATGGATTCCATGTTGTCATTCATTGGTGGCTCTGCCAATTCAGTCCGAGCAACTTCGACTACAAACCCTTTGTACAAGCAGCTGAGCCTGGCCGGAAACTGTGCGTACTGTCAGGACCAGCTAGGTGACTGGTGGAGCCCAGGGGAAAATGAAGGATTTCAACACAGCAAAAGCAGAATGTTAAATCAAGCATGTTAAGTGCAGAGTGTCAGGCAACTGCGCAGTTTCTGTGCCCCTAAGATGTCCCACTTGTCTCCAGGGAGCTATGGTATAGTTGTGATCAGGATTAGAAACAGATGCTGGTACGGGGGGAACAGGGTGGTAATGGCAGTGATGACACCAGACCTGGGGATACGTACAGTCACTTCCAGTTTGCACAAAATGTCCAGAGGTAGTTACTGGTGTCCTCTTTATAGGTAAGTTAACCAAGCAGTTCAATGGTGACAGTTTTCAGTGGGATGTCATCAGGACTTGCACCATGCTAAACCCATTACTCCTGTCTCACTATTTAGTCGTCATAATCCACATGAACAAGGAAGTCACAGAGGCAGTGAGGAGTGAGGGGTCTGGCTTTGGATGTGAGCCTGTGGTGGCGTTCAGAGCCAGCGCTCTTACACTAGCCATTCCAACAGACTGCGAGCTGAAAGTGTTAATGTCTCCTAAGGCCTTGTGGCCTTTTGGCAGAGCTCCCTCACTTCAGACAGGATGAAAATATATTGGGGCTGAGGTGTGGAGAGTCTCGCACTCTGGAAGTCTTTGTACTCTCCCCCAAGATGCTAGTTTATTTTCCGCACCCTCTCCTACACTGAGTCTCGCAGCCTGCTGACTTTCCACTCTTGACCACTACCATGATTAGAATTGGTCCTAATTTTCTAGATCTTTTCTTTAAGGATTACAGGCCTCCAAACAAACATAAGACTACATATTTTTAAGGTAAACATTTACTTCTCCTAAGAGGTCCAAAATCAGAAAAACCAGATGGCATTTGCTCAGTTACTCTTTGGTTATGCACTATAATGGATTATACTCTCCTTGAATTCATAAATATATATATATATATATATATATGTGTGTGTGTGTGTGTGTGTGTGTGTGTGTGTATCTCTATCATCTATATATCTATCATTTATCTAATCCATCTATCTCTCATTTATCTATTATTTATATCTATTTATCTATCATCTGTATATCTATCATCTCTCTAACTCATCCATCCATCTCGTCATTTATCTATCTACCTCTATCTATAATCTATGTCTATCTATCTATCTATCTATCTATCTATCTATCTATCTATCTTCTATATATCTATCACCCAACCCACCTATCCATCGATCTCTGTAATTTATCTCCATCATCTATCTAATCATCCATCCATCTCTGTCATTTATCTATCTCTATCTATAATCTAACTTCTATTTATCCAACATCCAATCCATCCATCCATCTCTATAATTTATATCTATCTAATCCACCCATCCATCTGTCATCTCTCTATCATTTATATCTCATCTATCTAATCTATCCATCTCTTATCTATCTATCTATCTATCTATCTATCTATCTATCTATATCTCATGACCATTAGCAGAAATACCATCTCCAGCTTCAGGTCATATTCTGAACATCTTTGAAGTACAAGGCTATAAACTGTAGGCACAAAAAGGTGAAAGTCCTAAAAACTCATTCTGGCTTTAAAATGGAAAAAGCTTTCCTTCTAGATTTTTAATTCATAAAACAGCACAGCTGCATACTTCTCTCGGGTTTTTGTGACAAAGGGAGAGTTATCCCTCAGGGATGCAGAGACAGGTTGGAAACCCAGCCCTACATATTTAATGGACTGTATCTAACAAAATTGCATTAGAAATCCCCTCCTTGAGACTATTTCTCTTATGAAATGGAAAGTAGTAAAGAAAACAAAATTTTCACCGCCTTGCCACAGGAATCCACAGGGACTGGAAAGAGCTTTGCCTTTTCCTATTACATTGTACTTGTGAATAAAGTTGAGAAGCCAGACAGTAAATCTGATTCAACCAAATCCAAAGCACTTGGAGAGATCACTTTTTCACTGCAGATAAGTGTAAAACCAGTATGGGAAGCACACTGGCATGTTAAAGTTGAAATGCCAGGGGCTTCTGGCCAATAGACGTGCTAGCTAAGCCACAGTGGATAGAGAGTGACCTTTATCACTTCAAAAAAGATTTCAGCAAAAGGAACTTGCAATGTAAATAATTAGGGTAACGATTGGGTTGTGTCAGCCTTAGTCTTAGGTCGCCTTTCAAGTCCTTCTTTGAAGAGTGGTATTTATTTCTGCTGCATCTCCAGTTGTGATATGATCATTATCGTGGCTCAAGAGAGGAGACTCTTGAGTCTGCTAACAGGGACAGAGCCATAACCTACTTTTCACCCTGATTTTATACAACTTGCCAATTTGATTGTATTATTGTCTTTTCTCATTATCTCTAAGTTTCCATAACATCCCACTGTGATCTATAAATCAAAACTCTGACATGTTTCAAACTCTTCATTTTTTTAAGTAGGAAAAAGGGAGCATTAAATAGTCTCTCAAAAATTGTTCCTGTTTGTTTATTTCTCCCAATTATTTTCTAAGTAGAAAGCCAACCTTTTCTTCCAAGTCAAATCACAGACATAAGGAAGGCTCTGACTAGCTTCAGTGTGTATCCTTTCTGTGTGGGAAAGTAGAGAAACACTCAAAGTTTTCCCCAAAATAAGTAGAAGTGGACATTGCTTATGGAAGCACAGAGAAGTGATGGGTCCCTAATTTTCTCATCTCCATAATCTGCATCATCTAGAGGAAAGTCCAAACTTCTCAGAAGCTGGAACTTATATCTAGGACTTGCTTTTGCTTCTCCTATCTGAAGAGGTGACTCTAGCATAAAAGAAAAGTTCAGCATTCTCCTCTCCATGCATGACAATTTTTAAAGGTTTTCTTGAAAATACAACTGTTAAGAATGTGCTTATCTAAAATCTGATTAAAGAGAGGATGCGGGGGAAAATATTGTGAGTGAAAATTATGGAAATTATATATTGTGGTCTTTTAAAGGAAAAAATAATCTGGGACTGAAGCAGGAGGACTGCAAATTTGAGTCCTATCTGTGAAACTTAGCAAGAACCTATCTTTAAAAAAAGTTAGGAACATACATAAGTCAGTGCAAAGGCTAGGGCATAAGGGGCATTAGAACTGTTCACATCCTGATGTTTGCTTAAAATGCTATAAGTACACACTCAACTATAGCCTGGGAATCTGTACTTCTGTCTTAGTTACTTTTATCTCGTTGCTGAGATAAAATACCTGATTCCCAAGATTAAGGAAGGAAAAGTTTATTTATCTCAGTTTGTAGAGGTTTTAGTCCATAATTGGCTTGATCTAAAGCAGAGTGGTACATGTCAGAAGGTAACAGTTCATGGTGGCAGAAGCCACAAGAGTAAAAGGGACGTACAGAGGAATGGGACCAAAGCAAGTTCAAAATCCAGCAGGGCAAACTTATGTCCTGTAGTTCCATGTGCACCATCCCAGGCAATCTGTGGCAAGTTGTGAGCTCCAAAGGTCTTAGGTGGCTGCATCCCAACAGCCCAGCTTCTCTCTTAGGTCTACTCTGCTCCCTCTGTTTATCTTTCCTTAGATGATTCATGTTCCTGGCTTTTCCAAACTTCTGGGGTCTACACTGCAACTTTGGCTTCATGCTTCATGCCAGATGCACACACTGCCCTCTCTAGGGCATACTGCCTGACGTCTCAGGTCTTCTGAAATCTGGGTGGAAGCCCTTTTAACACTACAGCTTTTGCATTCTGCATGTACCTAAAGCCAGTGCCATGTGGATGATGCCAAGGTAAGCTGTCAGCCGTAGCAGTAGCCAGGCTTCCCTGTTTCTTGGTGCTGGGTCAAGTGCCTGGATTGCTGAGCACTCTGAGTCAAATTTTGGGAAACAAATTCTCTAGGCCAACACCACTCTGCAACATGGTGCTACAAGGCATTCTCCTTAGAATGAAGTCTTTCACTTTTGCAGTTTTGAGACTGCAAAGGATGGTGACTTGCTACTTCTTGTGATGCCCTCAGGCCATTTTTCTATTCTCCTATTTCTTTTCAGTATTGAAGGTCTCCTCTGCTCTATCTTTGCAGTCCACAGTTTTACTGAATCTTTCCTTCTGGTCAAGCTCACAACATTTAAAATAATTCTGATGGGCTCTCTGCTCTTGATTCTCAGTGTAGATCTAGATTAAAAAAAAAAACCAATAATAGCCATGCCATCACCTCAATATCTGACTACCTTGAAATTTCACCTGCCAGTTTAATTAGTTCTCCAACCTTAGACTTAGTCTCAGGCAAAGCCTCTGGACATGAACAAAATGCAGGCAAACTTTCTTCTAAGCCGCAACACACATTATCTGGAATCCAGCATGCAATGCAGTCCTTATTTCCATCAGAAACCTTATGAACCTGGTCTTACAACTTTTTTTGATCTTCTGAGCTCTGGCCAGAATCTCCCATATAGAATATCTCAAGGTGTTCCAGCTCTACCCTTTCAAGAGACATATCCAAACCTCTCCAAAGTCTTCCTACAAGCCATTCCCAAGGCTCTTGAACCTGGTCAGATATAGTGACAGTAATGACTTCACTTCTCTGGTACCAAATCATGCCTTGGTTACTTTTCTTGTTACTGAGACAAAATACCTGACATCCACAAGTTAAGAGAGGAAAGGTTTATTTAGCTAACAACTTGCAGAGGTTTCAGTCCATAACCAACTGACTTCAAGTCAGGATGGCCTGACAGAAAGGCAACCATTCACAGTGGCAGAAGATACCAAAAGCCACAAGAGAAGAATGACAAAAGAAACCTCTTTTTGATTCTTTTCTCTTATCCATACTGCTGAGGTTAGAGTGATGCCAATCCAATCAGTGGAGTAACCCAGCAATAACCCAGCCTTAATTTCCATACCCTTAATCCCAGCACCCTTAATGAATCCTTCACAAAGTCTAGATTCAGTTACCTCTAAAAAAGCCTGACTCTTAGGACTGCATGAAGCCTTAGGGAGACATCTAGACACAAAGCATAACAACTGCCCTCCGATGAATTCAGAAATACAGAAACTGAGATCCATAGGGTTAAACTGTAGCCTAAATGAACTTCATTTCCCTCTGTGACTTCATGTTTAAACCCCCTTGGAGATCTTTTAATTTCCAGATTTAATCTTGCTTTTTACTTCTCTGACTAGACATCAGTTTCTCATGAGCAATGAGCCATACTGCAATAATTTAAAATGTTCCCTTACTTTATTTAATTTTTGGATATGTGGAACTGTTGCCATAATAGTTCATGACTCTTCCTTTAGTATTATGGTAGCAGCACCATATATTATGGTGGTATAGGAGTAGCTGTGTCATTGTATGTGTTCAGAACTTTGTCAAGGTGAATACTCTATTAGGTGGCCTTGGGGCCACTGAGATACAAAGGACATTGCCCTTACATTCAAGGAACTTTCTTCTCTGGGGGAGGTATAGACAGCAAAACAAATAGCAGTTTAATATGGTATAATCATTGACAAGATTGGGTGGAGAGGGAGAGCAACTGAGTGTAAAAGGGTAGTAGTGAGTTTTTTCAAAAGCAGAAACTAGTGAGCTTTTGCTCAAAGTTGACAAAAATGAGAACAAATGGGAAAAAGTAAGTGCATGCATATCTCAGTGAAGGAGAGAAAGTTAACACAGGAACATTGGTGACAGGCATTGGTGGCTTCCAACCGCCACAGCCACTTTCCCAAAAACCAATGAGTTTCTAGGAAGAGTACCAAAGTGGCAGTTTCAAGATCACATTCTCTCTGAGATTTCTGTGTCTGTCTCTATGGACAGGACATTAACAAATGTGCACACCACACCTCTGCAATGACACAAGCAGCTCCTGAGAGTAGTATTAAATGGCCAAGAGGAGGTACAGAGAATGGGCCCTTGGGTCCCTGGGACTATGAGGCATACAGGGATAGATTCATACAGAGGCTCCTTGAGCTTTATTTTGAATAATGAGAGAGAGGGAGAGAGAGAAGAGAGAGAGAGACAGAGAGAGAGATAGAGAGAGAGAGAGACAGAGAGAGAGAAAATAAATGTGTGTGTGTGTGTGTGTGTGTGTGTGTGTGTGTGTGTGTGTTAGGAGCATGGAGGAGACCAGAGCTCCTATCAGATGGACGATGTTCAAAGACTCAGATAGATTAAGCGAACATAAGCTTTGAATGGCAGTTTTGAGTAATGAAGAGGGAACTGCATTTGTTACAAAGGCAGGAGTTGGAGCCAGAGAAGTTTTATCTGAAGTAGTTTCCCACATACAGGGAACAGTTTTGTCTTTCTACTGGAGGATCTGATTAACAATGCCAGAATAGCCCAAGTGCAGACTAGAAGGACACACAGGTTTGGCACGGGGAAAACTGATGTCAAGGGACAGATGCCCACTGACACTTCCACATCTCTCCTAGCCTCTCACCTGGCAACCAACGATACATTTCCCACTTCAGATAGACTCTACTTCTTCCGGAGCCCTGCTTCCTTTTCCATGTGCTCATGCTAGCTCTAGTCCTTGCCTGTACTACTTTCAAGAAACAGATTCCTCTACTGGGAGAGATTATTTCCTTCCTGTCTACCTAAGCACAGCCTCACCACCCTTTCAGTAGAGATTATGCAGAAAAAGAAAATTAGAGAAGTGAGCTTAGTTTGTTCATTGTTTCATCTATTCGTGGAGTATCTACTCCAGCATCCCCAGGCATAATGGATGAGTAGTGAATGAGCAAAACTAAAAGCCATTTCTTCCTGGACTCCATATTCTCATGAGGAGATTCTAGCCATATATAGGATAAACCAGTGAATTATACCATGCACTAGACACGTAAACTGAGGGGATATGTGGGGCAAGGACTGGAAATGTGTGTAGAGATGGGTGAGGAGAGCAGTTATCATTCTGGATGGGTTATTCATAAAAGGCCACCTTGAGAAGGTAGCAGATGACGGGATAAGGAGGTTATTTCTGTTCTTTTGATAGACAAACTTCGACTGATAGTTTGGAAATTTCATTGTTTCACTTCTTCCTTCATTTTCCCAAAAGATGTTCCCTGACATTTCTCTTGAAATGTTAATCTCTCTTTAACTATCTTTCATTTTTCCACTTGTGATGGTTTGTGTATGGGGAATCATTTCTCTTCCATAAAAAAGCAATATGACACTCATAAAGACAAAGGGAAATTGACATCTGGCCTTAGTTGGGGAAAGAGGTGAAAGGATAGGACATGGTACAAACGGGGAAAACAACTTCTCAGAAAAGAGAACAGGAGGCCAGGCTCAGTCCAGCACCATGCCCATAGAAATGGAGCTGGAGGAGGTAGATGTTGTTTTACAACAGAAACACACGGATTTATACATGGAGTCTTCCAATTTTTAAATTCTCTTTCCACCTTTAAACTTGTCTCCATCATGATCATGACCATGAACTCTGTCCCTACCACCACCCTCACCAGAGTGTAAGCTGAATAAAATGCTGCTTTCTGCACAGTTGACGGTTTGTGACTCCTACTTTAGGGCTGAGTTGAGATAACTGAGTTCATTGCATTTTCTTTACACTTTGCATTTATTGGCTCACTCAGCCTTTGCCCTGAGCTTGCAGAGGACCAGGCGCTGACTTGGGATATGCTCATGATTAAAGCACACCTAGCTCCCAGAAACTTTAGTTAAATTCTTTTGCCATTATTTGTGCTGCACATGGCATCGGAGAGTTTCGGAGTGAGAAGGGCACCCTTGAGAGTGAAATTTATTTTGATCATCCTATCATACAAATGAACACTTTATTTTATCAGTATCTCCTGTGTT
The DNA here is from genome assembly GCF_034190915.1 of Cavia porcellus. Taxonomy (NCBI): domain Eukaryota; kingdom Metazoa; phylum Chordata; class Mammalia; order Rodentia; family Caviidae; genus Cavia; species Cavia porcellus. The sequence continues at coordinate 40,333,685 of NW_026947487.1, read as the reverse complement.
TGGTTTGTTTATTGCTTCATTTGGGTATGTATTGTCTCTATAAAACATCTTTATGCTTCTGGTAAAGAACAGTATCTTGTATATTTTGTACCTTTTGGGCAGTTTGCTGAGTATTGAACACATGGTAGGTATCAGTAAATATCTTTTTCAGTGGATGGCTGTATTATGCAGAGAGCCTCACAGCTTTAAAAAAAGGACTTTCCATAAACACTGATGGAGAGTCCACCAACCCTTGCTCACTCCTGGGAGTGCACAAATTTGAATAGAGGAGCAGGGAAGGAAGGAACAGGCTTGTGAATAAATTACTCTGTAGGAGATGCTTCCGAAGCCAGGAGACTGTGAGAGAAGATGTTCATTGTTACAATGTTGCAGAAAACCATTGTGATGCCTTCATTCAGCACATGTGGCTACAGGTGCAAACCCACTTGCTCTTTGTGCATATTATTATAGGAGCATCATGTTCAGGCAATTAAGAAAGAAAGGAAGTCTGCTTTATGTCATGCAGGATCTGCTCTCAGATGTGCTGTTCTTTCTTCAGAATCACTGGCTGGAAAGCACGAGCCTTAGGAGGGTTCGAATACCACTTTGTGAACAGTTAGCAAGCTGGCCCTGGGGCTAGCTCTCTCACTGCACCCTTGTAAAATCCATTCTTTTTATTTTATGTTAGTAAATAATAATAGATATGTAAAGAATTGGGGGAAACAGTGCAGAGATTATTCCTATTTCACCATTCTTGCATGCAGTAGGTTATCTACGGGCGTTTGTGCGTGTTGTCTCTGTATGATTTTATCCTATCTGTAGCTTGTGGTGACGGCTCCCACAATCAAAATCAGACCTGCTGTGTTACTACAGAGACTTCCTGAGCTGCTTCTTCATAGCTGCATTCTCTCAGTAATCATATATTTTAATTCTTGGAGCAAGAGTGGCAGAGTTAAAGGTTTAGTTCCGCAATTTAGTAAATACAGTCATCTGTCTAGATGTATGGGGACCCATGCTGGATCCCCAAGTACACATTCAAACCGTTGATGTCAAATGGTGCAGTGGCCACATAGAATCTACACGTATCCCCATATGCTTCACATTATTTCTAGATTACTCATAAAGCTTAAGCCAACGTAAATGCTATGTAAATAGCTGTTACACTATGTTATTTAGGGAATAATGACAAGAAAAACATATCTGCATATGTTCAGTACACTTTTGTAAAATATATATATATATTTTACAAATTGCCCGAGCAATTTAATTAGTTCTGTCAGGTGACTGGCTGAATTTTCAGCATCAAGGCTTTGCGGCATTTTCATTTGTAGTGTGTGCGATTACTATTCCACTTAGAAGAGTAAGTGCTACTTTGCTGAATCTGTTATGGTGCCGTGTAGAGAGGGATATATATGTTCCTCGCGCTTGCCCGCCTCTCAGTTTTTTCAGGAATGTGTTAATTAGCGGAGAGGCCTACTTATCCCAAACGCACAGATTTTCTGCTGACCTAGATCTGGGTTGTTTTATTTTATTTTCTCTCTCAAATCCCCCCATGAGGAGATGCATCTCATTTTCATGAGGGTCTGGGGATGAGGGAGGATAAAGCGATCTCGTATTACATCAAACACTCATGATTTGTTAAACATTAAATTCCAAAGGAAAAAAATAGGTTTTGGATTAGATGATGAGAAGGGTTTCCAGGCAATGAGCTCAAAGCTGTCTGGATTTCTGCTTCCTTTCTTGCTGGGTGGCTCAGCGAAGAGACTCACACTGTGTGAGGCAGGGTGACCAGAAGAGGCAAACTCCTGTTGCCTTCTTTTCCTGGCAGCTGGCACCTGCTTGACCCATGTGTTACCTGCAGTTACTGCTCTTGTACAGTTTCAGAGGCCACCGACACTGTGGGCTACCAGCTGACTCAGACCAAGAGAAAGAGTTCCTACAACCCTCAGCCTACAGTCATGTAGGCCCTCAGCAGATTCCTCCCTTTTAAAAGACTCCCTTTGGCCATTTTTGTGGGGTTTACATACTGAGCCCTTTCTGAGTCAAGGATGATACATTTAGGTCTTAGCCACCTTGGCCCTGCCAGGGAACAGGGATGGTGCTATTCAGAATTGATCTTTCGAGGTCAAGGCCAGTTGGGCCTTGATAGAGACTGACCATCCTGATCAACCCAGCTAACAAGTTCGCTCAGTAAGGACTTGGTTCAAAAGTGAGAGTGAGGTGTTGGCTGAAAACCATAAGAAATAGTGCAGAAGCCAAAGTTAGTTACCAGGGGGAAAGCTGTCACTTCCGGGCCTGAAGTACAGAAGAAAGTCGGGGCAGGTCAGCAGAGGGGGAACTGAGGCCTTTAGATGAAGTGCACAGCTGGTCTGCAGCAAATTTTCCGAGCCTGGAGGACATGCTGCACCTCACTCTGCTCCCATAGCTCCTGTGCTGGGCCAGGGATTTAGCTCAGTGGCCTATGAGCCTGCCTGGCAAGCATGAGGCTGTGAGTTTGATCCCCGGTATTCCCTCCATAGCTCCTGTGCTGCCTCAGCTGGCCAAACCTAGCTTGATCTAAAGACAAACAAGCCCTTAGTTACAGCCTTATCTTCGGCCTCTGGGACACAACAGGCTACAGAAGGAACAGTACGGCTCTGTAGACCACTGAACAGCCTCCAGTCCCAAGGTATCACAGCAGTGGGGGTGGGTGAGGGCGAGCTAGGACCTGCGGGAGGGTCACTTCTATTTCCCGTCACCATGTCCACCTCGCCTTTCACCTCTGCTGTCTGAGTCCAACTCTGCAAGGATCCTGCGACCCTGAAACCTGGCAGCATGTACAGTTCGATGCCTCTCTGCTCTGCATGTGTCGCAAACTGAAGTTTCTTTTCAGATGCTCCTGGAACTCAGAGGCGTGAGGAGGAATGGGAGAAAGCATGCTAGGAGCCCCAAACTGCCAAAGCAGAACCCTGGTTTCCTACCTCTCTTTTTTTTCTTTAATTCTGTATCTTTTCCCCTCCACTTTTCCTGTCCTTTGTTTTCTATTTCTCCATGTCTCCCTGGAATCATCTGGAATTTTCCTGAAACATCCGCTGCTGCCTCAAAGCTGTCAGGGACGTTTGTGAGGATCCGATTCCCTTAGTAATTACCCTTTCCTGTTTCATGTCTGGTTATTTTGTTTAAGTCCAAGACAGAGCAAGTTAGGATGGGGGGATAAGGTCACGGAGGGAGAGCAGACCCATGACCTAGCCATTGCTTTGCATTTCTCCAGAGCCGCTGGTAATTTAGCAGATTTGCCTACTCAAGGCAAAGGCTGATTGCCATTCCTCTTGGTTTTTAAGGATGAGGAAGTGTGTTCCTGAGGGAGGTTGTGGTTGAGTGAACCTGAGGTGCAATCACGAGCCCAGATGGGTCAACTCCGCTCTCTGGAGCCTTCCATCATTCCAGTTCACCTCCGTAGGTTTGTTTTTCCACAGAAGGCTCTGGTGCACCATGAAACCGGGCTCTTTCAGAATCAGCATGACATAGGGGAAGCCTTATAAATTACCACCGCACGGGGACTTACTCTAAGTATATTTTGTTTTCAGAAATTCTCATTAGGCAGGAGAGTGTAGCAAGGTCTCTGCAGTGCTCTGTCCCAGGGTGGTGCTTTGTGTGAGCCTGGGGAAAAGTTGTCATATAAACTTTTTCTGGAGACTTTACTTTTACTAGGTTTCCCTCTCTGTAGCTTTTTTTGTTTGTTTCTTTGTTTGAGTGAATGCCATTAACCTTATTTAGGAATCTTTTCGGTATCACTTTCAAGAATCAGAAAATACAATGAGAATTGCCCCATGGCTTGGGGTGTATGCTTATTCCCTCACTTAAACTTTGTTCCTTTCCCTTACCCTGACATTGTTTTAAAAATCACTGTCTACCAGCGTCAGCCCTGGCTAATGAGAAAAAGCAGAATTTGCTGCTGGTGGTCTTCCTTATCGCCAGCTTCCTTTTTGTTCTGAGATCTCAGTTATCCTCATATCCTCTGGGTGTTCATAAGACACGTCAAGGCCACCTGTGTGCCCCGGACCTTCCTTCCAGGCCCTCGTCTTCCACACCAAGGGATTTTCATCCAGTACACAGCTGGGGCACTAAGCAATGACTGCTTCTAGAGGACATATGTGCATTTCTAGATTTATCTGTGCATATACATCATGTATGGCATTTATTTACAAATGTGTGTTTTAATGCTTTCTGGAGACAGTGCAGAAATTGAAGGGCAAATTCTCCGGCCTCACAGTGGAAAACACAGCGAGCTACCAAGACAGACATTTTGGGTCAGATGAATACTCTTCAAATTTTTCAAGGGCTGTGACTTCTGTTTTGGCTCTTTCTGTTTCGGGGTCTGTCACTGAGCTAGTCCCTAGCACAATGGTCCTTGTCCTGGTCTGGCTGCATCCTATACGGGGCATACAAAGTAAAGAAGGGAGAAGGGTGTTGTAGGAATAGTACATATTTATAAATTATTTTAAAATATTTATTAAATTATGTCGAGTCAATTTGTAATTATATATGATTTAAAAATAGTAGATTGGGCCTTGCTGGAAAGAAAAAATTTAATTTCATATTTCAGTATGAAATTACTAGGCACAATATGGAGCTGAATAACTTCTCTAAGCAGACTTTGCTGCCCAAAACTATCTGTCAAGAAGGTGGTCCTCCATCAAAGAGTATAATACCGACCAGTTACATTTGGAAACAAAAGGAGCTTTAGGGTAGTTGCTTATTTTGCTCTTATTTTGATCTTATACTTTTAGAGGCACTGACATTCATCACACCTCTGACGTGGTTGAATCTGACATCACCTCTTGAGTCTCTGAGCTCATCTGCAGTGAAGGAAATGAAATGTAAACAAGCGAAGTATTCAAGAGGGAAAAGAGGAAAATTGTACTGATTATGCATCTATTCATTTACCTCTATCAGTATCATGCAATTTGTCAAGAGGCTGACATGACCAGTGAACTAGATGTAGGATGCTGAGAATCCCGAGTCCACCATTTATTCATGGGCTTATTTCCTGCTTTCAAGGTGAGTGTTCTTCCCTGCTTCCCCCCTCACCTTACACACACCTCTCTCCAGCCACACCTCCTGCCTCACCCCGCCCTCCCTTGTCCCCACCGATTGATGTACCTATTGTAGTTATTCTTGTGAAGGGTTAAAGCTCTGCCCTTCCATGTTCCCCCAAGGGACACGGTAAACCCAGACACTGATTTTTTATAAGCAAAATGTTACCTAGTTTAACATTCAAGGCGATTAGGTAACCGACTAGCACTCCTTGCTTTCCCCAACAGTTTGCAGATTATGAAAGGCCTGTTATAAATTGAACCATGTTCCTCAAAAGGTCCTAAATCCCAGAACCCCAGTATTTTATCTGGAAGTGAGGCCTTTGCAGATGTAATTCAGATGGGTTGTGCTAGGGCAGGATCCATTATTCATGCAGTTCAGTGGGTATTCCCATAAGAAAAGAAGAAGGCTAGGAATGTGGCTTAGTGGTAGTGTTTGCCAAGCATGCTCGAGGCCCTGGGTTCCTTCAGCAGAAAAAGAATGAGGGTGCGGTGGGGAAGGGATTGAAGTGCAGCCATTGCAAGCCATGGAAGCCAAACACTGTTGGAAACTCCAGAAGTTAAAAGAAGGAGTGAAATAGGCTTTCCCTTAGAGCCTTCAAGAAAACATGCTTCTGCCATACTTTAATCTCAGACTTCAGCCTTTGAGCAGTGAGACAATGTACTTCAGTTGTGTTAAACAACCACGTTTATGGTGCTTTGTTACCACAGCCCTACTAAAGTAAAGCGACCTTTAGTTAAACAACAACAGCAAACAGCAACAATAACAGCCCATGTCACATACAGTCAGAAGCCTGCATGGACAGGTGGGTGTCAGGACATTTGAACACTTTCCTTGACACCACCTTTAATCGGTAAGTCATATTTGGCTAAATCACTGACAAATCTGGACATGTTTCCATCAAGCATGTAGATGGCACTATGTCCCTTTAAGAGAAGAGCAATAACTTTGCAATGGGCATGTTCTCTTGAAGCGCAAATCTGAGGAGCCCTAAATAATAGTAGATGAACACAATTCTCTGTTATGCACCAGTAATGTTTTGGTAAATTGAATTATATTTTAAGAACTCAGAGAGAGATTGTTACTTAAATTCTTTTGCAAAGCAAATATGACTTTTTTCTATCTACAAAACAGATTTTTTGATCTCAGTTTTCTTAAAGTAGGAAACATGGTCATGTATCAGATAACAATAGGAAAGAGAATCTTAAGTATTTGGTGTTAGGTTAAAAAAGCTAGAAAAGATTGACCTGAAGATTTCTTCTGACACACTACAGGCAGACAGACTTGGAATAATTTTACTGATTTGCAATAGCAGATTCTAAATTGAGAAACAGGGTGAATTATATCCTACTTCAAACGCTTGAGATTCTATAAATAAATACCACTTAATATATTTGCTTTTTATAAATGTAATAATACTAATACCAACTCAGGAACATTTCATTTTCACATCCTAGCCTGGCTTGACTGCTAGGAGCCAATACTTTTTCCAAAAAGGAAATTTCTTAGGATGTTCTCAGCGCTTAGGATCAAACAGGAGCAAATGTAATTCGATAAAGAATGAAACTAAAGCAGAGCTGGTTCATGGATTAATTCATGATATACTGAATAAATATCATGTGTTCCATTGTATAGAATGTTTTCTTCTTATCCTTGTGGAGATCCTCCTGAACCTCCTGAACCTAATGAACATATAGACCAGGGAAGGGTGAAATAACAGTTGTAGACTATACAAATGGCCAAATACTAAACGTAATGTGCCAACAATAAGTGCTCTGTGCTAGTAGGGGCTGGAGCTATCCCTGGGAAGGAATTATTTGGTTCATTGCACTAACATTGTGCACAGATTCTTCCTTGACTTATTCTGGGGCAACAACCATTCACCAAGACATAATTGCATATTGGAGGTGTGCAGTCTCTGAAGGCTTCTGTGTGCCCCAGCGGGCAAACTGCATTCATGCACACAGCAAACTTTCAAATTCCAACTCTCCAAAAAGAAAAGTCTGTGAATTGAAAATCTTTCCCCTTGTGAGGCTGAGATGGCTTCATGAAGATTTTTATTTCAGACTCATCTGCAAAGCTGTTCCCATGGTTTAGAAGGACTTTTCCTTCAAAACTTCTTTTTAATTAAACCCAAATGTTCATCTCCTCCTTATAACCAAAGATTTTTTCTTTAGGTTTCTAAAGAGGCAGGTGAGGTATCTGCTTTGAGTATAAAATTTAAGGGGGAGGAAGGGATGCATAAAACTCAGCAATCAAGCAAGATAAATACTGCTCGCATGCCATCTTTGAAAGAATGCAAAACCAGTGCCAAAAGTCCTGTGATGAATAAAATATCAAAATTTTAAATAAAGATGAGATCGATATTGTTGATTATTTCCCCTTTTCCCTCAGGATCCATTTTAGTCCCTCATTCAGCCGTGGTTTTGTAAGAATACCATCAATAAACACTAGGCACGCATTTAAAACCCTCTTAATTCCCTTCTGAAGATGAAAAGTTTTCAGCTAAGTAAACAAGATCTCGCCATTCATTGTTTTAATCGCTTATTCCTCAGCATGGATAGAGCTTTTGCCTCGCTCGTCTCCTGGGCCCTCTGGCTGCACATGTGAGAACTCTTCATAATTCATCAAATTCTGCCCTTAATTTCCTATTTTCCCTATTTCATGCTCTTCAACTTTGATTTTCTCACTTCTGGCTTGGGCCACAGAGGACTCAGACAGATGAGACGAGCAGCGTGAGCCTCCTAATGCTCCGATTCTCACCCAATATCTCTCTGTATCTGCATCAGCCTACTTAGCGAGCTAAACCACCTTGTGCTGATTTGGAGCCAAAGGAGCCACCAGCTCCATGAAGTAAGAGGCGGTGGCCCTTTGTGCAAGAGGCTGAGGTCACATGCTTTCATTAGAGACAGCTGCGAAGGAGACCACGTTGCTGGTGTCACTTATAAAGCAGCCACTTCTCCTGGCAAACGGGAAGCCGTTTATAGTTCCCAGCTCCTCCTGGTGGGTTAAACACTGTAAATCCTTGTGAGTAAAGCCAGAGCTGTAGAATCAATAAATACCGAGATGACCTTCACTCGGTCTGCCCTGTAAGTGGATGATCCTTGAGTGACGGACATCCCTTTGCTACCTGGGGGAAATGTAATCTGGAGAAAATGACAAGGATCACTGCTGGGTTACTTTATTCTGCCTTCCCTACTTTTAATCGGTTGTGGCAGGGCAAGAGATTTTCAGATATGTTTCTCAAATTTAATTTTTAAAAGCCTCAGACTTCAGGGTGACATGGGCTATCCAGTGAATGATGAAATCCCTCGAATCTTTTTTTCTGGGAGGGTAGCAGGCAAAGTCAACTCCTTAGATGGCTGCTACTCTGCAGAGGGCTAAATGGGGAGCTGGCAGGGAGCAGAGGGCTGAGAATGGGCTTGCGGGGTGCCCCAAGGGGGCTGCTGTCAGGAGACCTCTCAGTGCTGACAGAAGCAACAGAAATTTACTCACTCCCTGTCCTGGAGGCCAAGTCGCTGGTCAAGGCATTGGCCAGACTGGCTCCTCTGGAGGGCCCTAGGGAAGGTCTGCTGCACTCTCTTCCCAGCCAGTGGCTGTTGGGTTCCTGGGACCTCCTGACTGTGGCAGCCTCCCCTCCATCTGCCTCTGCCCTCTCCGACACCCTTCACCTGCATGTGTCTTTCTCAGTCTCTGTCGAGATTCCCTTTTTCAATTAGGGCACTAGTCATTGGATTTAGGGCTCACCCCATCTAGTATGACCTCATCTGACCTGGGTTGCTGTTGCAAAGACTCTGTTTCCAATTAAGGTCTCACTCATAGAAAGTGGGGTTTAGGACGCATGTTTTGCAGAGACATAATTCAACCTGCAACAGTGCCTCATGGTAAACAGTAAAAAGTCTATTTCCAGTTACTGGAAAAAAATAGATACAAGTTCTTCAAAGTGTTCTGTCTTACTTTGGAGTGATGGTTATCAGATTTAAAACAGAATAATGCTTTTTAAAAAGAAATATTATAGTTCAGAATATCTGTAATGGACCCCATAACCTGTGTTTTAACAGAATTTGAATAATTCTGCTGTAGATGGTGTGGGAATATATTTGAAGAAACACTTCATGCATCACCTTAACTGTGCTAAAACTAGTAGAATCTTATTATTTATTTCTGGATACACCATACATCAGACAATTTATTTATCTCTGATTCATGTTTATAATGTGGTACATAAAATGATTTCCATTGCAAGTCCTAATTTATTACAAACCATCCCTAATTGCAGGTCTAAGAGTGGATTGTTTACTTAGGAAAAACATATATCATAGAGTCCTTTCTCATTTTCCAAATTGCTTTGAAATCTATTCAAATTATAAAAAGATACTTTAATTTTGATTTTTGAATGCCAGTTGCCATTTTGTTTGAAGATATCAGATGGATGCAATAAAAGTTAAAGGTTCATGTCAATGATTTATGCTTCAGCAGAATGTAGTCAACTTCCATTACTGTTACAGAGTACCTGAGGTAAATAATTTGAAAGGAAGAAAGGTTTATTTTAGCTCACAGTTACAGTCCATAGTCACTTGGCCCTGTTATTTTGGGACTTGGGGTGGCACAGTATAGCATAGTGTGAGAATTTGTTGGAGGAGGCAGGAAGCAAACTGGGAGAGAGGAATGGGCTGGCACCCCAATGTCCTATTAAAAAAATATTGCCAGTGATCAAACTTTCTCCCTCTGGTCTCCACTTCTTAAAGGCTTTACCATCTTCCAATAGCACCATTGTCTGGAGCTCAAACCTTCAACAGATGCGTTTTAGGGGAACATTCAAGGTCCAAACTATCACACATGCTAATGCTCTTTCACATGACATTTAGAGTCATTAGGGAACAGGATAATAGAGAAAAGGAAGCTATAAGCCTGAGTTGGAAAGGAAGCTTCACAGGCATTTTCTTACCTGCATAGTGAGGTTAGTTATAGAACTGGTTATTTATAGAAAGGCTTGAAAGAGAGCAAACATTTAATAAAAAATATTTTCTTATTTTGTCATTGAATAGTGATAACCTGCACCTTTGGAAAGGTTTTTCTTCTTGCCTTACAAATGATTCCTTAAGAAGCAAGAGGTAACAATAGAAGACAAATGTATTTTTTCCCATTGTCACTTAAATGTTTGTGAGTAATGAGGCCAGAGACAGCTCTTCAAATAGTTTTTAGTTATGTTAGCCAGGCGTGGGTAGTAAAACCTTGTGTACAGACATACATTAAGTGTCCTGTGTAGCAAATATTTGCACACTTGGTAAATCTTTTCTCATTTTTTATTGTGGACAAAAAGAAAACAGAGCCTTCTTTCTTTCTGTTTATTGTTAATACTTGTAATTGAAACAAGATAAAAAATCTTATATAGTGGTTCAATTTAAGTATAGTGATAGAGTAACAAGTCTTAACTGCTTAGGGGTGTCCTTTGGCTCCACATACAGACTGACCTACATTTCTACACATTATATACACCTTTGTGTCTATTACAATATGTTCATGACTTTGGAGGTGAAAGTTTATTTTATTTTTTCATGAAAAGTTTAAAAAAAGAGAAATTCTCAATACTCAAATAATTGTGTGGTTCCTCTAAAATTTTTGTCTTTTAATAGGCAGAACCATACGTGTGGGAATAAAATGATCTCAACTTAGCTTCATGACTTCCCTTTGGGATTTTATTTTTTAATTTGTAATTCTTTGGTAATTGAGATATATGTGTGTTTCCCCTAATTTTTTGGTATGTTGTTCAGAGGAATTACACAGCTCACAAACAACCTCCAGGCTTGGTGGTGGATTATTTCCCACTACTATGGGAGTACATAAGTACTTCTCTCCAAAATTTCAAACTTTATCCTTTTTCTGAGTTGTAAGTTTCTGTGGAGTTTTGCTTACACTGTTCCATTTGCCATGTAACCTGTTATTTACTGATAAGGCGTTGTTAAGTTATTGGGTAGGTACCACTTTATGGAGAAGCATGCATTTTCTCATAATTTATATGTTTCAGCTAATTTAGAAATTCTGCATCACTGCATACATAGAAATAATTCACAGTTTAGTTTCTACAGATCATTTGTCTTTGAAAGTTTTGCACAAAAATACTAACCCTTGACTGTATCTCAGCTTGATTTATTTATTTTACTACCTTGACCTATAAAGAACATCACTCTTTCACACTTTTTGTCTCTTTTTGTGCATTCTTGTTCAAAATTCTAGTGAAACAATGACCCTAATTTGCAAAATGTTCACATTCAATTTATTTTCCCTCTAGCAATAAATTTCTTGAACTTGAATCCCTGACTGTCAGAAGCCCCAAGTGAGCTGTTAAAGATATAAGTTACATTCTGTGGGTATATGAATGACAGCATGTGTTAGGAAGGGAGGGATCTGGTATGGAAACCCTTAAAATAACACTGCTGCAGACACTGCCCATGGTAACAGCATTTAACTAACTGCGGTGCTGAAGTCAATGGTTAGAAGGCAACACCTCGTTCCAGAAGGAAGTCCATGGCCCTGCTCCCTACTCAAGCTAAGGTCATTGACAAGACAGCAGGCCAACAGCGAAATATCAGGGCAAACATTTCTAAAGCATTAGCTAGTTCCTACTGTGATTCAGTCCCTAAGCCCATATGTGATGTGGGAATCAGTTTCTCCCAGGGTTCCCACAGACAGTTTACACAGTTTTACTACAGACTTTTAAAACTGGTGAAATTTCTTGCTCACTATGACTTGCTTTCATTATGTGCAACATTTACAGTTGTTGCAAGGATTAAGTGAATACATGTACTCATCATGGCACATTCTCAGGTGTCAGCAGAGGCTGACCATCACCATTCTGGCTTCCTCAGGGCACATTTTGTCCTTGATCGGGTTCAATGATGTCATCTTCTCAGAAGACTATGGAGATGGTTAGTCAGAAAAAAACCTAAGACCAAGAGTAGCTAAATTACTGGATCTTGTGGGATTTGACAGCTGGGAGTTAATGCCTTCAGCAAGTAAGATGCAAAGTTGAGGCCACGAAGCAAGGTTGGTTAATGGTGCTCCTGGTATAGTCTGCCTCTGGCCTTATGTGCTTTGCATGCTGTCTGTGTGTCACTCAGAACTCTGCTATCAGCTACCACCTGGCCAGATTAGAAATCATTAGGTGGAAATTTCCTGCAAGTGGGCTGTTCTTATCTCTCAAATCTTTGACCAAAAGTAAGAGGTTACCATCTAAGTCTGACTTCTATTTTTCTAAATGATGGTTGTTAATGAAGAATCCAAATGGGAAATTCACTGCAATGTGGAGACAATCAGTCAAGAAAAGGACAGGCATCAACAGCTAGAGAAGAATGCCTTAAAGTATACTAATCACCTCCACCCACAGTGACTCCTGTTGCTGAAGGTCATAGGAGTGTGAAATCCTTCAAGGGAGAGATGCTGCAGAAGTTACAGGAAGGAAAATGGAAATAGCTATTTAGAGAGGACTCACCATTCCCTGGGTCTAGTTCTGAAGGGTTTTAGTGTTCCATCCCATTGATTTCTCATCAGGTATTACTATTCTTGTTGTTATTGTTATTAATTTGGATTTGGCTTTATGAGGAACACAGATGACTAATTTTTAGTCTATCATAGTCAACCTTTGTTACTCGAGTTCGTTACTAGGCTGAAGTCCTCACTGCCTACCAATATCTAAAAAGGAATGTGTTTAGAACAAGCACTGAAGCTCTCCTGACCAGGGATTATTTATTGAATCTTACAAATGAAAACACTGAAACTTCTGGCCCTAAAATGGAGCTGTCCTGAACCTGATCAAAGTCACAAGGAGAGCAGCAGTATATCTCTCCTTAGAAGAAGTAGAAAGGAAATACATGGCTCAAAGATTCAGGAGCTAGTGAAGTGGGTGGTGACAAGCTTGTGTCTTTCCTGCTTCTTAGTTGTAGGTATTTTTTCCCTCCCATAATTCTTGGAATATCATCCTCTTTAAGATTAAGCCTTTATTTAACCAAGGTATCATAAAACAGATTTCAAAGAACCTACTATTTCATTGAGCATTTATGATCTGAACTCTGGATTTCTTCTCTGTCTCTTTCTATCCAAGAGAATGAGAGTTTAGAATCTAAAAATAATGCTAAGTATATATACTTTGCAACTTTTTTGTTTTGGATTCTTAATTTTGGATTTTTTTCCCTCTTTCCCTGGAACATGCTCACATTCACTTGCCTTGCTTCCAGCTTCTTGTTGTAGGGAAAAGTATCTACTCCACAGTCTCTCCTTAAGGAAGCTTGTTATAAAAAAATACCAAACCTTTATCCCTTTTCTGGAAAATTTTCATTCTGGGAGGAATCACAAAAAATAAACAAACAAACAAAAACAACAAAAAACGCAGCATCGAAGTACACATACTTTGCAGTCCAATCCAGTGAGATGCAATTTTCATACTGAGAAGTAATGTATGACCTAGACAAGACCCAGACATGGGCTCATGAGAAAGACTATGGGGCTTTAAAATTACTGCCTTGATCATGGAAAGAAATATGAGTAATCACGGGCATCCACTGACTGAAGATGGTCTTTGGGGGAAATCAGCATTAGAGAATCAAAGAACATCTGGAAATCAGCATATTTTGAGCTAGTTCACACCCTGCTTGGCTCATATTTCCACAGACTGATGTACTAAAGTACTTACGCTGCCCTGAGAAAAGAAGCCTGGGAGAATCCATGGGGATTCAGAACTTTCAGCAAGGCGAGAAGGGAGCAGCAGGAGGTGATTCCCCCTTACCGGGCTCCAAATGCTACACTTGCAGCTCTCATGGTCATGGCTCATTTTTTAACTTCCTTAAACTTTTTCTCAGAGTAGACCAGCAAAATGCTTTTTCAGAGCATTTGACTCATAAAAATAACCTACATAAGAAAATGTCTGAGGAAGACTGACAAACATTTCTTTGATCCTCCTATCCCCACCATTTATGATGAACCAAAGCACCAAGGATGTTTTGGTAAACCAGGGTGACAGTGAGGAGAGAATTTTACAGACAGTACTGATTTTGGCATGAACATTCTCCCTAACATAGTACCCAGAAAATACCTCTAGAGTCTCTACAAGATATTTGGCCTCAAAAGGGTCTTTATGTTACAAACTTTCAGTTCAGAATACACATTTATAAAACAAGAAACATCTTGAGATGTTTCTTGCCTGAGGTCTCATGAGAACTCAAGAATCACCACGCTGTGAGATCCAGGTCTGTTCAGTCTGCGATAATTGGAAAGAGGTTCTGAGGGGTACTGTCCATCAAATATTTATCCGCCTGGATATCAAATCTAAGGATGGTAAATTTGCCCCTAAAGAATCTCAGTTCCTCAAAGGAACAAATTACATGTGTTAGCCATAAAGGAAGGTAGATCTGTCTGAACACATCTTCAATCCTAGTTGGTGCCACTTGCTCACGGGTAACCCACATCAAGGTGTATCACATGCCCAGTGAGTCTCTGAGGCTCCTGGAAAACTATCGCAGGAGATTCGCCGTTCACTTCATCCACTTCATGTAAGAGTTTATAGATTCAGCACATCCTCCGTGCTCCCTCCTGCGCTGTGAGGCAGACTTTCTCCTCCTTTTGCCTACGAGGTTCTCCTCTCTCCTGCTGTCTCCCTTATGACCCTGCCACTCTTCAGAGGGCAATAACCATAGTCTGGGTAAAAGTGAGACAACTCACTCTCAGGTACCATTAAGGGGATCCTCAGTAGTCATCCTCTGGGCCACAGCAGCCTCCTGGACTTAGAACCAGCGATCCTGGCCATGCATAGTAACTGCATTGCACCAGCAGTAAGTGGTGACATTATGCCATGCTTAGTAGTATCTTAACTGTTTTCATTTGTTCAGTCTCTAACCATCTGAGCATTGCAATGTTGTCCTTCTTACAGATGAATACTGCAGCTTGGGGGAGTGTAGTGATGGGCAGAAGGGAGGCTTGAAGCTGGATTTTTGATGCTCCTATCAGCATTGGCTCTTAACATTATACTTAATTTGCAGGGTATTCAAGTGCAGATATGGAGCCTACTACCTGTTATAAAGGCCCTACATCCATAGTTCTTAAATGTAAGGGTTTTTTAGAATTGCGAGGAGGGCTTGTTAAGGCAAAGATTTTCAGCCCCACTGTCTGAGATCTAGATTCAGCAGGTCTGGACTGGGGCTTCAACACTTGATCTCAGAGCCAGGTAAGGTGGTGCTCACCTGTAATCCCAATACTCTGGGAAGCTGAGGCAGGAAGACTGCAAGTTTGAGTTCAGCCTGAGCAACTGAGTGATTTAGTGTGAGATCCTGTCTCAAAAAAAAAAAAAAAAAAATGCTGGGCTGTATCTCAGCCCAAAGGCTCGGGGTTCAATTCTCAGTATTCCCCGCCCCCTATTAATCCCTAACAAGCCGATGCCGAGGGTGCTGCTTTTACACCTAGACCTGGGTCCTCCATTCTGCTTTCACACTAGACTGTCACAGGATGTTTAGCCTCAAGACTGGCACCTGGATCCTGCTTCCAAAAGACTCAGTGATTTCGAGAAGGATGAGGGGACACTGATAGCTTTTAATGTCTTCCCAGGAGACTGCAATGTGCAGTCCAGGGTAGAAGCACTGTTTTGAGAAAAGGGCCAGCAAAGCGTGGTCTCCATCTGGCTGCTGTTTTGTAATAAATCTTCCTGGAACACAACCACGCTCGTTTATCTGTGTAGTGTCCCTGACTGCTTTCACAGTACAAGGACAGAGCTGACTAGCTCGGCAAACTGCTGGCCTGCAAAGCTCTGACATTCGCTCTTCGACCCTTTGTAGGTAATGAAAGCCACATGGCGCAAACTGGAATGATACCCTATACTTATCTGCCTCCAGAAAAATCTTTCCAAATCTCGCTAAAGCCCACGTGAGGAGAATCAGGAAACTGAAAGCAAGTGAGCTCTTCTATAACAAACCTTATTCAAAATTCTGATTTCTTATGTATCATGCACATGTACCTACTCCACCCACGGAATGTAAAAAGTAATACAAGCATGTTCTAATACATATGTGAAAAATTTGGATTTGCTTTTTAATAACCCCTCTCTGCTTTTTTTTTTTTTTCTTAAACAGGATCTTGTTACTTTGTTCAAACTGGCTTTGAGCTCATCATGTGGCCCAGGCAGGCCTTGAGGTCACTGTGATTCTCCTGCTTTAGCTTCAGGTGCAGGGATTACAGAGCTGTGCCACCATGCCCAGCTTCTCTCTGCTTCTTTGCTTCCTGTGCATACACGCTCTTTCTTACCACTCTAACTTTCCCTTTCTCCCTCTCTCCATTTATACCGGCTACTTCATCATGTTAGGACTCAGCTTCACTTGGTGACCTCTGTTTTATGGTACCCAACACATATACAGCCTGCTGCAATGAAAGAGAATGGTCCATGGAATCAGGAGACCCAGACTGGAATCCTTCCTCTGCTGCTTAGCTATGAAATCAGAGAACACTCTTAACTTGGTTGGACTTTGGTATCCTGATTAGGAAAACAGAGCTGATGACCCTTTCCTCCTAGGGTTATTGAGAAGATAAAGAAGATCAGTCAGATTGCAGTGCAAGCAGCAAAATACCTAGCAACACATTTCAGGGGAACTCAAGAAGTAAACTAAAGCCCAGGGGACTTCCTAGAAAGGGCTAGGACCGTCCAGACTCTACAATGGGTTTATCCTAGTTTGACAAAGGAAGGAAGACCCCAACCATCTTTGGCAGATCTTATGACTGGCTTGGGACCCTGGGATTAATGCACAGAGCCAGAACACTCAGAGGCCAGCAGGACGGCTGGATAGCCCTGGCCTTTAGTGAGATTTATGGCCTTGGCTATAACTAATACATAATCTGGAAAAGGGCAAAATATGAGTCAAGAAACTATCTTTACCTAAAACTTCAAAGTTAGAAATAAAATGGAAGAAGGGTATAGCAAAAAATTTAAGTGAGGCTGAGTATTTTATGGCTAACTCCAGGGGCTCACAAGACTTCCTGGTTCAGCACTCTATTAAGAGGGTAATGCATACAGATATTAATTCATAAAGCAGAGGAAGATCCTGGAATCCTCTCCCATCCCTGATGCTCAGACCAATTTCATCCCTAAATCCCTCATCCTTTGCCCCTGGGAAACCCTTGTCATGTACAGAATCCTCAAAATGATTTCCAGAAACTTCATGTAAATGTACAGAGAAAGGAAAATGTGAACCTCTCTTAACTTGCATATCATGGCTAAGGAGAAAAATGTCTTTCTTGTAAACAGAAAGCCTCACATCTGGTACTTCTCTTATGATCTCCTGACATCACATTCACTCATAGTAAAACTCATTACTGGTCAATTCAGTCAGCACTGCCAAACTGATTCTCTTTATAAAAAAATTCCAAACTTAAAAAAAAAAGCCCTTTGGAAAAATAATCTACTCCTCTCGATGACTAGACACTAGAACATCATCATTTCTGTGAAGCTATCACAAGTTTGCAAACCACACATTTCAAGGCCGGCTCTGAAGCTGGATTCAGCCACATTTTGATGTCCTCATGCCAGACACCCACAGCTGAGCCAGCCCCAGACGAGGGAATAAACTGGCAACAAAAACTACATACAGAGAGATTATGCAGAGGCTTTTCATTTTCTATGTTGATAAAAACTTGAAAGATGAAAGAGCAAGCACACAATTTGGTTAGACACAAGACTGCTAGTATCTTTATCGTTTTCATTTTCTTTTTTGTCTTTTTTTTTTCTGGCTCATCTTGGAACGTTCATTATTTCTCACCACTGCAGAACTAAAAAGGCCATTTGGATAGGATCAGGCACTAGCTCATCGCTAGACTGCATTTCAACCCAGCTGCTATGCATAGGCCTCTGCTGGACCCTCTATCGGCCACTCCTGGGGCCCCCGAACACCCACTGGAAGAAACAAAGTCAAATGAGGGTGAAAGAAGGAACCCTGAAGTATTACAAGTGGAAAAAAATAAATTTTTAGATAGAAGATTCAATCGAAGGAGTGCCTCATTTCAAGAACCCACGTTTGGGGAGATTCTTTCTGCCTGCGCTGTCTCTCCCCCTTTAAATGTCTTGCCATCCCAAACATTCCTGCTTCCTAGTTACCAATTACTGATTTTCAGACAGCAGAGATCAAATCTTATGTAACTCTATATTGCTCCACAGCTCTAAGACGAGGGAGAAAGCAATACAGAAAAACATATGTTTTTATTTTAGGAACTTTTGACAGTATCCAAAAGGGGCTTCATGCTTATATTTTGAGTGCTTGCAGCTTTCCCTGAGGAAGGAATTTCTTGCTTGAAAAAGCCTGGGAACAAATTAGTTTACCTTTCACTTTTTATAGGGTATGGTCTTTGCTTCCCACCTTGCGTAGAAGGCTTGTCTCTGGAGTTTGCTCCGGGTTTGCTCACTAGGCTCCTTCTCACTCCTGTTCTGAAACATAGAAGCTCAGTAATACGTACACTGGCTTGATAGACAAGTGCTGCTTTCCGTGCACCAAGATGAAGTTCTCTCTGTTTCTGTCCCAGAATTCAGATGACTAGTCCTAGGTCCTCTGCCTGGCTCCACTTAGCACACAGCTGCTCATGCCTGGTTGAGATTAGAGCCACAGATTGGGCTGTGGAACCAAGTAGAGTGGCGGGCCCAGCTGAGCTGTGAACACCCAACCCTGTTCTCATTCAGTGGTTACTATAAATCAGGAACAAGCAAGCTTCATCTGTGAAAGGCTAGGTAATATTATTTTGGGCTTCGCAGGCCCTCAGGAAGAAGTGCTGCTGTTGTAGTACAGGTACAGAATTAGGCCACATGGAAATGAAGGAGCAGGCCTGTGTTCCAATAAAACTTTATTTATACAGATAGGTTTGTTGATCCCTGTAAAGAAACCTGTCCACCCAACATTTCAATGTTAACAATCTCTTAAGAGTATCACATCAAAGAATGACCACCACATGTTACAAATCTGTCAGGTCACATAGCTAGAGCTCTACCAGTCAGGCTAAAAACTCTCAGGAGATGGTGCTGATGCAGGCTTCCCTCTGCACCCTTTTGAGATTACACAGGAGAAAACATGGGGCACAGATCTTAGCACCTCATGACTATGATTGTCTACCATTAACAGATGATTTCAACAGACTTGGGACTGTGAATCACCTGGGTCTTGTTAAATGCAGATTCAGGTGCTGCACGTCTGGGCAGAGGTGTATGCAATAAACTTCATTCTGATAGGTGAACAGGGGAGATTGATGCTGCTGGTCCACAAAGCCTGCCTTGAATGACAAAGACCTAGAACATGCATAGCACCCATGGTTTTGCAACTACAGATGCCTGGGTCAGCCATGAAGTGAATGGGTCAGGAGATAGGGCCCAGGAACCAGCATTTCTTAAAGTGCCCAGGTAATTGTAATGAATAGTCAAGACTCAATTGCTGCAGGAGAGGCTCAGAGAAAGTAACTCATTTGCCTAAGATCACTTGGCCAGGGGCCAAGCAGGGGTTTAAATGAGGTAAAACCCTTGCTTGCCTGATGATCTTTGAAAATGATCCCAAAATTTATTAATTGACAGCCAGAAGATGGGCAAAAGCTGCACAGTTTCCAAATTGATAGCAAATACGGGGTGGAGAAGCAGGAACATGGGACTGAACTTATTTAAGTGCAGTGACAGCAACGCTGGCCAAGGGAGTGCAGAGCAAGGGGAGCAGCATAGTGTACTGCTCTGTCCCGGTGTGAAAATCCCTCTTGTGAATCTTTCTTTCTTCCTGGAGCAACATGGCCGCAGCGCCTCAGAAGGCATATTTAAGATATTTAAGTTCAGAAATGAGCAGAACCTTCAGCTGCTCTGATGGATCACTGCATGGTGAAACTTTAGAGGTTGAATAATCACATTTGGCTTCCTTTCTGTGTCTTGGGAGGTTCCAGACGTCATATTTATGGGAATAGGCAAAATTTTCTTTCTTTCTTTTTGGTCTTTTTGAGACAGAGTCTCACTATGAAGTTCAGACTAGCTGTGAGCTCACTTTGTAACCCAGGCTGGTCTTGAATTTGCAGTGATCCTACTGCCTCAACCTCCTGAGTGTTGGGGTTAAAGGTGTGCATTGGCTAATAGGGCACGCCTGGCTAATAGGGCAAAATTTCTGCCCAGGGATTTCTGTTCCCCATATGACCAAGGTAAATGAAAAAAAAAGAGGAGGAGGAGGAAGAGGAGGAGGAGGAACAGGAGGAGGAGGAGGAGGAGGAGGAGGAGGAGGAGGAGGAGGAGGAGGAGGAGGAGGAGAAGGAGGCAACTTTGCGGAGATTTTTGGAAATCCCAGGATTTTCTGGGTCTCTTAATGGCATGCATTCCAACAGTGGCTGTGGGTCTGTTTTCATCTGGAAACACAGGAATTTCAATTACATTCACACAGTTGTTTGAGTGTAATGGTTTGAGATCTGGCAAATGTTTTCTCTCTGCAGATCAGGGAGAAGAAACCCCCCTGGGCTGGAGAGCTTGGCTGTGTGAGTCAGGCCAGGCTTCCTCCACGGGAGGTGAAGGTGAGACTCTCTTTGGAGAGAGAGACTGGATGTTTCCCAGACTAAGCAACTGGTAGCTGTGGAGGACACTTCAAGGCACAGATCTATCTCTGGGAACCTCATCCTTGTTGGGAGAGGATATGAGGGGCCCAGGGGATGGTGGGACACCATGAACTCATGTGAAAATTCATAACACTGAACTTGCATGGTGAATTCAGCATTTTGCACAATATTTTCAGAGGCTTAAATCCACATATGATTTTTCTCCACTTCTATTCATTTGGGATATTCCTGGAGACCATTGTTTTGTGTCTTTATCCTATCCTCCTCTCTCTTTTGGATAACAAAAAAATATCCTCTAAAAGATATTAACCAGATATTTTGGAAAGGAAATACAATCTCAAATCTGGCAGTATCTGTAAGTAGAGTCTCAGCCACATTTTAGGGGGACTCCTTGTCATGTTACCCCCAGCTTCTTTTTTTGCAGCTGGGATGTTGCCAGTGCTGGGTGGGTCATAGTGAGCACGTCTTGCACTCACAGGCAAACTCGCGATTGTGTTGATCAAAGAGTCCAGCTGAGGTTCTGAGTGGAGGTGGCCTTCCAAAGCCATGCAGGAGTACATGGGCAGAAGGACTACTACATTCAGAGCACTGACTTCCAGGACAGTCCCCCTCACTTCTCAATGGCAGTGTAACGACAGACTGACATGAGCCCCGCTTCCCCGCTTTCCAATAAGAAAAGATCAGATGCAGTGTGTGAGTGACATGACTCCCAGAAATAGCATTTACTAGCATATTCATAACATATACAGCGTCTTTGTAAAAAGGTCTTTGGGAGGCAGGCCATACTGCTGGCTGTCTGTGGGAAGTCTCTCAGCATTTGTTCCTGACAAAGACAAAGTAGTGACCCCAGAGTGCAATTAACATTATTAGTGACATTCACCAGCTAGAAGGCAAACTTCAATCCCGTGTTGCCAAGAAGTCTTACTTGGGCCTTTTCTGTCTGTAGGGGAAATTTGCTTCCGGGTAAATTCTGCCATGCATGAACCATGAAGGCATTTATACACGTCTAATTGAGTAGTCATTCTTTTAAGAAATATCACGGAACGTATTGGCAGTGGGGATGCAAAGAAGAGACAGCCAGGCCCTCAAAGTCAGCAGCAATCCATCTCGTGTGTTGGGCAGGGCACATCAGAATCACTGGAGAGTGGGTTAAAAACAGAGATCTGTGGCTCCATTCTACCCTACATTGATTTACTTTGGGTCTGGCTCTGGCTTAGAGGTGACTCAAGTCCCACACACTCAGAATGCTGTGCTACTGGGCAGAGAGGTCCTTAGGAACAACAGCATCAGATCCTTCCATAACTCAGCTTTGTAGTGTGCTGCGTCTTTGTGGCAGGGAAGGTGACCCTTGGTTAGTTTCTTTCACACCAAAATCAGGTAGGAGGGGAGAAAGATGCCTGGATGGAAAAGTCATTCTGAACGTGAATAAGGTAGCCTTGCTTCTCAGAGGTAGGAAACCTCTCCACAGCACCCTCTCCTAAGGGAAAGAGGCACAGGAGCTATTTCAGGAAAGGGAGAAGTACGTGAAGCCATTCACACTTACATCCCATTTGCTGAGAAGAGGTGGTAGTTTTTTTCCCATGGCATCACGCATTCTGTTAATCAAGCGAGGAAACATATACTAAAAACTCTTACAAAAGCAAATCATCTGTTCATATTTGAATGTCTACGTGTAGTCAATGCGACCACCTAGTGTCCCTGCAACAGGGACAATCTGGACCAGGGATGGATGGAGGGAAGTGTCAGCCAAGGAAGTAGAAATTCCTCCAAATGCTTATCATTTTTAGAATATTTTGCTTTTGTTTTTGCAAAGACTGCAGGAAATGAACCATGCTACGAAAATGCCTTTTTTCTTTGTGGTGTGGCCTAGAATTTCATGAGAAGTCACAGCTGTGGGGATTGAAGGTGAGAAGGATGGAGCAGGAGAAGTGGGGAAGGGGGTACAAAGGCCCACAGAACCAAGAGGAGGGAAACATCTGGGATGAGATGCTTAGTAATTAATCACCTCCGTGAGATTCCCACAGTCCCCAAAGTCCGCCCGCCAGGCAGTTTGCTAACACAAAGGGGAAAATACAGCCAGTAAAACCATGTTACAGCCATGCAAGCAGCCCAGCCAGGCCGAAGGCAGTGAGCCCTTATTTTAAAATTATGCATAAAAATCATGCCTGTGCGGGGAAAAATAACAAATCTCTCTTTATGCCTCAGAACACGGGAGTCTCAGATAGACAGAATATTTGCTGTCTCACGTTGGCGGTGATGGATGTCGAGCTGCAGACATGACTTTACTGGGAGAAAGTCACTGTTGATGAAATAAGAGGGGGAGCTGGAATTAGACAGCCTTTGCCCATGCCTGCATTTCTAGAGGGTCTCACAGGAGTAGGAGGGATGAATGACCCCGTGGCTGTTACTCACAGAAAGCCCACTGTGTTTGCAAGTTGGCTTAGACGGCCTCTCCTCATCTACAGGACTCTGCGCCCCCTCCATGTTAGCCAAAAAAAGAAAAGTTAAAGAATCTAACAAAGGCTTTGGTGCTTTGTGTTTTCACTACAAAATGACAATGTGCAGGATAGAATTCCTATTAAGGATCTGAAAGGAGCTAGAATGAAAAGGACGGTCTTTGTAGGTTATTGATTTGTAGCAAATATACCAAAGTTCTGTGACATAGGACACATCCAATGTGTATGTGAGGGGCCAGGAATTTCATTACAAGTCTAACATTGCTCTAAAAAGGACACTTGGTAAAAGCAAAAGGTGAGCAGTGCCAGTGAACAGTGAACCCAACGCTTTCCATGTTACTTTTTCTACCTGATGATTATAATTTTTGTGGCTTTCCTTCCTCCTGAAATGCACATACAGTGTTTCCCAAATTTCTGATCTTAGTGGAAGAAACTATTATGACAATTGGAATGGTACTGTTTTAAAAACGCATTCCTACATATTTTACTGGACTGGAAGACTCAAAAATGTTCTGCACTGCATGTCAGTGTGAGTTTTAGATCATTCATTTCATCTTTCTGGATTCTAGTGTCCTCCATGGCAAAGCAAAGGCATTGGACTCTAAGTCCCTTCCAACATCCTGGAGCAGATGCTGTGAAGCGTGGTCCCTGGCAGCCACGGTGGAGCTGTGTCCCTGACACAAGGCTGCCTGCCCCTGCTCCTTCTGAGAGGGCTGTGAGGGAAGTACCCAGATTTGCAGTTGGGAAGGGGGCTGTGGCCAGCACTTTCAAGGCCCTGCCTTCATGGACACCTTGCTCCTAGCAAGTGTTCTAGCACTTGCTAGAACAAACGGCCTTGTTCTCAGAGCTGCTGTGAGCCAGTCCAAGGCTAACACAGCTTTGGTGCTTCTGGTAAGCCAAGAAGCGCTGGTAAACCAAGAACCACTGACTCAAAAGGGTCGGGAAGGAGCTGACCTCAATTCAAGATAATGCAGTGATTTGGGCACAGAAGACTGAAATATGTAATAGGGATTGTAACCGAAAGTCAGTAATCCTGGAGGGGACTTTTATAATTCCCACAAGTATTTTAAATAACCTGTGCTGAAATCCGCTTAGTGTTTTAAATCAATAGAGCCATTGCTTTTACTCCTAATCAACAGTGCTCCCCCCGCCCCCAAACGGAGGACAGTACTGAGGCTGACGAGACAAATAGTAAACTCACGAAGGTGCTGCTCTTGGCTGACTGTATGCGGTAACAGGAGCCTCACAGAACCAGCAGGATCCTGGCGTTGGACCCCTGGGAAGCAGCAAACCAACTCTGGAAGGTCTCCCCAAAGGCCGCGTCAAAGAGCTGGTTCCAGTTGTTTGTTTCCAGCTCCTCAGATGGGGTGGTATGTGCATCCCCTGGTCTCTTTCAAAGCATTCACCATTGCCCAGCAATCCTCTCATTATTCATCAAACTAAAATAGGCCGGAAGACAAATCTGGCTGAATCAGGAACGGCATTATATTTTAAAGGACATGCAAGGGAGACAATTAGGTATACGCAAATTCAGGAGAAGCCAGAACCCAGGGTCCCTCTTCTTTGTGTCACAAGCCTTAATTTGGTGTGGCTGTTTGTCCTATTGTTTCAAAAGGACAGAAATCAACATGGGATGGGGGTGAGGGCCCGAATAAAAATAGCTACAAGATTCTTCTTCTTGTCATTCCCCATAGTCAAATCTACTCTCCAAGCACTGATCATTTTACAGTTAAATTATAGTTGGTGACTTGTCCCTGTGTTCACCTTCAAGCGAATTTCTTTTTTTTTTTTTTTAAGGCTATTTCAAATGCTATTCACCTTCATATCCAATTCCGCCACCTAATTTGGGTTTTTCATGTCCTCTGCCAGAATTTCTGTCTGGCCTGGGCTGAATGTTTTGTAAGAGCTTTTTAGTGGCAGTCCTCAGTGGCGACAGGAGACCACAGGCATGCATGCTGCTCTCAGCAACGAGTCCCTCGCCTCTCTGAACTCCATCATTCCTCCGGGTTATTTTCAACCACCGTTTAGCTGCATCTTCTCAAATACTTTTCTGTAACTTGAGTCTCTTATCAGCTTCCCAAATGTGCACCCTGGGAGTTGTCCTTGTAAGCCTGCTGTGTGGCTGTATCTGGGAGAGCTCTGCTGTTAGCGCCCTTGATGATGAAGCCAGGAGTGGTGCTTGTGGAAGCTGTGTTTGTTCTCCCCCATTCTCACCTTGTCCTCAGTCACCCCAGCCTGTGGGCTCATCTTCGTTGTTGAAGCCTGAGGATGAAGATTGTCTTAGACTCCAAGGGCTGGGGTAGAATTATTACCCACAGGCTTCCTATTATGGGCCTACCCCAATAAAGGACTGAAATCTTCAAGCTGAAACATTGTTCTTGCTTATTAATATGATTCATGATAACAGCTAAACTTAATCTAATATTGTGATGTCTAACATGAATAATACCCAGGTTGCATGCAGGCAGTGGCTCAAACCTGCAGCTTCACGCACATTACCTTACAGCATTGTCATAAACATTTCACAAACAGAAAATGAGACAAAGTTAAGTCCCTCATCAGAGTTAGAATTTTGAACTCTTCCGGTGTGCTCGCAAAGCAAGTGTGCCGCACTACCTGGCCACTGAGAGGGCTGGGCTTGCAGTGAGGTGGGGCAGGGCCCTTGCCACAGAATCTGAGAGGGGCTGGAGGTGTGTAGAGGAGCAAAGCTGTGTTGGCTTGGCTTCTTTCTTGGCCCCATGGTTCTTAGTAGGAGCCCATGACAATAGGTTTCCTGAGTCCAAACATTCTTTTCTTCCGTACTTGTGCTCACCTATCCCTGCCTGAGGCAGAGATAATTAATGACAAATAAATGATTGATGAATGAAATAAAATGCCTGTGTGCTGTGCCCGCCCATCTAGCTGGCCTATGATGTGTCAGTCAGTTTTCCATCACTCTTTAAAAAATACTTAAGATAACTTAGAAGGAGAGATGTTCCATTTGGGGTCACAGTTTAGAGCTTTTATCCCACAGTTCTTGGTGGGGAGAGAGAGGGAGAGAGAGACAGAGACAGAGACAGAGAGAGAGATAGAGAGACAGAGAGAGAGAGCACTAATATCCTTTGCATTCCTCCTCTAATGACTTAAGTTCCTCCAACTAGGGCCAATTTCTTAAAAATTCTGTCACCTCCCAATAGCAATTATGTCCTGGGGACTAAGCCTTTAGCACATGGGACCTTGGGGAACATTAAGGATCTAAACCATCAATCATAGCTTATAGTAGTCACTTCCCATGTGTCTGCACTGGCCCTGAGGTCAAGGACTTTGAGTGACAGACTTCTGAGTGTTTTGTGAAGTCAATTGTAGGGGTGAAAACGCTCATTTTCCACTTTGTGGCAGAATTGCAGTCATGGATCACAGATAGAAGGGTGGTTCTATGAGATCATCACAGAGCTGGGAACTCTGTGGCCTGGTGATGTCACAATGTCACATGCCCGAGCATTCCTCACATGTTTGTGGTGATGCTGCATAAATAAGCATGCACTTCCAGCTCCATGAGGACAGCACATACAAAGATGTATGGCATACAGTATTTGAGAAGTATTGTAAGCAACTATGTCCCTGGGTTATGCATTCATTGCACTATACTTTTTATCATTAATTCGGAGTATACTTTTTAAAACTTTATTTTCTAAAAGTCTTCCTGTAAAGCAGAATGCCATGTGACATCAGCCCCAACTTCATGCATCCTGCATTTACTCTTATCTTTTGATTCCATTAAAGGACCAAGGTACTGACTGGCCTGTACTACATTAAGTTTGTGTAAGTGCACTCTGCGATGTTTGCACAATGCCCAAATTGTCTAAAGATACATTTCTCGGGACATATCCCTTTGCATGACTATATCATGAAAGGCTTATTTTCACTAGGTTAAAAATTATATTTATCATAGTAGCTTAAAATATGATATTGTATGGAGGCATTTGAACAAGTAGTTGGATGAGTCCTGCATCACCAAGGTGGAGGATTTTAGCACATAGCTGATAGAACAATTTAATTGTGTGAGTCTGTGTTTATATTTTTCTGTACATTTTCTGGGAAGCATAGAAAGCTGATTAGATCAACTAACACAGCTACAGAAAATACAGAAAAAATGTTCTAAATGAATCTGTGAGTTGGCAAGAAAGGAAAAAATCTTCAAAGCTCAAAAGTTAAGGAAAAAAGGGAACTCAGTACAGAAAAATAGTACTGAGGCTCAATTTTTCCCTATGTGCATTCTCTAGACCTGAGTGGCCTTAAGATTTGCTTTTCATTAATTTGTAGGATGGAATTAGACAGAGAAGACTAAAGTAAGGCTTCTCTATGTGATGAGACTGTACTGAAACCTACCACACAATGCTGGGACCCAAGAGGTAAAACCTTGGTACAAGAGGGAACTAGAAACAATCTGCAGCATAGGCTGCAAAGACTTTCTATTGATTAAGTTCCAGGCATACAAACTCTCTCATATAAAAAAAACAGACATAACATGTAAAATGCAGTATAAAATTATCCGCCAGAGTCTGTAGAAATGCTAGACCTGACCAATAAAGTTTTCAAGTTATCAGACGTATCAGACACAAAATATAAAATAAATATATTTAAAAATTGAAAAGGTAAAAATGTAGAAATGTAAAAAAAGAGTAAGATTATTAAACATAGACCAAAACATATCTGAAAAGGAAATAAATGTTAGAAAATATAAACATAATCATTGAAGTTATAAACCCAGCAGATTGACTTAATGGCAAATCACATAGATGATAGACTCAATAAACAGAAAATGGAACTAAATAAATTATTCTTGATATAACAGGAGATGCAGAAAGGTGTGAAAGAGTATAGAGTTATTCAGTGATGAAATAGGATTAAAGAAAGAGAAGTAGGTTGAAACATTAGACGAAGAGATGATGACTTACAATTTTCCAAAATAACGAAAGAAAGAAGCAGTCATAAAATTCAGAAATCTCAATGTATTCTAAGCAAAAAACATTTAAAAATGTGTTTCAAGTAGATTTGCAAATAAAATTCACAGTAAAGGAAACCTATAGTATGTATCACATATAAAGGAAGTGAGTCCTAGTGGATGATTTTATGTAATAAAGAATGCTAATCTAAGCGAGTGGTAGAAATAAGGTTGATTCCATACAGAAGGCTCCACTATAAGATAATAATTATGTAAAATCTGGTGAGAGTTAACATAGACATACAGACACACACACACACACACACACACACACATACACACACACGAGCTAAGTTACCCTATGTTAAAACTCATAATTTGTGGGAAAGGCTATCAGAGTTAAGGAATTCTGAGGTCATTTTGCTATTTCAGAGAAAGGTTTAGGTATTTTTTGATTTATTAAGTGTTGAGTTTGAAAAGTGAGGATGCACATTAAAATTTCAAGATGGATGAAAAGAATAAAGAGCAAGTAGTCATATTTTAAACACTAAAAGAAAAAATATAAGATGAGCAAAAATAAAATCCTCTACTGATCTACAAGAAGAGAAATAAGACTGCAAAGATAAGACAAATCACAAAAGGAGATGGAAGAAATAAATACATATTTTAGATTTAAGTGACCTAAATGCACCAATTAAAATTCAGAGCTTGTTAGCTTGGGTTTAAAAATAAATTCACATGTATGATATTTACAAGAGGCAACCCTAAAACATAAAGGTTCAGAAAGGTGGAGAAAGAAATAGATTTTAAGGCAAAAAAAATTGATAGAGGAGTTCACCATATAATGATGAAAAGTTCAATTCACAAGGAAAATAAATGCATAACTATAAATATAGAAGCAATATATAAAATAAAAATAGAACTACAAGGAGACATGGCAATGTGAAATCTATTTCTGATAAACCGAGCAGAAAAAGCAAGCCAACAAGCAAGATAGAAAGAAAGAAACAAAGAAGGAAATGAAGGAAGAAACAAAAAGAAAAGAAGAAAATGAAAATGCATAAGACTTTTCTGAAAAGGATCATGCCATCCTATCTTCGCCCTCTCCTATAAATCAGAGAGCTGCTGAATTTCTTGGTAGTCATTAGGGCCGTGAGTGATAAGCCAGGATGAATCGTACTGGAGATTGGATGTCACATTTCATTCATAACAACTGACTGCCCCTGAATTTTAATAAATAGTGATGAATCACAGATAGTAAGATAAAAGTAGCATTGTTCGACTACAGTTTGGTAAGTAAATGTGATGATCTTCACACTGCCCACTTACCATTTACCACAAGGAGTGTCAGCTTGTTAAAAAAAGAAACACACATATAGCTGCTTGGGTACCTGGACAGTTCCTTGCCATACTAGGACCAAAGTTTTTAAATTTAATTTCTTCTAAAAAATATTTCCCAAAATTCATTTTACTTCTTGTTCCTCAAAATCTTGGAAAAGGAAAAAAAAATAATGAAAATAAGATAGAGAGCATCTAATTGTTTTATTTTGTCAAATGGCCTATCAAAAGAGAAGGTGAGGATTCCTTTACTTGAGACCTAAGCAGTAGAATCTTACTGAGTTATTCCTTGTTTCTTGAAGACCATTGCATGAAGAAAATTTGGTTTTCCCAAATAACAGGGAACATTTCTGTGTGCACATTTCTTGACTATAGACAGCCTCTGGGTTTTGGATTGCATGTGAGGAGATCAATTAAGGCAGCTTGCTGTCTCTACATTTTCTTCTCAGAGCTGTTTGAGTCCTTTTTTTTTTTAACACTCAAGGAGCTGCAAAAAGTGAGCAAAGGAAATTCTCAGCTTTTCAAGCATGCAGACGAACATTTTTCATGGAAATGGATGCTGGAGGCTTTGGGGAGTTTTCTGAGGTCAAAATCCCTTAGAATAAAACTTACAGAGTCATTGGCTTCCTGCCTTATTATATGTAAATAATTTATGAATTTGTATTATAATTTCTCTTCCAGCTGAGTCAAAGTTCTCTGATTTTGCAAAAAATTCCACACAGAAGTCAGTGCCATACACATTCCTGAGACTTTCCTTGCAATTGGTAAGTTTGCTGTTGCAGTCAACTGGTGCAATTTCTCTGATTAACCTGTAAAAAGCGTTCTCCTTCATGAATGCTGTTCAGAAATAAACTGATCTTGTAAAAGAAGACAAGGGCAGGTTCCAGAACACAAATTCTGGATGATCTTAAATGATGATGCATGAAAGAGAGACAAAGGGAGAAAGAACACTTTGATTTGCTTCAACCAGGTTGACCCAGAAAGCAGAAGAGCAGAAAAATTGCTTTGCCTAAGCAAATAAGACACCAAGTCATGTAAGAGTTGCATTCACTATATGCAATATCAGAACCTCATTTAAAATACACATTGTCTGGATCTGAGAGACATTTAAGTGCCGCTAATAAAATATGGTAACTACTTTTAGGTCAGAATTATCTGGTGGTGAAACACTATTCTGCTTAAATGGTTATGTTTTGATCTGCGCTGTTTTGCTGTTATGCCCTCTTTTTTCTCAATCTCCACTCCATTATTTACTTTTTTATTTTTATCCGTTTAATTAAAGGGAAAAAATAGCAGGATATAATATAGTAACCCAATTTGACTTTCTATTTATCTCGATTTGAAGCCCTGTATTACTCTCACCATCTTGTTTTTGACTGATGTTCCCCTATTCTGTTTTGATGGATAGTATCAGGTTCGAAAGTTTAGGCATCAGCTGAGAAGATAATGAGATTCATTATAACGCCCATTCTCGTTGACTTTTATCTACTTTTGAAGACCTACAATGTCTCCAATGTTTTGGTTTTGTCGGTTTTGTTCTTTACTATTTTGTTCAATTGTATTATAACTAATGATATAGGCAATTCTATTAGAGATAGCGGGAGGCATTATGGTAACCATTGATGGTCACCTTGTATTATGTTTTTATATTATCTATTATGTCCACCCTTTTGACTTGACCGATTCTGTTCTGTTATGTCTCATTTGGTTTTACTCTCTTCCAAAAAAGCAATAAGAACCGTGGGAGCAATGAAACCCAAAATGTGTAATAGTCATGGTACAAAAGAGAGGAAAAGAAAGTGCTCTAAACTATATAACTGCATGTATATTTAAGTGTATAAGATAGAAAATGATATCACAGAGTTTTATTGGATCATTGAACAGAACTGTTCACAGTATCATTGTTGGAATGTCCACTTTACAAGCTTTAATTTTGTGACTTGAACAATTATTTTTAAGATGGCAATATGTAATCCATTAACTAGTGATTTCCTACTGTTCATTTTTTTCTTCTGTAAATCTGTATAACTTGTACCTTTTCACTTTTTTTTTCTTTTCTCCTTAAATAAAAAAAAAAAAAATAGTCTTGGCTCATTCTGTTTTCCTACTGCCACTTTTCTCCCACACATTGGCAACCGCTTTTACATCCTTCTTTGAGACATAATTAGATGTGGGGTGAGATTTCTTTGTTATTGTTGAATTATGACTGAATTGAAAGCCCAGGTGGCTTTTTCAACTCAGAAAAAGATGCTCATTTATTAGGGCAATAAGACATTCCCTTTGTAAGAAGGACTTCATTTTTATGGGAGTAAAAATAAAATTAAATGTTAGGTTTTTTCCAAGGCCTGTAGAAAGGTCATTTCATTGCATGACAAACTTCACCAGAGTGTGGACTGGTTTAGATGATCAGACTCTGATCAGTCTGTCATCTCCCATGGTAATGTGAACTGTTTAGTATATTCTAGTTATTTACGTATACTTGGCCTCATGTTAGAGCCAACAAATAGTTGTTGAATGGATGGGATGAATGATTAGTAGTTTAGTACTTTTTCATATAAGGTTTGTAATAAAGTTAGAGAAATATAAAAGTCTCTACCTCAGTCATATTGTTTGTGGTTGACAGGGTTAGTGTTCAGACCATGAGACACACAGGGACATTGGTCCCTCATTTCCTGATTTCGGTCTTGGTCATGTGACTCTCTTGAAATGTGAATAGGGTGACAGTGCCCCTTGCAGGGTGAGGTGCTAGCAGGCAGCTTTCCTATGTTCTCTTGTTCTCCTGCTGCTGGGATATTCTGGGCTCCAGCTAAGTGCTGCTCTGTCTCCCAAGGACCTGGAGAATGAGCGGTGTTTGTGAGTAGCTGACTGAGAATCAATCCGCAGTGGGTAGCTGGTACACACAAGAAATATGCTTGTGTGACCGCGCCCTTGTTGAGTTGCTTTTAGCTGTATACTTCTCTATTCTGGCTCATCAGAGCAGTACAGCAATGGAAAGGCTTCTAAAAATGTGACACACACATACCTTTCAAAATACTATTGTTAGCTAGCAATATAGTGGTGTTACTTCGGCTCCCGATTCATTCATTTTCTCTCAACTTGACTTTTTATTTTTTAATAGCTTTGCCAGTCTTTTAGGTGTAAGAAAACACCCGTGAAGTCAGGGCCTTTGACAATAAAGACCATGAATGGGCTTAAGTAATAAAATTATTGTGTATTGCAGATATCTTTTTACCTTGAACACTTATGAAGGGAAGTCAATTTTCTCTCAAATGGGTTCCTTTTCATCTGGTTTTCTCTACAATGTTTATGCCTGAGGTTTATTGTTAGCAGTAAAGAGTGTCCAAGTATGTTATGAGAATAGCCAAATTCCAGTGCTTTAGAATGTATTCCATAGGCCCCAGAGTCAGTTAAAGGCTGATTGATTACACAGCAAATACACCAGCCCGGTATTTATGAAATATCCCATTTCTTCAGCTCTATCTCTCTCACAACTGTGAATGTCCCACTTGGGAGTTGTGGTGAAAATATCTCAGACAGCTCAGAGGAAAAATTACTGTAGATTTTCTATGACAAGAAAAAGATTCTTTAAACTGTTCAATAATTTAATAAAATACTCTGTCAACTTTGTGTGTCACATGAACAAATATTTTAAAGGTATAATTGGAGCAGTTTAATGTGGCTTGTCTATTCAGATTTTCATAATCAACTTACCGAGCACCAATTACATTGTTAAATAAAGGACAGAGACTGAATGAGTGTACAGATGGACTCCTTCATCTGACTGGTTTGTAACTCACAATGAAGTTTCTGTTTAATTTGTTCAAGATTCAGGCAGAAAGTTGTAGAGTAAGAAGGAAAAATGAGCTATTAGATATGGCCTATATCAAAGATGCTACAGATGTTTAATGGTTTCTATTTGCATAGTTTGTCAACAATCATTCACTTGTTAATATACTTAGTACAGTTTTTGGTGTATTCTATCTTAGATTTCAAAGTTACATTCCTGTGTGCTGTATGCTAATGGTTCATGAAGCTCTATTCTAGGTACTATTCCCTGAAGCAGACACAGCGTGGCTAACCAATTTGAAAAGCCATATCTTTTGTGAACAGTACCCTTGCCTTTTGATGACTCTAGCACTAATAGCATGCCACGATGTAGATTGCACACGGCAGCTAGTTTTACTAAGTGCCATGCAACAAAAAAGTCAATAAATACATTTACTGATTGATTGATAACTATAGAATGCATCCATTTGAGTTTTAGCTGAAGTCTGGAAATTCCGAAGGAAATTTTAAGGTCTGAGGGAGAAAATAAGCATATTGACATTCTATGAAATAGATATAAATCTGTAATAGTCCTGTTTTGGTTCTGAAAGTGTAACATATCATTTTTTTTTTATGACATGAAGGTCACCAAAGCTTTTGCTTAAATGCCTCTCAAAACAAAAGAGAGTTTATCCCAGAGTAGAAAATGGCTTTGTTGGTAAATTACCTCTAAAGTGATTTCAGACTACTTACACCGAATATAAATTGTACAAAAGTTATTCCCCAGTAAAATGCATGGCTTGTCTTTATTTCGCTGTTGGGATCCATATGATTCTCTGGACTTGTCCTAAAGCAGTGATACAGACTGGACATCAGCATCTCCTAGGAAGTCAGAGCTGTGACATATCACCAGTCTCCCTATCGCATGCAACCTCATGCAATTAGACACAATCTGACTTAACCCACGGAGAGCACTGTGCTCCTTCTATTTCACTATTCTCCCATGTGATTGAAAAAACAGCTTCCTAAGGAGGTAAAAATAGTCCACTGTCTATTGGGTATGAGCTGAAAGACCCACAGATGGAGCAGGCATTCCCTCCAGGTTCCCCACGGCATGTACCACTGAATTAGATTTGTGTATCCTTCAAACACATGAAAGGAGCAGAATATCCTGCAGATCAGCCATCACTTTATATGTGTGTCTTATGATATTCCTCACTCGGGCCTCATCAACCATAAGCCTGCTAAATGGAAGGAAGCCTGTGACAGGCAACAGTCCCTGCTACCACATGCTGCTGATGTCATTTGGAGAAGGGCACAAACCAAGACTGCGACAGAATAAGTTGGGTGGTTTGGTTTTCATGTTTTTTATTTTCTCCCTGCCCCAAAAGCTCACTTCATTTTGCTGCTGTTATTACCAAGGGTTCATTGGAAGTGAAACTGGGGTGTCTCAGAGGGGTTTTGCAGCAAATAGATAAAAATAGGTCCAGGCTACACCAGGCAGTTCACATTCTGAAGTGGACGGAGAGTCACCATTTGTTTGCTAGGTGAAAGGGGCATAATTTATTCAGCTGCAGCAGAGCTGGAAACCAATCTGGCTTTGACCCATTTATCTTTAGAAAACTAATTAAAGTGGGGAATCTGGTTTACTGTTGTTACAGAGGTTTTACTTTTCCCGGTTTAGGCCGAGCAAGGATGGAGTGTGTGTGTGTGTGTGTGTGTTAGGGTAAAAGATGGGAAATATCAGTTCCGTCTAAAAACAGTGACTGAAATTCTAGATAATAAAGTAGTGTCTTTCTTTCCTTTCCTTTTTTTTTTTTTGAGACAAGGTTTCACTATACATTTCAAGCTGGCCTTGAACTCACTATGTAAGCCAGGGTGGCCTCAAACTCACAGAGATCCTCTTGCCTCAGCTTCCCAACTGCAGGAATTATAGGTGTGCACTATCACGCCAGGTACAATAAAGCACTTTCTTAAATACCGTTTGACATCCTTATGAAATGCAAAACAGTGTCTGATGCATACTCCTCTGAGGTGACAATGAAATGCCAGGGCAATTTAAAATGAACAGACAGTTTTCCAAGCCCTTACAGCCAGCACTTCCTAAATCACATCAAAATGGCTCCAAAGAGCCATGGAAGAACATTTTTATGACTAGCGTTTTACTCTGAACTTAGATTACTCATTAAACAGGAAACGATGCTGCTTTGTCCCCTTTATTTTAAACTAACAACAAAAAAGTACATATCTTGATGGCATTTTGCAAGTACTTAAACCTGTATGTAATAATATCGACAACATAGTTATTGCCACTGACATGTGAATGAATTTCATAAATTTCAGTCATTTTTGGAAGAATCATGTCTAAACTAGGTCTTTTTTTCTTTGGTCTAATGATTACAGGAGGCAAGCAGGGAAGTGCAGCAGGAGGAGGTGATCATATAATTTGTATTCATTCTAGGAACCTGTAATTTCTGATGGAAAGATACAGGGGTCATGCTAATAGACAGAGAAGGGGATTCCACTGGCGCAACTGGAAAATATGGATGTCCCCCAAAATTATGTAGCAAAATATGTGAACTGCAGGTCTTCTAGCTATTGACCTGGTCGAGCTAACTGAACCCTAACTTGTTCAGTCATGAAGTTTTCTCCTCCCGTCCCCACTGACCACCAGAAGCTTTGAGCTGTCTGCTCTCCATGCCTCTCTTCAGCGTCTTCCCTTTCAGAATGTTCCTGTTACAAGGCTTTTTCACTTCAGCCAAACTGCCCAGGGAGTTGGGAATGAATTTTAAAGGAAGAATTTTAGACATGGCATTAGCACTGCCTGCATTTAAGACTGGGCAGACCTCATGGAGCACCGTGATGTTACAGGTGCACTGCACGAATAAATATGTGCTCTGTAGACAAGAGTCACCTTCTCTCCCAGGCCACGACGCTGGAGGGCACACGTCTTTATTAACAAGTTTTACCGTAATGCAAAGGCACTTTGAAAACCACACTGGATAAATATCTGGTTCCTTTGATTAATGAAAAAGTCAAGTAAAATAACCAAAGAGTTCTTGTTCACAGCCCCAGAACAAAACATTTTCAAATAAAAAAATATCCAGGGTTCCTTCCCTGAGTCCTCTAAAAGAGACCAGTAAATCCAAGCAGGAAAAAACAAACAAACAAACAAAAACAAACAAAAAAAACCAACCAAGAGAGAAAATAGTCTATGCCATAAACTATTTCTTAACCCCCTTAGTTCTCTATATATCACTTAATGAAAAAATTAGCGTCCTATGCATGAGAGCTGATGTTGGTTCATTCTCATTATTAGCGAGGTAATTATTTGCTCGGCACAGAAGAGAAGGCCAATATATTCTATCAGGGAAGAGCTAGTTTTCCAGGCAGACAACAACAGTCTGAACATTGGGACAGAATTTAAATCAGCCACCAAATGAGCTAGTCTTACACAAAGATTAGTTTGAAAACTTTGCCATCGGGAGAGAATACCAAAATGGTTATTCACCATTAATACCAAGCAGAGAGGAAACTGCTAACCCAGTTGGACATGTGTGGTGTTCAATTCGCTCGGGATGATTTGGAAAGGGAAAGTGGAGGTGGAGTTTCTCGGGAACCTTCCAGAATGACTGTTCAGAGACAAATGAGGATGAGAGAAAGAATAAGACCAAGGCTTACACTATGCTGCATTGTCCTCCACACAGTCCTCTGGGAAGCAAGAGGAAAACAAATTTAAAGGAAAAAGAAAAAGAGATTATTCTATACACAATAGCACAGCACAGGTACAAAGGTTACCTTGGCAGTTGGCATTTTACCCACCCCACCCCCCCACCTTCTGAATGACCAGTAGCATATGTGAGATATTAACCCAACTAGAACAAATATATTGGTCTAAATCGCTGCCAACTTGGTGCGTTAACTTTCACGTCTAGCTTTTTAAAAACCAGGTACTTTAAAAAACTATATTCTTTTAAGGCCATTAAAAGACCTTTTTTGCTTTAGTGAAAGAGCTAAAGCAATAGACAAGCCCCACTCAACGGTGTTTGAGAGCTTCCTGGCACATTGTGCTCTAGTTTTCTGAGCTGTGCGAATGATTGCCTTTTAGAGAGGAAAATTCAAAACCTCTGTATGATCAGGTCTTAAAAATGGAGCTACTTATTTTTGTGCTGACTTATGTTTTACTTGGTACTTGCCATGAGTTGGAACTTCCTTTAAGAAAAAATAATATAAAAAGTAGTTTGTATTAAATTATTTAAGAGAATTTGCAGAGTATAAATTCAAGAGAAATGGAAGAGAACTAGCCTCTTCCTGAATGCAAACAATCTCCTCTGGCTTCGTTATCTGAAAATCTTTCATCTCCAGCTGGGACAGAGCCCTGCTAAAGTTAAAGCTGGTGATGAAGGAGACAAAGCTGGCCCTGACTGTAACCGAATTAGTCTATGACATTCACTGATTCCTTGACAAATCGCGACTATTGGTGTGAAGGATTGTGATACTTTCAGGTGAGCTGGCTGTCATCGGCAACTGAATTTATACAGATAAATTCATTCGTGGCTGGGTAATAAAAATCACTTTAGGGTAGGATTTAGGGTATCTGAAAGCCACTGGCTACCTCAACTGTGTTTTAGGCTCACAGAACTTTCCAGGGACAAATGGAAACATTTCCTAGTGATAGAAAAGAATTTATAGGTTCCTTATAAATGTAATAAGAGGTTAAATGATGGAACTGACCTATTTAAAAGAGAATATTCTTTTTAACTTTTTATATGAGTTTTAGCAGCAGCTTGGGTTAGGGAGTTTTATTTCTAAAACAAGCCCCTTAATTACTAGTTCACACAAAAAATAGCTTCGCAGGAATTGATGTAAGAACATTTACCAACAAATCCTGAAGTTAGTACCACAGGTACTAATTTAAATGGTACTAAAGAAGTAACACTCCAGGAGCCTTAGAGCTATTTGCATTTAGGGAAAAGAGGTGGAGTGATTGGAGAATTCTTTTGATGCTGGTCTTTGAAGCATTTTCTTTGGCGAAACAGAGAAATTAAAATTGGAAATCGTTTCCAATTATCCTCCTTTTTTTGGGACACATGCTTCTTATAAATATTCAGGAAATGTCTTTTCAGGGGAAAATTAACACAGGAACAGGTAACCCGAGGCTTGTTTATAAACAGTTGCATGAGGCTGAAATGGATAACAGATCATCTGGGTAGACACTGCTGCTCAGCTCCACCTGTCCACTGCTCAAAGCTATCTCAAGCCTATAAAGGCAAGCAGGCCTTGGGGAAGCCAAGGGCTGCAGAGAGATACTAGCTTCTGATACTAGCTTCGGGGCCAGCTCTTGTTTCTTGAGAATCACAGTGGCACCTCACTGTTTGATGTGGAGATATTTTCTGGCTCTCAGGAGCCCAGGAAGGTAGATTTGGTGGGCTTTATGCTGGCTGTGAATGACAAGTTGTTCATCCTTAGATCTGGGAAGGAATTAGAGTTTAATCTAATAAAAATTAGTACAGCTGCCATTCTCACACAGCCTGAATCCACACCTATGAGGAAGTAAGTATTATGTGCTATTGTGGAATAGAAGTGACCTGTTGCTTGAGACCTCTGTGCTGAGACTGGTTCTTATGATCAGATGATTAACTATGCCAATTGTGTGTTAGGGTGTCTGCAATAGAAAATCCTCAATTGTGCTTGCCTTTTATCAGTACTCTTCAAGATCCTTTTGTAGGGGTGGTATTTTGAGGATTATCAGTTAACTTCCTCTATAAGAGGTTCAAATTCTAGTTTTCTTATCTATCAGATTTCAAAAATCTTATAAAATTTTCAAAGTGCATTTTTCTAGGTTATGTTAAACTGCATAAATGTTGTGTCTTGAGAAACATTTTTCATGTTCTATTTCCTTTGCTTAAGGGTGAGTATTTATTTCTCGTGGGGAAAACAGTAAACTGTATTTTTCTGTTTCAAAGGGAAAAAATTAATTAGTTGTCACAGATAGCATTACATTGTTGAAATTCAATGAAGTTTTAACTAAGTGCATGATGCACCCAGGCTCTTTTCTTAAGCTTATTTTAATAATAACACTTAACATGAGATCTACTCACTTGACACATTTTTAAGTGGCTAGTACAATATTTCTATAAGACACCATGCTGTAGATTAGATCTCTAAAACTTATTCATCTTATATTTTTCCCCAGTTATTAAATTAGATTTTTCAAAACCTTAAAAGTTCTAAGCTCTTCTAAATATTAAGTTAGAGCCAACTAAAATGGAGGGATACAGGAACAAACCTTCACTCACCATTTATGCTTCTTGTTAGAAACATACACAAACTAATTTGCGAAGTAGAACCAAAATAGTGGAATCTAAAAACCCCTATCATTCTTTAAAACAGGGGCTAGTTGTTTGGCAGAATCTAATTAGTTGTTTAAAGGAGAGTTAGTGCCTAATTAATTTAAACTTTTCCTGAAACTTATAGAATACAGACATAAGGAAGACAGAGTAGAATGCTGAAGGAATTATACATTGATACCTTTTCCAAAAGCTATACTGGAGAGGAGATTTTATTAGCTAATAAATGATAATAAATTTATAACATAATTTAGCAGTTAACTACTACAGTTACCCCTTTACATTGAAACATCCTGGATATATTTTATGTTGCAGATACCTTTGATTTTTTTTATAGATAGAAATTTTGAGATGTATTACATTGAGGCCAAATGTAACTAATTTAATCTTATGAGTTCTAAACTGTAGAAAGATATTAACTAAAATCATAAAGTCATTTGAAACAGTGACTAATAAGTGTTTTCATAACCAGCAACATTTGAGATCTGAGTTTATATGACACGATCAGATATGGTTCAAATGCTTTCTGACCCTAAGGTTTTTAATCCATTAATTTTACATCAAGATAATTGGCAAAGCAACATTAACAACACCAACAGTCACAGGTATATAAATTGTTTATAGTACTATAAATTGAATTAAATATAACCAGCCGGCATTTCTTTGAAATTATGAGCTTTTAATTTTTTATGCCAGATCAGTTTTTAAAAATACATTTGAAAAATCATTTTTACTCTGTTTATGGTTCTATTCTTCAGGTAAATTACTCTGATGATAGGTACCATTCAATCCCTGACACACATTTAAATGGCTCAAACAGTGACTACTTCTGAGCATTCTAACTTTTTAAAATCATGAAAAAGAAAAAAATCCAGTAACTTTAATTTGAAATTTCTTGGCAGGGTCTTTTCAATAGGAAACTTTGCATATAACAAGTCATAATAAAGTAACATTATATCATAATTGAATAAATAATCATGCTTTAAAAAGAACTGGAGCAGATGAATAAAAAATACGCTATTGTAATTATATCTCTGGAAGAATGGGCAACTCAGTTTTCCAATTAATATTTCAGAAGAAATATGTAGTTGAAAATTTGGTCACTGTACCAGTTGATTAATAGTTATAAGATTTCTTAAATAATCTAATTCTGCCCTAAAAGAAAGATCTTATTACTTTTCAATATTCTAATTAAGAACAGGGGCAGATATAAGAAGGAGATGGATTTTCAACCAACATTTTTAGAATCCTATGACCTGTTTGGAAGAATGAATGACCTTGGTAACAGAAGGCGCCCACCCACTGGACTCATCAATTCGCATGTACTCACCAGCCGGTCCAAGCTTGTGCCTGCAGCCGTTGTGGGTCGCTCCTCAGGATTATAGGGTCTAAACCGTGTGTTAAAATTCTCAGGAGCTGAGCGGGCAGATCTGAGACCCGGGGCAGGTTTGGGTTGGCCACATCCCTGGAAGACCTGGCAGAACAATTTAAATGTTAAAAGAGTTCCATGATGAATCTCCTCTTAAAATCAGGATGGAGAAGGGTGTAGTACAATGTGTAGTACACATTTTTTATGAAATACTTCCCTCTATTAAACTCTAATTTTGATACTTAAACACATACAACCACTAAAACAATTGAAAGGTCAACTCTGTGCCCTGATTCTTAGTCAATCTTTATTATTGGCAGTGTCTGTGTTTGTGAACTTGCCTAGTCCCCAAACCAACATTCACAGTATTTTCACAGACACCAACAAAGTGGCAAAAAAGTTGAATGGTCCTTGGAGAATGGTCCCGACTGATGCTGATCACAGTGATGCTCTGTCTAATTTCAGCTCTCATACTAGCATATAAACAAGTGTCCTTTTGGTGATTAATTTAGTACCACATGTTTGTTCTTTTCTTAGAGATTTTACTGTTTACATGACTCCCTAGCATGGGCCTGAAGTACTTTCCAGTGTTTCTGAGCACAAGAATGTGGAGTATCTCATGGAAAAAAAAAATGTTTTGCATAAACATACATAAAGGTGTCTTTACGGGCAAAACACACATGAAACAAGGTTTTGATTTGATTGGTTGATCATAATATTGGGATCAATGGCTCTTAGGACTCTAATCATATGTTCTCCATAAGAATAATGTTTGATATTCTTAGTGTTTGATAACTCAGTGTTTGCAATGACTTTATAAAATGTAACTACTACAATGAGAATTGGCTGTACTAAAATTGAGATTATAGAGTTGGTGCATGCCTGTAATCCCAGCACAGAGGAGCCTAAGTCAGGGGCAGGCTGACTCAGGGGTAGGTTGAGACAAAAAGGTCTCAAGTTTGAGATCATCTTGAGCTATATAGCAAGACCCTGTCTTAAAAACAAACAAAAAGATGAGGATTATAATAATTAATTCATAGGAAGATTTCAGAGTTAAACAAATTATGACCCAGACTCTTCCAGGTACTTAAATTTGGTATTCAATATCCATCCATTTGAGATCCATGTTGATGGACATGTGCATTTCATGTATAACACATTAGGCCAGATAATTCATGGGACTCCCCTTGAATAAGGAAAACCTTGAACTGAAAATAGTCTTTGAAAATTCTCTCCTGAGTCATGTGGAAATAGGACAAGCAAATGTGGTTGAAATCTATATAATGACAGGCTCTTC
Organism: Cavia porcellus; assembly: GCF_034190915.1. Taxonomy (NCBI): domain Eukaryota; kingdom Metazoa; phylum Chordata; class Mammalia; order Rodentia; family Caviidae; genus Cavia; species Cavia porcellus. The sequence continues at coordinate 40,291,543 of NW_026947487.1, read as the reverse complement.
TAATTTTGTTGTTGACAGCTGTTCATGTCACAATTAGTGTAGCTGTGGGAAATTAAACACTTCATTGTAATAAACTTAGGGACTGAGCTGACACCTTTTCTTTTTTCCAAAGGGGCTTCATTCAGAGTGGTGTGAGAGCACCTCATTTATGTCATCACAAGCTCTGTGTCACTTATAAATAGAGAATATCTTACCTAGATTTACAGAAAATAAATAGTTGGAGAACATCTTTCTTACATTTGTTCAGGGATGATTCTTTTGGATACTTTTTTCACAAAATTCTTCAGAACTATTTAAGTGAGCTAATTCTTAACTTGCACATGTATATTTACAATGCATTTTTTTGGTTTCATTATTTGATTCCTTGTTTAAGTATAAAACAAACCTTTTGCATCATGCATGGTACGTGACCCCACAGAAGTATGCAGAGAGAGGCCTTCACGCCATTCCCAAAGACAAATTCCATCTTGCGACACAATTCATTTTGCTTTACCACTACAGCTAATTTCTCTTTTGTTGCATTCAAAAGTTCTCCTTCAACTCAGCATTTTGCAGAGCAGGAGTACTTTGTCTTGGCATTCCTTGAGATTGCTCTTAACACACTATTGATTATTCTTCTCTTACACAATTTCTAAACTTGATGGTGTAAACCAGTGTGATAAAGATAGTGGGCTCTTTTCTCCCTGGTGCCTAAATCATTTCCCTGTGGCAAGGTCACTGCTGATGGAGGGCATTAACATTTCCAGGGCTCCAGGGATCTGTTGAGTGTGCTATTTTGGAATACTTTGAAAATGACAGCTGACTTTTACAAAGTCTAAAGCCCAAGGCAACAGAATGATAATAGAAATCTGGGTGAGATTTCATGAAGGTAAGCACTGAGAGAGTTAACGGAAGCTCTTAAGCTGCACTTTGGGGGAGAACCTTGATTTCTGGATTAAAGTATAATCAAAAGAATGTGGAATGTCCTAAAAGAATAGTTCATCTTAACAGAAAAACTTGGAACTTCATTTTTGTTGTTGTTTGCTTTAGAGGTTGTTAATAACAACAGAATGGGGTTAGTAACATAGCCCAGTGGCTTTCTATTACCTAGTTTAGATTTTGAGGATTACTTCAGAGATTGCTGGGTATATGATCCAGACCAAAGAAAATACTGATTCATAATTATTTTGGAAACAGTGCCTAACCCCACGATCAGGCGGAAATGCACATAAAAATTCGCCACAATAATCTCTTATCTTGAAAGTCCCTTAACAGAGATAATGAGACAGTTTGAGGCCACTCAAAAGGGGACAGAATGATTAAATGCAGAGAAGGGGTCATGCAGGGATTATTCCTGCTTTGTGCTTTCATAGCCAAACAAAACAAAGACATAAATGGGGGCTCAGGGCTCACATGCAACCCTAGAATTAAAAACACAGCTACAAACCACAGATGCCTGCACTCCTGCCTGTAGTCAGAGCTGACCAAGGAGCTGCCTGCAGCTGAACCAGACACTGACCATCAGGACCAGTACTCTACAAGTTCGGATCCCTTATTTTACATGGAGGACTTAGATGGGAATTTGGGAGGGAGCCTTTCCCTATATTAACAGCTCCTTTTCCTCTGGGAGGTTACCAGCCTGACTTGCTCCTGGTCTGAGCTGTATCTCTCTTCTTGTTCATACAGCATTTCCATTAAAGCCTCACTTGAGCCTGTGTTTCTCTGAATCCTGTGTCTTTTCTAACCACTGCTGGACCCAAGAACTCAGATCTAGTAACCATTTCTAACACAATTCTTAGGAAAACTGAGTTATCGTAAGAAGAACCCTTTAGTGTGGAAGTTCTAGGGCTGGTGGTTAAGAGCTCTTTTCTCCCCGCAGAAGTTTACAAAACCTAATGAAAACAGGTACCAAGACATGCCAGAACATCAACTTATCCTACTTTTGCTTGGCAATGATTAATGATCTCTGTTTCAGTCTCACACAGACAAGAAATTTTAACCAACATACATCCATCATATAAGTTAGATAACTTACAAACTGAAAATTAACAATTTCATGCTTAATGCATATGCAATGGTCTGAATATTTGTGTCTTTTACAATTCCTAATGTGAAATTGCCAGTGTGATAGAATGAGGGAGGGGGATATTTGAGAAGGGATAGAGTCTGTCTTCACGATTAGGATTAGTGCCCATGAAAGAGGTACACACTTGTTTCAAAATCACCCAGTTTATGGTATTTTGTTGTATCATCTTGAATAGACTAACAAAATACAAGAAAAATTAGCTAGAAAAGCATACACCTATGTTCTAACTTTTTTTTTTGAGAGACAGTCTCACTATGCAGTTCAGGATGGATTTGAGCTCACTTTGTGGCCCAAACTGGTCTCAAACTCATAACAATCCTCCTGCCTCAGCCTGTCATGTGCCAGAATTACAGGCATGTGCTGTTCTGATTCTTTAAAAGGGCAGATGTTGTTTTTGTTTTCTCAAAAACCTCAGAAGGTTCTCACAAGACTGCTGCCTCAGAGAAGACCACCTGAGATACACCACAAAAGTAGCTGTCATCTGCAAAGGGGAGAAGTGATTCACGTAGAAGTGCATCCATTCAGATGGATTTGTGACACTATTTCAAGCTCTTCCATCTTTAATTTGACAGGATGGTATTTTAGCTACTAAATGTTTTCTCTTTACATCAGAACAGAAGTTGCTAAAAGATGTGGCCATAGGTTAAGCTACCTTATTGCAGAACAAAGCATTAGCTCTATCCCTTTAAAAAACAGAATCAGTATTACCCCCTGCCTGTTTCTCTCCCAGGGAAGTTGTGAAGGATAATTAGATAATTCCAGAAAGCATTTGGAAACCCCAATGTAGGCAAATGCTGCAGATGTACAAAGGAATTAACTTTCTTACCTAGCTGATTCAAAAAACCTTGTGAATTTTGGGAAGATATCTGGCTCAAAAATTCCCTCTCTTAAGAGGATTTCTAAAGTAATGTCTCAGAAGTACACTGGCATTGTGAGGTTAAAGAAAGACACTAATATAGAAAGTACTGAACGAAGAGACTTCTGTAGGTTTGGAGGGCTGGAAAGGAGAGGGAGGTATGGTCATCGTAGGTTTAGTGCTGTGTTTTAGGTTCTTCAATACACACATTTAGAATCTAAACATTGGGGAATCTTAATGTGTTTCTTTTTGTTCAATGCAGTGTGTGCTTGGGGGGGGGTACCTATCTTTTCGTCTTTAACTCAGCATCGACTTTGGTAGCTTGATTATATATCCACAAAAGACAGTACTGACAACCTCACAAGCAATGGCTGTGGATAGACTCTGTTTCAGTTTGGGTGTTTTAAAAAAAATTCTGGCTTCCTACTTTCTTCTCTATGTGTTCTTATCATGGTAGAAAAAAATACTGCTTGTTCCATGTGCCATTTTGAAATTTGCAAGCTAATGTGTTGTATTAAATATAGATAACACTTGATGCTGCCTAGGGTATGATGCTTTGAGACTAAGAGATGTCTTATTATGTATTTGATTCTAATTTATATCATAGTATTAATGAATTTTTTGTTAGATGACACTTGGTGTATTCCTATCACATTTTTGCCCAAGGAATCAAAGGCTATCATACCAGCGTCAGTCTATGTATAATTTGTTCAGATCATTGTTTTCACCAGAGAAGTTGTGGTGATAACAGACATGTGGTTCACTCCATTTTGGGTTGCTAGAACACAACACCTGAGATGGGGTCATTTACAAACAACAGAAGTTTGTTTCTTACAGTCTTCAAGGCTGAGCAGCACAAGGTCAAGCTGCTGGGCAGAAGGTCTAAAAGCTCTCTCAGGGCTCTGATAAGCGGCTAACTCTATCAATATCTCCCAAAGCCTGCACCTCTAAGTAGTATCAACTTGGAGGTTAGGTTTCTACCATGAATTTTGGGTGACATTCAGATCACAGCAAGAGTCATGAGCAAGGGTCTAAAGGTTTGGCACACCAGTTTCACTCTTTCCTTACACAAGTGAGACCTTGGGATGACATCATTTCAACAAGTTTCAAGGTTACCACAAGATAACATGGCACAATACACAGAAAAGACATTCAGAACACGAAGAATCAAGGTGCATTATTTTACCTGAGGTAATCTGTAATTAAAGAGGGCAATGATGGGTAATGAATCAAATCTATGGCTCACACACAGCTATGAATGAATAATTTAAGATCTATGAAGCATAAGGTTTTGTACATTTTGTTTACCACTCTATCCCAGAATCTGTAAGAGCTCCCAATGCATAGCATGTGTTCTTAAAACTTGGCAACGAAAACCTATGAATGTTTTTATAATTTTCCCATTAGCAAACATCTATTAAAGGCAATTAACACATGGATATTTGTAATGAGGAAAAAAGACAGGAAAGAAAAGCATAAACGTATATTGAGTGTCTATGACAGACACTTCTCTGTGCTGTGTTTCATACCCTTTATGTCAAATAACCAATTATCTCTTTAAATTCAAGGCTGAACACTTTTCCTCAGACTTAGGAAAACACAATGAATCATGCATCCATGGTTAAAAAACCATTTGATATCCCCTTTAGTCCACTTATTGTGCCAAACTGAAATGAAACCAAATCAACAACTTTGTTTACACTGATAATGAGAACAACAACAACAATAAAAAATCTTCTGCTTCTTACTCATTTTCATACTAACTACTCATCATATTGATAAGTCAGTTAAAAAGTGGAGGACGTACACACAGAATAGATTGGCCAGGGATAAGCAAAAACCTTCCTTAAGGAGCATGTAAGTGAAGGATCCTAGTGGATGCCTGAATCTGCAGATAACACTGAACCTTAAATGTCCTAATGGGCTGCCTTCTAAGAAGCTGGTTATTCACTTCACCTACACATAACAACTTCCTTCTTCTTGCCTCTTTTCTTCTGTCTCCCTCCTCTCATTCTTTCCTCTCCTTTTCTTCTCTCTGTGACTCATACTTTCCTTTCCTGAAAGATTGAATATACTCGTTTCCTGGCCAACTTCTCTGGCAAGTTCTCGGTTCTTGGATAGACTCAGTATTCTGTAGAGAATTCAGATGCTATTGAATCAAGTCAAGCCATCAGCTTTATTCTGACCACTTTTCATGGGCTTCAAATTTCAAAAGCCAGCGTCTATGTCAGTTTTAAGGTTAAAAATTTACTTTTGATGCTTTCAGAGCTTGATTCCAAGGTATCTACCTAATGCCTTGTGCATGTCTTAAAATCTTTTCTTCAATAAAAGCAAATTCTTTCCATTGGCTTGGAGGAAGGCTTGTTTTTCCCCTCTAAAGGTTTTTGCTTTCCTTAAAAGCACAACACACTGATATTTCCTCCCAAATGGAGAGTAGAGAGGAAGGAGTCTTAAGGAACTGAAGCACATTTTTATTTGGTGGATATTTTGAGCACATTTTTGAATGGAGAGAAAAAAAAAAAACCCATGACTTTGCCCAGCTAAATGATTATTTCATATGTTCTTTGTTTATAGCTTTAAAGTTGTTCTTTTAGATTACTTTGCAGAATATAAGTAAATAAATTTTATCCGATTGGCTCTGGGTCATTCTTTAATTCCATGATTCAATAAATATTTGTGTAGTATCACAAGGGCCATAAAGAAGTTCTGAGAATATGTTTATTAGACAAGTCCCTGCTCATAAGGGTTCTGAATAGAAATTAGGCAATTAGGATGTGAAATGCATGATGGGAATCCCAAGAAAGGACAAGAGATCCAGACTTGAGAGTTTAGGAAGTTTCCTGGACTAGCAGTATTAGGCTAGAACTGGCTGTTACTACCTCATGAGATCACTTGCTACATTTTCAGGAACGCTTGCAAACCAGTTGTTAAGGATTGCAATTATTAAAATTAAATTCTACAAAGTTAAGAGTTGCATAAATTACATTAAAAGCAAAGGTAGGACTGCAGGGGGAGAGAATAAGGCCACAGCAGGAAGCAAGCCCCATCTGGAAACCAGCACCATGGTTCAGCCACTGCCAGACTGTGGTAGCCAGACCCCAGCCCTTTGTGGTACCTGGGCTGGCAAACAAGAAGTACCCCAAATCCCTGTAAGCAGCTGGCTGATCCAGAGAATCACAGGCTTTGTTGATAGCTGTCAAGGTAAAATGCAATTAGATGTCTGTGGTGCTTTGGTGTTTCACTGACCTTGCAGGTCCAGGGTCAGTGATCTGATCATTGGTTCAGAGGATAGTGGTATGCAGTGTGGCATTTAGTGGGGGATCTGCTTCTGAGGGTGGTAGCCACGGTTGATTCCTTATTGTCTTGTTTTGGAATTCCTATTGATTTCCATTGTTTTGTTTGGTTGGGTTTTATTCTCTTTTGTTTTGTTTGTTTACATTAAATCTGATGGCATGAGCAGCTATTTCAAAGATAGCAAAATATATTATGGTAGCAATTTTGGATTTACTAATAGCTTGTTTGAAGTCCTTTATTGCATTCATTGTTTGCTTTTATTGTTTCATTCCATTCTGTTCTGTTTGATTTTTTACTATGTCTGAATATATCTACAGCTATTTTGAAGACAACAAAAGGCATCATGGTAACTATTGTTGATTTTATAATGTTTTGAAGTACTGTGTCGCACTGGTTTGTTTTGATTGGTTTTACTATCCTTGGTTTTATCCTCTTTAAAATAAAATTGAAAAAATTGAAAAAACCAAGGTAGTATATGTTCATTAATTCTTTTTTAAAGTTCTTTTTTCTTTATTTCTAGTAGCATGTATTTTCAGCATATGATGGTTACATTCATTGTGGGAGTTGGTACTTGTGTATAACACCTCTTAATTCTTTTGTACTTCTTTTTATTGTTATCTTGAGATTATTCATGTAGAGTACATCTGTAAGGTGGAGTTATTATATCACGGAAAGCTACTTTGTTTATTGACATCATGTTGATGACAGAAACAGCCACAGAATGGGGATTTGCACCATAGAATTGGGCAAACACTGCAAACTAGAATGTTTCTGCATGAAAGTTTCTATTTTACTCATGTAAGCTCCCTGAGGCAAAAGTTTCAACAGAGTCAAACCAGATCACCTCTCCCTGAGGAGAAAGCCATGCTAAGAGCTGGGGATAAGAAGGTGTATACTTGTGAGACTGGCAGAGGCCCCCTGAAGTTTCTCTGTACACTGTAATCCACTGCTCCTGAGAGGCATGGGTCTGTGTAAGTTTTCCTTAAGAGAGAAAGAAGTTTCGAGAAAATTTTCGGGAGACAAGAAAAGTATCTTCTATGTTTCCTAAGAACTCACAGAGTGTTAAAAAAGAAATTGAATTTCAATCATCTATTCTTGAATAGACTACATTAAATATAATCTTCTCATCTTTTCCCCTAAAGTGAAAGAAAATCTTAAGATAAATCTCCAAAGGTTAGAGATAATCAGAAGTTTTCCTTTATCTTCGAAAGGAGAAAAAAATTTAATCTCTTTTACATAGAAGGAAAGTTAAAACTAGATTTCCTTGGATGCATTTCCTACAAGTGTGTTACAAGCATTTTTCTCTAAATTTCACTTTACATTAAAGAAAGGCGTCTTTTCCCTGCCCCCGCTCTGTGCATCTGAAAGATTTAGCCATGTTACAAACAGAAATAGAACAGAACCTAATTTTCTGCACAATGTCAACGAAACCAAAGAGTAGAAAACATTTCAAGGTCACTATTTTCTTGGTGGATATTATATGTGATAACTTATGAGTAGAATGTAGTTGAATATGAAAAAAACAGAAGATACTGCAACTCTAGAATCATTTACTGAAGTGGACATTTCCTTTGAAAACAAGACTGAAGAAGTAAAACTAGAACATAAAGCGTCATCAATAATAAAAGCTTTATAAAAACCATTTGCTTCTTTCTCAGTAATTAGGCAGAAGGGACACACTATGGTTGGTTTGGTTACTGACACTGCTGCCAGCAACTCAGCTCTTCCCTGCAGCCTTCCTAGACATTCATTAAATATCTTATTAGACATTTACCCCAAACCAAGTCTTTCCCCATGACGTAATCTGGCATCGAAAATGACACCATACATGCATGGGATTAAATGTAGTGATGTGGATATTGAATGTTATCTTCAGATCTTAGATATTAAAACAAGCCCATAGAATCAATGCTTTTTAGAGTCTGCATAACACAGATGTTTTTGATAATAACAGTTCAGATGTTATGAATGGCTTTGATTTGACCTATTCCAGTGGAATTATTTAATGCATTATACACTGTACTATTCTACTCTCAGTTGGCCCTGTTGGCTGATATTATTTAAGCCTTTATTTTAAATGTGAGTCAGTTGAGTTTAAGTAGATAAATAATTTGCTCCAAAACTTACAGCTCATAACAATCAGGTCTCAGATCAATCTCATGTCAAAATCTGACCGTGTCATTGCTGTGCTGGCCTAAAGTGTCCTAGAGTAGCTTCAAGTACATTTTAAAGTATTTGCTGATCTTTATCGCTGAAATCTCTGGTATTATATTTTCCTTTTTTTTTAACTTTCAAAAAATTTTTATTTTAAAAGAAAAAAGAATAAAAACTATAGTAGAGAATTTCAAAACAAAATAATAGGAGATTAACAATGGTTAGTATACTGTGTTTTGTCTTCAAAGTAGTCACTCAGATTACAAGATGGCATGAAAAAATCGTTAAAAATTAGTTCATCAAAAAGAATGATTTGTGACATTATAGTCTCATTCTCTGAGTTCAATTCAGCAAAATGCATTTTCCATGTGAAAAACTAGAAGTTAGGAAGAACCTACAGAATATAAGAAATGAATACAATATAACTTTTATTCTCGAATTACTTATAATCTTGGGCAGAAAAAAGTAAGAACAAAAATAACAATAACACAAACAATAGTATTCTCATGGTTAGAAAAAGGGCATGAGCAATACAGGGGCCCAAAGGAAAAAAAGATAAATGTTATGGCAATAAAAGCACATTTGCTTGAACTAAATCCTAAACAGTGCCCTCTTATCTGAAAGAAGATACTTTTCCATCTGTGCTCTCGAGATATTATTTACGCCTGAGTTTTTCAATAGGAAGAAGATCTGGAGGTTAGAGAAAGTAACCTGCATAACTAGTAAGACAACTGGAAGGGGGATATGTAGATAAACGAGTCATTTCACAGGCGAGGAAACTAAGACACGGTAGCCAGAGACAGAAATCATTACATTCTCTTTTCTATTCCCTCAGGGTTTTTTTTTTTTTTTTTTTTTTTTTTTTTTTTTCATTTGAGCTATGGACCCTGGAAGAATTATCTGGAGGAAATTAAGTACCTGAAGGCCTTTCTGTTCTATAATGGGTTCTACCCTCATCTGCAAGAAGTATTAATTGAATGGATGGTTTCAATTGGAATTTAATAAGTCTTCTTTCTTAATTTAGATTATATATGACAAACCAATCTTTTCCTGGATTAGGTTTGAAATTATCCCTAATATAGTTAATGATATCTAGTGAGCTCCATTTCATCTTCTCTGATAGGACAGGAGATTATCAACACATCTGAAATTCAGAGTCAGTGAGGTTTTTGCACTTCACTTGGATAATTTCCAATTTGTTAAAGTGTTTTTATTTGGGCAGGAGAAGGCAGAATACTGAGAGTTCTCCCCTTGTCTTTGCTGAAGACTTTGAAAATGGTGAATCTAGTAAGCACGGCTGGGTCTGAAGAGCTCGCCGCCTCTGTTTCTTATCAACAGGCTCCTGGTAGTGTTTTTCAGGCAATCGTCTGCTCATATAGATGGTTCCTCTGGTGCTGATGTGGATATCTGGTCCCAAGCAGTGAGGCATATTGGGAAAATCTTTTTCTTTAGATCAGATAGTTCTAGGCTCCTATCCCAGGCTAACTGCTTACTGTCTCTAAAGTTAACATTCCCTTCTTTTAAACAAGGACACGAGTGCTTTATAAGACTTAAGTTTAAGTATTTGAAATAAATGTGTAAATATGGCATCTAGAAAGACTGACAGAAGAGTGAGGACATTGTTTCATTCTCTGTTGTGTTCCTTGTGCTTGGTACATGGTAGGATGTTTATTCAATGGATATAGCAGTTGTTCATCCAATGATAATCATAATGGCTGTCATTGTTACAAGGTGATTGAAAGGGAACAAAGAAAAAAATTAAATGTGCTATTGTCCCTTTTAAAAATGTATAAATGTTACAGAGGGTAAACAAATATAGAGTTTCTAATGAGAGCCATGATGTTAATGACAAATACGTAATTGTAACTTGGTTATGCACCTTGGAAAAGCCCCCGTGTTTTGGGAAGGCAGCTCTGTGTATATCAACACCGGCTGCTTCCCTGTGGGCTACACAGGAGAAGAAAACGCATTCAACCATACCTTCAAAAACAGATCTGGGACAAGAATAAAGTATGAACATACATGGTGAGAACAGATCTTTTCATTAGTCTATAAATCCTTCTAAACCACAGTCTCAATTATTAGGTACAAAAAGATTAGCTCTCCTCTCTCTAGATACGATGCGAGTATTTGGAGAAAAGGAATTATCTGAGAATGTGGTATGTTCATCTTTTGCCTTCAGACACATAAAGAAGAAAAATAATTTTATTTTTTTACTGTTAGAACTCTGGGAAGGTTTGGAAGAAATGAATAATTACTTGAGTATGAGAAGTATTTAATGAGAGTGTCTCATGTTGGGAAGTATTAGTGGTGTAGTAATCTACAGTTTTAGATTCCAGTTTAGGTGTGATTTCGTGGGTGCAATTGTCCACCAGACAGAAAGATCGCTTGAGTCGTTCTGTCTTTTCCACCTCTGTGTCCTTTCTTTCTCTTGCAGACTTCCCTGGAGGCTATTGGACTTCCTCTTAACACTTGATCTGTGCAGCAAATATTTACCAAACTCCACCCATGTGAGAGGCAAACTCTAGGCATCAACTTCATCATAATGTGGTGATTAACACAATGGTTCTGGAATAAGATATTATTCTACCCTTTGTACCATGCAACCTGCATATGTCAACCTTTCTAAGCTTTAACTTCTTTATTCACAAGCCAACGGGGAAGTTCTATCTCATCACAGCACAGTTATCAATGCTGTACAAGATAAACCCTGTAGAGCACCTAGTCTTTGGCAGTTGTAATGTGGCGTTGTAAATATTGTTGCTTTTGTAAGTGACTCTGGGAATGGGTTCTATCAGCAATGCCTTTTATTAAATCAGTGATTTCTTCAAAGGGCAGGTGCCAGACATATCCTAAAAGCCACTGTAATGAGTAAGCTTGACCACCATCAGGACATCTTGCCCCAAAGTAAGGAAGAGCTCCTAGATTCACCTGAGTATCATCTGTAAGAAGCTTGCGCTCTTTCTAATTCTATAGGTACTCCAACCTGAAATGTGGAACTTCAGTCTCATTGAGGCTGGGTAGCAACACTAACTGAGGATTCCTTTTGCAGAAAGGATACATTCTAGTTCTTAGCTACAATCCACATTTTTAGATTCCAGTTTGCACGTGATTTCATGGATTTCATGTCCATGGAAAATATAACCACATCTAAATATATGAGAAGATTCTGTTCCTCCAATGAAGTACAACATGTTTCCAGAACACTTGTTTTCCTAGCCAACTTAGTTTAACCTAGTTAAACTTATCCAAACTTCAACCATTTTTATGTCTCCATGGTATTGAAAGTGGACTGGCCTTGGGTCTTCTTTAACAGTCTTCCAGAACAGACCTCCGGTCCCAGGCCCTCTTTCTAGAAGTACCTTCTCTCTCTATTCTCTCCCTTTCTTCTCTCTGCTGATCCTTTCTCTCCCCCTCTTTAACTCTCTCCATCCCCATCATTACATGGAAATTCTATAGAGTACATTATTTTATAGTACTTGGGATTAAACTTAAGGCCTTTTTATTGACTTAACTTCCTAGCCTGTTTAATTATTTACTTTTTAAAATTTTTAGACGAGATTTCAAGTTATTAAGTTGTCCCAGGCTGGGCTCAAACTTTTCATTCTCCTGCTTCAGCCTTCAATGGAAGGTATTACAAAGCACATGCCATCACACTGGACTCCAGAGCAGCTTTTTGTGCTAATTGGACATTTTTGCACTATCATTTTATTTTTATACATTTTACTTTTATATTTTTATACCCCCCTGATGTGAATATACTGTTACTTACCTTATACTACTTTTACTTTTGATTTTGACATTTCTTACAAAGAAATATGCCACTTTCAAGAACATTTAAAATGACCCCATTATAATGTAGCTGGACAAATTCCACAAAGATGTGTTATCCATATTCTAACAATAAAGACTCCATGTGATCTTTTGGGAAATTGCTGGTACAGTGCTGGATTTGAACTATAGTTGCAGAAATGTATTATATGTTTGAAAATCACAAAGGGAGTAGATTTTAAGTGTTATCACCTCAAAAGCAAAATGATCAGTATATGACAAGTAATGTACATGTTAATTAGCTTGCATTGTAGTTTGGATTTGAAGTGTTTGCCCTCTAACCATTCATATCTTGAAGGCTTGGTGCCCAGCTTGTGGCAATATTGGGATTTGGTGGAGATTTTAGAAGGCAGACCCTTGTTGGAGGAAGTTGATCACGGGGAGTGGGTCTCTGAACCCTTTCTCTTTCTCTCTCTCTTTCTCTCTGTCTCTCTCTCTTTCTCTCTTTCTCTCTGTCTCTGTCTGTCTCTGTCTCTGTCTCTGTCTGTCTCTCTCTCTCTGCCTCCTGCCTACCATGAGGCAAACAGCTTTTCTCTGCCACATGCTCTCCACCTTGATGTTCAGCATCACCATAGACCCAGCAGCAGTGGAGCCAACTTGACCATGAACTGAAACCTCAGAAACCAAGAGCTCAAGGAAACCTTTCCTCCTGTACATTATCTCGGGTGCTTGTCATGGTGACAGGCAGCTGACTCAGCTCAATGTACCCATTCTGCCGTGTATACATAATTTAAATCATCATGCCCACCGTAAATATGTATATTTTTATTTTCCCATTACAAATTTTTTAGTAAGGATAATCTAGATGATTGAATCTTTGAAGCAGGTTAACTTCTTAAAAGATTTTGTGACCTCACTGATGCATTTTTTAAAAAAGTATTTGTCTATAGTTTTTATGTGCCAAGGTCTGGACTAGGCTCCGAGTACTCGGCAGTCCAGTGGTGATCTCAATTCCACTTGGAGTTTCTGACCAGGGAATCCAGGGGAACAACAAACAAACATCAATATGTATTTCCAACTCTGTAATAGATGCTGTGAAAAATTGCTATAATGGAGAGTCTCAAGAGGGAACTCACTCACAAGGGGCAGGAGGGGAAAACACTGGCAGAGGAAGCTGTGATTGTGCTCAGAGAACTGAGAGAAAAATCACACGTCTGCACAGTAGCAAAGGTCAAGAGGCAAGAAGCCAGAGTCCCAGGGAAGAGAGAGCTGGAAAGCGTGAGCTCTTGCAGGAGTATGAAACCTACTCTAGCTACAATCGCAGCCGCTGAAAGGCAAAGTTGTGGGGCATCACCTTATTTATATCTTAGAAACACTTCAGCTGCTGGATGAAGCACAGACTTGAGGGAGTTCAAAGCAGAAACCAGTGGAAACCAGTGGAGAGGAAAGGTTTTTTCAAGTTTCCTTGAAAGGAAAATGACAAAAACTACTGTCAAAACACGTGCAGGTGCTGAGGGAGGAAGAGATTGTCCTTATTCCCTCCTGGCCTGATATTTTATTCTGCTTATTTCCTTATGTGTTTGTCCATTTGTTCAGTGTCCATGTCCCTTGCATTTGATGAGGGCAGGAGTTGTGTCACATTGACTCCTGCTCCCATAGAACCTAGAACCTTGTCTGCCTCTCGGGTTCTCAGTGAATATGTGCTGAACAAATGGGTGAAAAGAATGAAACCAGAATGCCTGACTTTGAACCTGTGTGCACACACGAGTGGAAACAGACCCTGGCTTCTAGGATGTGATGGTCTCAGACTGCAGGAGCTTTCCCCATGCGGATGCTTTGCGTCCTATTTCTAGAGCCATCGTGCAGTCCACAAAACCATCCCCTAATTACTTGAGCACTGCTGGGATATGTGACCTCTCCAAACAACATTAATTGGTTTCTAGGCAATAGATTGAGGGGAATAGACACTTGCTATTTTTTTCCACAGGAGTGAAAGAAAGTGGCCTTTCATGGAACCCCCAAATGTGCTGTTTCCCCAACAGGTGATGGTAATTTAGAGAATCTTCCTTCTCACAGGGTACCCCAAGCTCATTAAAACCCAGAAGCAGGCCTACAAAGCTCTCAGTTCATCCATTTCCCAGAGAGAGAAAGAAACCGTGGCCAGATGTATTCTTACCCTACTTCCTACCAGCCCGCCCTGGAAAGCCTGGATTACACTCAGCCAGGGAGGCCATAGCTCTCTTCCTGCTTTCCCGTCTTTCTTGATTATATTTGAAATCTCCTTCATGAAGGATGTTAAAAACTGAAGGAAGCTAATCATGTAACACTTTGCCTGACATATTTTAGTGTGAAGGACTTTCAATTAAAATGCAATTGCTCAGTCACCAAATTTAGAGGACTGACACAGGGTAGGTTAGTGTTTCACAGGAGAAGGGTTAGCAAAGAGAACAGAAGGGCATTGTGCAGCCATCCATGTGGCAGAGATGGAGTGATGAAGGACGAGGCTAGGAACCCACTAGCAACGTCTCAGTTTGCCTCAGGCAGGTCCTGTTTATCTTCCTCTAGGTGGAGGCAAATAAAAACTATGCACCTGGCACTTGTGTTTTGCAGCTGCAAACCTAGAAGCCCTGTCTCATATGATTTATGAAAACGTGTACTTTTTGCTTTTTAATGAGTGCTTGACTCCATACAAAGGAGCGTTTGCCCCTGAAGATTCATTAATGAATGTTATACTGTAGTCTCCAAAGGAAGTCAGATGGGATGTTGAATTATTTACAAATGAATACATAGAACACACACTTGGTCTACACAGCTGATGATATAATTAGAAGTTACTAGAACGAACACAAAGTGAAGGTGTGCAGAAATTTTAAACATCAAATAACAAAACTGCTCACAAATGTGAGGGATTAGTCAGCATACTTGAGGCTCAAGGAAAGTTTTAGGCAGTCAATAATTTCATCACGATTGAATAGTTTTGAAGTAAAGAATTGCTTCCCAGCTCAATGCCATTTTGTTAGGCATTTTTGCTTTAACAGAGAAGCAAACCTGTGGCTCAACAGGAAAAGCTAACTGGCAGCATATCAGAATTTATAATCAAAGCTGACAGATCTCCTTACTTCATTTTTAGGTTACTGTGCCTGAATTACATACATACATTAGTAGACACATGATTAGTGCAAATACCTTTGCAGACACCTGCATGCTGTTTTCCTGCATGTTCATAATGGCTTCAGAAATCTTGACATCTATGGGGTCCATGACCGACTCAATGTTGAAAGGCCCTTCCAGTCGCTCTGCCACCAAGAGCATTGCATCTGTTAAAATACAGGGACAGGATTCATTTGTGAACAGGGACCTCCCGGTTCTTAACCTGCATTTCAATGTTCTCAAAACAACTGGCAGAAACATAACTGTTGACTAACATTGGAAACTCTCTTTCATATAGCCAAAAGCAAAATGGGCAACTCAATCTGAAAAACTGTTGTTTATTTTGATACATTTGCAGATTTAAGATTATTTTACACATATGGAACCAACCTGAAATAAGAAAATCAGTGCACTTGCGGAGATTTGAACATCTCTAACTATCCCACATGAAGTAAAAGCATTAATTTTGTCAGGAATTAATTGCATTTCTGAAACGTGGCCCAGCCTTTCTGGGAGTCTTGGGAAAACTGAGGATATTAGAAAAGAAATACTGGGCTATGAATTTGGATATATAAATATCAAGACCCACTTCAAACATAAGTGCCTGTCTGAAGCATCTCCAAAAGAGCAGAATAGCTGCTACCTTGCTTTGTCATTGTACCCAAGATGCTTGCTTATTTTTGATCTGTGATGTCCTTGGGTGGGGAGAAGGGAATCTCTTGTACTTTGGTTTAGCATGTTCGATTCTTGATCAGATATACACTACATTGTAAATCATATCGCATTAAACATATCCCCAGAAGTGTGAGTTTTCTGAAGACAAAGATAACAATGACACAAAGGCAAAAACTACATAACAGCAAGTTCTTGCTCTGTACTAATGAGTCGAATGGCTCCAGGAAAGTGCCCAAGCTTATGAGACCTCTGGTTAGTGAGGTCTATAAGAGGTACTGGTGACAAGGAGTCTCTCAGTGTCCAGGGCAAAGGGCAGGTGCTCATGCCAGTGTCAGTGACCATCAGCCCATCGTCCATTCCTGGTTATTAGAGCAGAATTTGGTACTTCACTCCCCACTGGGACTGTGAAATAGAATTCCCAGGGATGATGGAAAGGTTGCTATGGAAGAATATCTGTGTTGACTGTAACTGAAGAATTGAGTTAATTAATTAAAGTGTAAGTTAAAATAACTACTTGCAGGTAGTAACTACCATATTAAACAACACAGTCTAGACACTTAACGTATACACAGACTCAGTAGATCAGCCTTTTCAACTGTTAAAAGTTTTTAAAAGTCAAATCTCAAATAATTTTCTTTGTTTCCAAAATTATATATGTCTATTATTCAATTTTTCCAAAACACAGAAAAGAAAATCAAAGAAAAGAAACACATCCATATTTCTACTTTCTGGAATATCACTATAAACAGCATGGTATATGCCCTACAATTTTTCCCTCTGTGCATGAATATTTTAAGCTAGCAATGAAATATACTGTACATAGATCATATAATCTGCTTTCTAAATGTAATATATTATTAATGTAAGACACTGTTTATAGTGAGCTGTTTTATAGCGGTAGTGTGAGGAAACCAAATTTTATTTTTATTATATATTTAACCATGTTCAACCAAAGTCCAACATCAAAGCATTTTCAGGCTTATAAGTAGTCATGAATTAAGCTGGTAAGAAACCTTTTAAAATGATATTTTATATGAAAGATACAGGACTATCTGTGAAGCAAAGACTCAAACTTTCTAAGAGCCCAAGCTTCACAAACAGCTTCAGCTTTTGTAGCTATCTACCAGTGTTTGGGACCAAGCTGCATAACTGAGTCCATGCTACACTCCCTGAGAGTATTAATGCTTCCAAGGCAGGACTAGGAGAATCAGGGTGCGCCCTTAGCCCAAATCCAGCTCCATAGTTTATTTCATATTTTTCTTATGAATGAATACAAATGCCCTGAATGAGGTATGCATACACAGATCTCATAAAGAGGTTCTAGCAATATGTTTTCTCATCTTTTCTTTGGTAATGCAGACTTCCCTGCACGTGTCATGACAGAATCTCACAATAGAAGTAGTTCCTTCTCAGGTTTAAAGACCTGATTGGCAATGTGGACAGAGGATGAATAATGTTTGGTTGCAAGATTTGAATATTAGAGATGCTTTGTCTCTTCATGTTTCTAAGGGTGGTGAAATATTACTTGAAGTCTGGTCTGCTTCTTCCGTGTTTGTGTATTTATTTTCTATGTTTATCAAAAATAATCCCTTTTATCATAAAACCTTCCAGCAGGTTTGTGATTAAGATTAATTATGATGAATGAGCACATGCCCTAGACAGATGTATTCTAAAAGAATTAACTCTATGAAGGTATCCAATAAATATAATTACAGGAGCTTATAGTTGTGGATGCCTAATTTTGTGTTTTATGTACTTTTCTGCATATACCATTATCCACTGAGCTCTGGTCTATCCCAGGATGTGTATCCAACCTGAGTAGCCGGAGTTGATATGGTTAACAGTATCATTTATATAAAAAATTCAAAAGCAGGCAGGAACTGCGTATAAAAGACAAGTATTTGGGCTGGATCCTAAGGATTCCATATTGAGTCAGCGCTTGAAACTGCAGGCATGAAAACATCTTTGAGAAGGTTCTTTTCTTGTTCAAAACACTTTTCTAGCAGACCTCTCTTCTCTAGGGGAGGCAAGAAGCTTCTCAGTGGGGCTCCTGGAGCTGGGAAGTTTCTCTGGTGATTTCAGGCTCCCCTCCATGCTTTTGCAAGACTGCAGCCCAGCAGCCCAGCAGCCTCCTGGGTGATGGGCAGCCAGCTGCACTCCCAAAGCCATGGTGGCACTGCTCAGGGGATCCTCTGGGGAGTTAGTTACCAGCACACCTGCGGGAAAGAGTGATGGTGTTGCTGACCCAGCCCTGCTAACCATGGAAACAAAAAGCTGCTTGTACACTAACGATTGTCCTTGTATTTTCATTCTTCCTGTCATTTCATCCGCTTTGTTATGCAAATTAACCCGAGCTGATAAATTTCTGAGACATGTTCCTATATATTTTTCTTTTAATTTAAATTGCCAATCAGAACATGTAATATTAAGCTGTTTGTTTTGTAATTCAGGTTATTAGTAGTGTTTAAGTAATCCACTACAGGAAAAAAATATACTTTGCTAAATAAAGTTAGACTTTAACTAGCACAAATAAAAAGCACAGAAATAAATTGAAATACTATGTTCCTTTTGCCTAGACACACACACACACACACCCACACACACACACACACACCCCAAATTATTCAAATTCCTGGTAAAGCGCAGATAAAATTTTGTCTGGGCAAAGTAACATCTAGACATCATTACAATAATATCTAAATAAAATACTATGGGTATACTTATGATAATAGGTTTTCTTTTCTTTTTTTTTTTTTTTGCCATATTGAGGAGTGAACTCAAGGTTTTGCACATTAGTGCACCATCACTGAGCTATGAGTTATACAAATAATTCCTGTAGAGATGTGAACAAATAAAAAAAAAAATTCTAAATACAAGCAGCAGGGCATCATGGTGCATCCCTGTAATCCCAGTACTCAGGAGCCTGAGACAGAAGGATTGCTGTGAGTTCAAGGCCAAGTGGGATACATAAATGAGTTCAAGGCCAGCCTGCACTGCATATCTAGACTCTGTCTCAAAAACAAAACAAAACCAAACAAGCAGGGAAAAAACAATCCACGCAATCCTCTGCTATCATCTCTATGCCCATGTATAAGACAAAAGAAGGAAGGAAAAGTAGGTTTTGCAAAAACTCCAGACTTTTGCAGCTCCACCATGGAGTCCCGCTGACACTGGCTGCCTTTGGGAGTGTAGTTCAGACATAGGAGGAGGTAAGGCAGTCCAGTGGAGGTCAGTGCTGTCCAGCTGAGCTCTCAAGAGAGACAGGGAGTGAAAGGCAGTGTCTGCTCCACCTCAGGCCTCACCGCCTGCTGTGCAGAGGCCTTCAGCCCTGCAGGAGCAGCTTGTGCCCCTCCAGTCTGCAGGGCAAGCTGGTCTCTCTGGGTCTGCGGAAACTTCCTTCCACCTGCGGAAGCTGCGCCCTGGGCCATCTTAACCTCCCTCTCATCCCTGGTGAAGGGAACTCGGAACAGTTTGGCAACATCAAAGTGGTAGTTCATAAGTTTCTTGGAAACCAGTTCAGTCCCAACATGGCTCTGACTTCCTTCAGAGACCGCTGCCCTGTGCTGCCTTAGTGACCTCCGCACCATTTACATTTTGAAATATTTGGAATGTGATCTTTAACTCCGCACTCCAAGAGCTTTTATCTCTTGCCAGTTAAATGAGGTCAGTCACTGTCAGGGCGCCTCCAGCCTGTCCTTTCTACGCAGACCTGCCTGCCTTATTGCCCAACTTTAGTTTCTCCTCAAAACAAGACTGCTGTCTCTCTCCACTGGCATATGTCCCTTCTGTTTCTAAGTGGAGAATAAAATGTAGACGAAATGCTTGTCATTTCAGTGAGAGCTCCTAAGCATAGAGAGCGACAGTATAGTGCAGACACTGATGGTGCTTCGGTGCAGGGACTGCATGCAGTGGTTCCTGGAAGTGCCGCTGCAGGTGAGGAGCCAGGCTGCAGGCACAGCAAGGACACCTCTCAGCCAGGGCACTGTGCTGGGGAAGCATGCAACTGCTGCTTGGGAGAGAGAGCTGCGGAGCCAGATGCCCTGGTTCCCTTGTAACCTCTCCTTTAAATGGCTGGGAGCTAAGGCACAAGTCACTTTACCCACGGCCTCACTTCTTACCTCTATAGAATGAAAGATAATACAACACCTACCTAATAGTGGTGGGTGAGCAGTGAGATGAAATGGCATTAGAAAAATCAGCTACACACAATGTTCAGCACCTGTGGAGCTCTCGGCAAAGTGCAGCTTCTGTGAGTTAGCATCTCTTGGCAAGTGCAAGAAGGACGACCAGCTTGCAGGGCATCTTGGTGGAGAGGTCAGATAGTAGCAACGTGTGAGCAGTGAAGGCACCATGGATGCCCGCAGGACGTGAAACTGGTGCTGCTCTGTCTGTTAAATTAATGTTTAGCTAATCGCTGCCCTGGTGATGGATGAGTTCATTCCTGAGAGATACAAAATCTGCATTGTTTTCTCATGTGGTACCCCTTTGCCAATTAAAGATGACTCTGTAGATTTTGGCAGTCTTCCCACTGGGTGGCGAGGACACATGCATGAATTTAGTGGGGCTGGGTGATGGCTGAGACTAATAGCACACGGTAGAAGTGACACTGTCAGTTCCCAGAGCATGTATTCCAGAGACAGCAACTTCTGCTTTCTGCCTCTTGTATGGGTCTGCTATTAAGGTCACCATGCTAAAAAGGCCACATGTAGTCAGTCCAGGTGACAGTCCCCGCAGGGCAAAAGTTCCGAGCCAACCCATCAGAGACATGAGTACCAGGCACATGCATGAAACTAGCTTGGGCCTTCCAGACCAGCTATCTGCCAGCTAGTGGCCAACAAGTGACCCCAATTAGCACCATACAGTGCAGAAGAATCAACCGGCTGAACTCTGCCTGGATTTCTGACTTGTAATTCTGTGGTTATTACTTTAAGCTGTTTAATTTGAGAAATAGAAAATTGGTGCAGTCCAACGAAAATATTTACAGAATGCTCAAATAATCTCCCCCTATTTATTTAACAGGACCCAAATCTTCAAAGCTTTATTTAGTCAAATAACATTTAACAGATTTAGCATTTACAACAGACCCTCTGTTTACAAGCATGTTGCTAGTTAAGGACAACTAAAACGTTACCCTATAGCAGCAGAAGCACAGAAAAAATGTGCTCTTCTTTTGCAGAACATCAAGGTACCAATTCAGCTGGCCTCATTCAGGCCAGGGCCTTTTGTAAATCTGTCCTGCAGTGTGTGAAGCAGAGCGATGTAGCGCTGTTTGGGAGGAAGGAAGCAATTCTTGCTTTTTTCTCTAAGTACGGACTCTATAAAGGTACCTCAGGGAACCAGACAGCACCTCTGATTGCTGGATGACACTGAATTGAAAGCTGCCTTCCTGCCAGGACTTCTGAAGATTTATACCCCCCTAGGACAAGAGAAATGAGAGAGGGAGAGAGACAGAGAGAGAGAGAGAGAGAGAGAGAGAGAGAGAGAGAGAGAGAAGAGACATATGATCATACATACAGTATATCTTTGATTTAGTTTTTGAACAGAGGAGACACAAAATAAAAAGCAGCTTTGCTGAAAGCCATTGTCTTTATTCTGAAAGATAAAGATCTTCACAGTATTTTAGAGGCAAGAGGAGAGAGCCTTCCTTTTTAAATGAGATGCTGCCAAACTTCTCTTAAGTAGCTACAGGATAGGAATAACCTTGAAGATGCAATTGAAGCAAGCCCTCCATAGCCTCATAACTACTGGTGTGCCCAGGTGGTCACTGTATCACTGTGGCTTGTCTGGGGTACAGAAGCTGTCCGTGGTGCTGCCTTGATAGTGTTTAGAATTTTTTTTTTTTAAGTAACAAAAATGAAACATATTGAAGTTTTTTTTTCCTTTGAGGGAAATTTGAATTAAGAGAATAACATGCCATTTCTAAGCTTTCATTAAATCATCTAAATTTGTCTCTAGTAATCTCCTTTCTGGAAAATGAAATGGATAAAAGTGATCTTCTCTGTTGTTTTATCAGAATCCCAGGGGACCCAGCTCGCTACTCTCTTCAGGATCAGAATCACCCACTCTGTATCTGCAGCACCCTGGTTTTAGCTTTACCAGGACATTTTCCCCAGTGAGAAGTATATGAAAGAATTAAGAAACGCAATTTTAAAAGCACCCTGGAAAATTCATTCACTGGCATCCAGTTACTCATTAAAAGAAAAAGAAAGGAAAACAGATCCAGAGTTGTTTATTTACGGCTGATTAATGGCCATGGCATGAATGGAATCAGGGCTGGGCTCCTGGCTGGACACAGGTGAGGCGAACACAGCTTTCACTTTCACTCAGGTTGGTTAATTAAAATGTCTCAGAGACCCCGGGATGAAAATGTGTTTCAAGAGAGGCCTGGAAAGCAGCACAGCTCCTGCGGCCAGGAATCCCCAACAGAGCAGGCAGACAGGATCTGAACAACCAGGAAAACGGGACTGGGAGGCCAGAGAACTCGAACATCCAGAAGCAAAACGTCCCTGCCTTTTTGGAGGTTTTAACATTTTGGTTTCTGACCTTTTATGTTATGTCTAGCTTTGCTGCTCTCTTGTCTTCACTCTGACATGGCCAGCAGGGCTGTCTTTTTAAAATGCAAACTTGTGGTCTCATGTGGTGGCACACATCTGTAATTCCTGAAGTTTTGGGAAGCTGAAGCAGGAGAATTCCAAGTTTGAAACCAGCTTGGGTAATTTAGTGACTTGGCAAGACCTTATCTCAAGAGAAAAAGAGCTCAGGGTGTAGTTCAGTGAGAAGGTTCTGGGTTCAATCCCCAGTAATGAGAGAACATGCAAATTTGAGTAACCTACTGCCTTAGTCTAAGGGGAGCAAGTAGATCTGCCCATAAGCAAAGCCTCTTCTGCACTGGTCCTGCCTACCTTAAAAGGCTGGCCTGGTGCTGCTCACCTGTAAGCAGGCTGTCTCCAGAGAGCTCAGCCCGAATTCCTTTTCTTTTTGACAGGGTCTTGCTATGTAGTCCAGGCTGGCTTTGAACTCAGTATATTGCCCACACTGGCCTCCAACTTGTGATGATCCTCCTGCCTCAGCCTCCTGAGCACTGGGATTACAGGTGTGTGCCGCTACACTCATCTCTTAATCAGAATTCTTTAAATGGTGATATAGTTGCCACTAAACTTTCCTTTACAATCAATCCATCCCCACACCCAAGG
Organism: Cavia porcellus; assembly: GCF_034190915.1. Lineage (NCBI taxonomy): Eukaryota > Metazoa > Chordata > Mammalia > Rodentia > Caviidae > Cavia > Cavia porcellus. The sequence continues at coordinate 40,268,385 of NW_026947487.1, read as the reverse complement.
TAGAAACACTATTTTTTTTTCTAAACATAACCTTGTGACAAATCTTCCTGCCCAAGAACATCCAGGGATTCAAGTTTAAAATGAGATTCATAACTCAAGTTTCAAAAGGGAGTCCGATGCAGGTCTTAATACTCACCATGGTCCAGATCTCCTGCTAATGTACCTAAAGCTTCATTGCGTTTACTCGTGCATAATTCATTTAATGCATGTGCAAATAAATCTGTGAATGAAGTCTCAGAAGGAAAGCTGCCAGGTCCAAAACAGGAACACTTACAGTTTTGAGAGTCACCGTCAGAGACCCTTGAGCAGCTGCACCACGTCTGTTCCCACCGTACATGAGGGCACCTGCTTCTGAGCTCCCCGCCCTGCGGGGACTAAACACCTGGCTGTCTGCCAATCAAAGGGTCTGAGAAGCTGATAGCTCAGTAGGCTTTCCACTCGTGTTTCTGCATTATAGGTAAGGTTGGACATCTTTCATCTGATTAAATTTTTTTTGATTCATAATCTTTGTCTACTTTTTCCCCTGAAGATTACTGGTATTTTAATATATTGATTAAAGAGATTTCTTTTTTTAAAAAAATTAAGAAAATTTGAGCTTTTGTGATGGAAATTATCACTTTCTACTTAGGTAGTATTTGTCTTGACTTCATTTACTCTGTGTGTGTGTGGGTTTTTTTTTTCTATGCAGATATTTTTAATTCTTGCAGAGTTAAATTTATTCATCATTTAAAAAAAATTTTGGTCTCGTGGTAGGCACTGACTTTCTAAGTTCATCTCAGTGACCTCAGCTACCACCACTTGCATTTTTCATGCCCTGTTTGTCTTGCTCTTCTTTTGAATACAGGTTAAGTGTACTGCTGCCACAGGCCCCTTGCACTTGCTGTTTCTGCTTCCTGGCGTCATCTTCTTTCAGATATGACCTAATTCTCTTATTTTTTCTAGGTCTCTACCCAAGTGCAAGTTCTCAGAAAAGTTATCTCTACCCTACAAACTCTCAATCATTCTTCCTCCATTGCTCTGATCCCCTGGGGATTAATCATTTGCTGACTTTAGTGTATGTTTGCAATTGCCCTAATTTCTTTCACAACCCTGTTACCTTAAAGACGGCAAAAGCTTTGTCTCATTTGTTCATCTGTACAGTCCCAACTCCTAGAACAATACAGGTGGTTTTCTGTACCTATCAGTTCTATAGCTGCAGATATAACCGATCTTCAGTGAAAAATATTTTTTTAAAAATTGCCTCTTACTGAATACACATACCAAGGGCCCATGGTACTTGGGTCCTGAGAAGTGTTTAATGAACATTTGCTAATTGAATTATTAGGATAAAACATGTCTTTCTTTATGCTTCTTCTAGTACCTCCATAAAACTACCTTTCAACTTCCCCGTGGCCCTAAACTCTTCCTATCTCCTCCTACCCTGTACACAATTGAAAATGCCTGCAAAACCTTGTAAGACTGGGGCCTAGAGTGCAAATGGATCCTTGGTGGCTTTTGACATGTAATAACATAGATGAATAGTTTATGTGGGCATTTAGAATCTTATTGTACTTTTTATTAGGAAGAAATAACTTTTTTAGTTTTTGTAGCTTAAATTTGAAGTGTGGCGGTTTTGTTTCTGTCAAAGGTTATTTCTAGGTTAACCATGGATTGGGAATCAGCTTCCCTTCAAACACGGCACATGTTTTTGGCTTCACAAAGTTTCGGCTGCTTTCCGAGACTCCATGTTTGCCATTAACTTTTAAAACAGTCTCTGTGTTGAGTATCACTTTTATTTCTTCCTTATAATTTGTCCTCATTCAGTAAATACAAAGTTGATGATTATCTATTTTTCCTATTTTGCCAACCCTGTACAATTTAGGTCCATAAAATATATCTTAAGAAAAATATCTGAACATGACAGGAGTCATATGCAGCTAAAGAAATCACAGGACCGCAAAGCGAGATAAGCAATATAAAATGGAAATGAACCAATTAAATTCAGTATAAAACAGTACAGATATCAGATTAAAAAATAGGAAAGAGGCAGCCACCCAGAATTATTCTAGTAACCAAAGAACTAAAGCCAGAGACAGAGAGGAAGGGAGGGAAGGAGGGAGGGAGAGAGAGAAAGAAAGAGAGAGAGACAGAGAGACAGAGAGACAGAGAGAGAGGCAGAGAGAGAGACAGACAGAGACAGATAGGAGAGAGAGAAAGAGGGAGAGAGAGACACACACAGAGAAAATCTAATGAAAATAACTGTTTGCTTTGAAATCAAATTCAGAAAGAGGAGGAGAGAACAAATAACAAACTAATTTAATTCTGAAACCAGTGCAAACAAAGAAGTTTATTTTGCTATGACACTGAAAAAGAAAATGCAGATTATGGGGAAAATAATTCACTGGTTGATCTCACACAATGCAGAAATTAGAATGTACAAGAGTCATTTGCACACAGTTTCTTTTTAGTACAATGATGTATAGTGTTTCATAAAACTATAATATATTCACGCAAGCATCATCTCACTGCTATATTATGTCTTTGAAATGTTTAGTTACATCATAAGCCAGAAAGAGGAAGCCTTGTAAATCATGAATTTGATGGACATCACAGTGTATACTACCAACCATAACTCTTTATTTAAATTTTTATTGCTTATTCTTCATACGAACAAGTTTTTATGTCATTTGTAGCTTGGAATGTCCAAATAATTCACATCAACCTATCAGTCTCTGCATTGATGATGAATCACAGCATTTAAGGGGCAAAGAGTTCCCAAAGAGCGTTCTGTGAAAACAACTGTCTTTAGCTCGGTGCCCTCATAAGAGCCTCCTGTAGGGTTTGATAGCTGATGAGTTGATCTGAACCACTGGCTTATAGTTTGGGATAATAAAATCCAGAGAAGGGAAGCAGCTCACGGGATAGAAACAGCAGTCCCTGGACCAACAGCCCCCTCTTACTTCACTCCCTAGTCCATGCACTTACACTGCTCAAATAGCGTCGCCACACTAACCAGCATTTTATTTACTGCTGCATCCCAAGTTCTTTACTATTTTAAAAAATAATAGTAAAAGAGGAAAAACACAGATGATAAAGCTAAGGCAGTGTGATCCTCTCTCAGCTTTTTATCAGTGTTTGTTTTGTCACTGCAATCAAATTCCTCTTCAGCCTTCCAGTGTGACCCGTTCTTTCCGTGGAGGCACCAGGACAGACACTCACACACTCACACTCTTGGGTACCCTTCATGACCTTGCTGGTTACACTGACTCACTGGGAAGCCTTAGCAGCTTGCACGGTTCTGAGAAGCAGCCTTGAGGCCTGATCCTGACATGCGTGCCAGGCCACAGGCGCTGTGACCTCATGCAATTTACTTAACAGCCTTGGCGGCCTGCTGTGGGGACTCCCGGCATCTCCCTGGGGATTAAATGCAACCAGCATGTAGCACAACAAATGCTTATCATACTTTATCCTTATTTTAATGGGTAGGAGAGTTCCTGTCATCTCTCAGCAAAGACAGCACTGAAGGACTGATTTCATCATTGTTCATGAAACCATAAAACCTTACCGAAAGGGGTTCAGCTGCTTCATTTGATGGGGAAGAACACTGAGTCCCAGGCCAGGAGCAGTCTAGTGAAGCGGCCGCAGGAGTGGCAGAGGAGTGACCACTGCCTCTTTCTGCCAGCTGCCTCTGTATGACACTCCTCCCCACACTCAGTCCCTCTGTCGCCAGGGAACAGGGCCAGTTAATACATTTCCAAGTGTCAGTGAAGTACAGAAGTCTAAACTCTGTGCCCACATATTGCAGTTAAGCAATTTTTCTATTTCTCCCTCCTTTGCCCTAAAAGTTAATAAAGCAAATCACCCCAGAGACCATTTGTTCCTGTAATACAAGGGCTTCAACCTACATGGAACGAATCACAAACGTCTCCCAGAACCAATAAAAAATAAATAAATGAAAAGTCAGGTGTGTTGTCAGAATTCCCCTCTGAGTCCAAACAGAGTGATTAGTGGGCAATTCGGGAAGCCCTGGGAGTCCTATCCGCCTGCTTGTATGTGTGCTGGGATTATTAAAAAATAGATTTTTTTATTATTTTGTTGCTCAGTGCCATGTGAACCAAAGGAAAATGAAAAAAAAAAGCGCAGTATGTCCTGTATCATGGGGTCACTAGACCCCAAGTAAAAAACTGGGTTGTTTTAAAAAAGAAAAAATAACTAATTTTAGAAGGTGAAGGCTTTATCTCTTCTCATCTCTACCTCTGAAATAGCGAGATGACTTTTGTTATTTCCTGTGCCTAGACCTCCTCAGAGTACTCCATGTGAAGATAAAGATCACTCTCCAGAGGAAGGGGTAAAGGGGCAGGCGAGCTGGAGACAGCACTGGCAGGGGCTGCTCTAACAGCTTTGGGGCACAGATTCATTTTATCTTCCCAGTGCTACACTGAAAGCTCCCTCAGTGGGTGTGGAGATTAAGACCCCAGAGGTGAAACCCCTTGCCTGAAGGCTCAAGCTGTGAATGGTTAGAGTAGGCCCTGCTCCAGACAAACAACAACTGTGTTGAATTAGCCAGGTGAATCACCTGGAGTTGGCTTTCTGGCAATGAGATCTGCCTCAGCCTCAAGTAGGCAGGCATGCACTTGTGAATTCATGCTTGTGCATGGGATATGTGTGTGTGTGCGTGTGTGTGTGTGTGTGTGTGTGTGTGTGCATGCAAGCGTGTGTGTACGTGTATACCTGCATGTGGTTGCATGCAACTGAGAACATTGAGGCAAAGGGTTTATTGATTGCATTTCTCCAGCTAGGCTTCTTAATCAGGTTGATTTTTTATTTTGTCTTTACAAGATACGGTTTCATTTTGCAAGCCTTGAACTCACTTTGCAGCCCAGACTGGTCTTTAACTCACAGCAATTCTCCTGCCTCAGCCTCCTGTGTGCTGGGACTACAGGCATGCACCGTCAGGCCTGGCAATCAGGTTGAATTAAATAAACAAGGTTCCCTGGGATCAACAGCCAGCAGCTCTCTGTTGCAAGCTGTAGACCCACAGTTTCTGTTTCTTGTTCTTCTCTTCCAGTTCTAAATCTTTCTGAATTTATCATCGAAAAGCAATCTTGATGACTCTCAGAACGTGGTGCCATATTCTAGCCTTAGAAGATGCATACAGCTGGGAGAGGAATTTCTACATTTGCCATGAAATGGAAAGGTCAGCTCATTTATTTTTCAGAATGGCATAACTACTTTCTTATGAGATTTCTTTTTATCATTAAATGTTTCCTATTGCTGTGTTTATTTTACAAGATTTGGAAAGTATAGAAAAGGAAAAGAAAATGAAGAGAATAAACAGCGTCTGTAATTCATCAAAATGAAGGTAACTGCAGGTGATATCTTGAGCTACTTTTTCTAGATGTTAATTCTAATATGCATCATGTAGTCAGACCATATGAGCAGTGCTCAGCCCTTACATTTAATGTAATAGCATATACTTAGATGCCCCATCATTCCATGAAAACATATTTTTACCAAGTACGTAATAATTTGTCATTTACGTGCTGCAATTTCTGTATTCATTTTCTTACTGCTGGCTTTGTAGATTCATATCAGTTTTGCACTACTGTAAGTCATACTTCCTGTACACACCTATATCTGATAGCTACTTAAGAGAAATTCTTTTGATTTTATACTTAAGATATATTTTATTAATAAGGATAAAAAGTTGAAGCTTATACCTTAGTATGGAGCACAATATAGAGACATAAATGAAGGTAGGAAGGCATAATTGTGATTCCACAGTTGAACATGTTTCTACCTTTAAAAGCAGATGCTTAGACATTCTAGTTCAAATTTAAACTTTTAGAATTGAAAACAAATTGTTTCCTTGTATATTTGAAGGCATTTCAAATGCATAAAAGAGAGCTGTGTGTTCTAGTACTGCCTGTGTCCAGAACTAAATGTATGGCATTCGACTCACTAATTCCCATCTACAGAATTAAATGCTTGGATTCATGGATATCATATGGGCTTTCTTGCTCCCACAAGGATGCTGTGACTCCTTAGGATGCTGTGAGTGGCTTAGATCACCAGGCAGGGAGCACCCTGAAGCACCTGGGACCTTCCATCAAACATATGGGCAGATGGCCTGCTGAACCCAAGAGACAGTGAGTGTAGGAGAGCTGAGCTCAGGGTTAGGCCTACGTGAAGGCACAGAACTGCACAGAGATGCTCAGTGTCAGGGTGAAGGACTGAAGTGGGGGGATGAAGGAAGCTGTAAGGATGCAGGTGGTGGCAGCAAACATGAGCTGTACGCTTGGGACAGCGTGGCCTGGGAGGCCCATCTGCAGAGATAGAAGGACTGCAGAGATTCGTCCATGCCCTAAAACCATTACTTTTCACTCTGTTCTTAAGAATGTACCCTTTCAAAATAATGTTAAAATGAAGAAAAATGGTGTAAGTCATTATTCAGATTCAAAAGCAAATGTGTGGCTTAGGCATTGAAGAGACACCAGTTATTATCCACTTCCTGTGGACCCACAGGTGGCAGTATACACAGGGTCCTCCTAGTCCCCTGAGTTTAAGAGGCTGATGTTATCCTTTTTGAAGAAAATGCAATGAGCATAGCAAAAGCAGAGATTCTGTACCAAGAGCATATCCAGATGCCCACCCTGATCCCAAGATGCCAGCTGTACATTTTAATTATTAATATCCTTGCTTCTGAACCCTGACAAATATTTTTAAATGACCATGTCCAAAAGATAATACAAAAAGTATAGAAATGCTTCCAAAAGTAATAAAAAATGTACAAGAAAAGTGATGAGTTGAGAGCTGTTCCTCAGCAAGGCACGTCGTTTTTTTCTTGGTCAAATAAGATATCCAGTGTCAAAGATCTGAATACTTCCCTGCAAAATTCCCTCTTTATATAGGATGTATATTTTTAGGGTACAAGGATGGAGGAAATGTTGACTCCCTTATGAAAGAAATAGAAAAAAGTATATAGAAATATCTAGTTTTTGACGGTAGAGTCAACACTCCAAAAATTGATTTCTAGTGCCTTCCCATCTGTATTCCTGCTTAGTTTCTAGAGACATATGTTGAGTTATTTCTGCTAATACACCTGAATTAACCTTAAGACACCATTGGGTATTTAAAGATCAATAACACCACTGTTTTTCAAAGCAAACAGGGCAGGGGATTTTTCTAAGAAAGGCAACAGTGAATTTGGGGCTGCTAAAAGTCAATGAAAAATTCATTTTAAGGAAAGACCAAGGCTATGTATTCTAGAAAGGGATAACATCTCTGTAAATTCACTCGATTGCTTGCTAGACTTTCCCCAAATGTGGCTTTTAAATGCTGCATGTAATAATCAATACATTTGCAAAAGCTATTTTATTCCTGAGTCTATGAAGAATCAGAGTTCTGTAGTTAGGACATATTTGTCCACCCTAAGTACCGCTTGGAACCACAAAACATCATTTGGGATTTCGACCTTACCGAGTTGACAGATGTGTTGGAAGATACTTCATACAATTACTTTCCACTCTGGCTAATCACTCAGAATTTTAGATTTAGGCTTGAAGCTGCAGCTTAGCAGTTCCACCAGCCTCTCTACTGCTAGCTGTTTAACTTCATCTGTGTTTAATTTCTGTTCCTTCCATATTTCTTCCACACACATTCCCAGGTACCTTCAGGAAATAGGTCCACTGTGAATATATCACATAAATAAGCTGCGATGTGAGGGGGAAAGGCCTCTTCGTTTTGAAAATGCCACATGGCACAACAGCTGAAAGGAAGGTTCATTGAGTAATATTATCTTGCATTTCTACAGGAGCACTATAAGTGTTTTTTCCCCGAAGCACTTAACATAACAAAATTGCCTCACTCATCATGGCCAAGCAGTCACCTTTAGAGAGGTAGATGAAGCTGTTTTTCAGGATGGTGTAACACTTCAGACGAATGGGAAATGAAGAAGAATTCTAAGTCGAGTGGCAATGGTGGGGGAATAGAAACAGGCAGAATAGAATTACTTAGTTGGAATTGGGTCAGAACTCTGAAATGAACAACTATGCTGATCCTAGACCATTCTGAGAGTTACTACTAGATATTTACTGAATAAATTGATGTTGCCACTTAGTAGAAAGATGTGTCTATTGCATGCATATCACATATCAATCCGTCTTGCTTCACATCCATTTGTTATATGAAAGTCTTAAGCTTAGTTTAAAAAATTTGACCCAGAAAATGTGTATTTGTTTTGTAAAACCTGCACCAGTCTGTATGCATTTACCTATGTCACTCCATGTATTTCTAAACTAGCTGTTACGTTCTATCATTCCCTCAGCCATGAGCCAAACCTAGGGTATCAGAAGTCAAGGATTTCTAAACTTTAACAGAAAATAATATTTGTTAAACAGTCAACATCTTCCTCATTTTCCCTACATTACTGTCTCACTGCACACACACACACACACACACACACACACATGCACACACATGCACACACAGACCTCGAGCCCCCAAGAATACTGGGTCTGGGACCCATTTTTTGCTATTGTTGAAAAGAAAGAGGCTTTAGGATCACTAATTTACTTTTAAAGGTTAACCAATAATGCTACCACAATGTAGACAATTAAAAATAACTTAAAAATCAGGCCACTTAGTAGAAAGATGTGTCTATTGCATGCATAGCACACATCAATCTCTCTTTTTTCACATATATACAATGGCAATAACACCACTGGAATAGAAAATGGAGGTGCCAGACACATTGCACTTTATATTCATATACTTTTTGAATGTCCAAATTCTTGAAGATAAACAAAAGACTCAGTGGCATAGAAGATCCCCAGTTCTTGACTTCATTGATTGTTGAAAATACATTATCATTTTCCTTGCCAATGGATACAATGAATCCCCATGATACACAAGGTCTGTACTAGCTACCAGATTGATGGAAAGACAGACAGGCAACATCTGTGAGTCTCTTTCAATGTGATGAGAGATAAGCAGGAAAAAGGTTCTGGTTACAGTAAGAGAGACAGAGAGAGAGAGAGAGAGAGAGAGAGAGAGAGAGAGAGAGAGAGAGAGAGAGAGAGAGAATTCAAACTGGGGCCAGAGATAAGTTACTAAGGTTGGGTTTTGGAATCAGCTAGCACTACTAGGAGGCAGTGAAACAGAAGAAAGCACAGGGCAGAAAGGAGAAAGATGGGTCACATCAGAAAGTCAGTAGCAAGGAAGAAGCAGCAGAAGGAAAATCAGGATGACAATGATGGGACACAGAAGATCAAAGAGTGAAGTTTAAGGGAAAAGAATGAAACGTTAGACATTCAGTAGAGCTGCACAGTGAGCAGTTGGGTGTCCATAGAGAGTTTGGAGAGAGTTGGGCTCCAGAATAGATTTATCGTAAAAAAAAAAAAAAAAAAAAAAAAAAAAAAAGGAATGACTCAGCCTTTCCAATCACAGTAACGCAAAATTAAAGTTAGCCAAAGCTGTCAAGACACAATTCTAGATCTGTCTGTACTAATTTACCAACAATACCACATTTACAAGTAACATTTTATACACCAATGTATAATACAAAGCTGCTTGGAGTCTGATTGACTTTAGGAATGATCCACATACTCTTTTTATATTTTAGGGCTTGGGGAAGCCTTGGCATGCGGAAGACTTTTTGATATACTTGGTGAATCCTTTGTTTCAGCCCAAGCCATATTGTAGAATGAGAAGCCATGGAATGAGAATGCATAATATATTTTATTGTAACTGCTGGGTTTTCTAAGAAATGGGAAAGGGTATGATGGAGAAATAACACTTCCTATGGTTCAGCTGTGCTCAAGTCCTGCACTCCCAAAGGTCCAGATAGTAAAGGCTTGGTCTCCAGGGTGTCACCATTAGAACTGGTGAATCTTGTAACAGTTGGACTTCATGTAATGTCTTTAGATTACTGGGGGCATGACATGGTTCCCTGGGTTTCTTTTTTTTTTTCCTCAGAACCGGGGATCGCTTGCTTGCGAGGCAGGTGCTTATGCCGCTGAGCTAAATCCCCAGCCCTCATTCCCTAGGTTTCTTAAGAAGGAGTTGTTTTAATGGAAATGAGCACCCACCCCCAACTCTCTGTGTGTCCTGCCTGAACAGAATCTTCCCACCAATGCCATTCTGTGCTGGGGGAACCTCATCAAAACTGAGCCAATAGGCAGGCACCCTGGCCTTGAACTTCCCAAACTGAGGTAAATAAACCTCTTTTAATTTACAAGTATCCTGGATCAGGTATTCCATTATGGTGACAGAAAGCTGACTAATACGTTATCAATATAGTTAAAGTGAATATTTGAAATGTTAAAGATTTTAAAACTATTTCTAGGGAACTGTTGTCTAAGAACTTTCTGCTCAACCCAGCTACTATGTTCTTTAGCATTCTTGGGAGTAAAACCAACAAAACAAATCGATAATACATATCATTTACATTGGTGGCACATGCTTGTACAATTCCAGTGGACAAAGTTATACACAGCACAAACTGAGCAGCCTCTGACACGTTCCAACCGGCTTTCACGTAACTCGCACCCAGGCCTCTCTGGTCTATCATTTTCTGCCCCTTAGCTTTTCTTCTCAGCAAGTTTCACCCTCTGTTCTCTCCCTTTCCACTCCACGCTGTTTGTCCCTTTGCTTTTTCCCCTCTGCCCTTTTACATCATCTGTGTCGGTGATCTCCTCTTTTCTGCACGTGTGTCATGGTATGATCCGGTTCCAGAAGCATACATTGCTGAATACCAGATCAACTGCAAATGTCTTTTCCAATGGTATAGCAGACCTGAGTCCTCTCTAAGAGTGCCTCCTCCTGGCCTCCTGGATTGGGGTGCCATACCCTTTATTTTCCAGTCTTTCTCTCCTACAAGGGCATCAGCTCTTTGAGACTGAGTACTGAATACGTGCTCTTTATCAGGATTTGGAGCAGCATGTAATGCACACCTGATGCACATTATCAACAATCAACAAATGCTAACAGGAGGAGGAGAGGACTGCCAAGTCCCATGTGCAGAGAAAATGCACAGACTGAGTTTCAGCAGAGAGGAGAAAGAGCTCCTTCCAACTCCAGGATCTTAGGATCTTTTCACATCTCTATGCATTTACTCCTCAGCACAGGTCCACACAAGGCAAGTGAGATTCAGCAGCTGAGACTCAGTAATGGAGGTCTGGCTGTTTCACTTTTAGCCCATGGTGATATAAATTAGATGGGTACAGACTGTAACAAAAGCCTTGCTTTTGCCTAATAAGTTAGCTCCTTTGTCACCCCCATTGGACAGAATGAGAATCTATGTCCCTGTTTTGCAGAGACTAGAAGCAGAGCACGCGGAAGCCCCGTGTCTCAACTCTCCCCCTCTTCCTGTCTCCATCCCACCGGACCTCAGTGACTCCTGATGGAGGGTCTGAGAGATGGTGGCAGGTCGCCACAGGACACAACAGTGGCAGCAGCCTCAGATTCAATTCCAAATGACTGTGTCACATATACTACACCAATGACACAATTCTCAGGTACTGTCAAAGTCAGTGGCTGTGACTCTTCATCTTCTACCTGTGTCTTTTATTAATATAAAAGCCTGCTTGGGATTGCCTGATGCATTTTTAAAAGCTTGCTGCCGGGTTGTAAATTTCAGAGCTGCCTTACAGCATTTCTTCTCAGACAGGGCTCAACACTTCGTAGCACATTGACTTTGCACACGTAAAAGGACCAGGGAAAAGGAGGGATTCTTTTCAGGCTAAAGCCAGAACCTTTCAACAGTTTCCCCGGAGATGGTGCTTCTGCACCCCCAGAGGGCATTGCACGTCTTGGATGCCCAAGTCTAAATGACTGCTGTGATTAACCTATTTGTTATTTTTGACATTGTAGTAACAATGAGAAGGAAGGGCCATTTGCTCTGCTTTTGTCTGACTTAACTACCCAAGTTCTTAAGATAGAAAAGAAAAACTGACAGAAAGCAGAGGCACAGGGCAGAGGGGCTTTCTCCCACACCTTCACACAAATCACATTAGTTTTTGTTGTCTTTCCTTTTAATGGATTAGTGCTATGCTGAAGGGCAAAGGTCCTCTCAGAATAATGAAATGTCAAAGTCAATGGAGGGTGAATCCTGGAGCAGGTGTTAAGTAAATGTATGGTATTTTAAATATTTACATCTGCAAATGGAAGTAATATTTCCATCCTTTGATTTTCTTCTCAGGCTTTAATCTATTAAATGTGAGAGATCAGAAAGATATGCTCCCCATATCCTGGGCTTTCCAACTCCTCTCTGTCTTTTTAAAATTCTAGTACCCTGTCCTTTTCTCTCACCAGTGAAGCTACTTTTTGAGTCTTAGTTTAGAAATCTGCAAAGTGGCTGAGATCCGGCCATGGTGGGACTCAGGCAGCTTATTCACCCGCCCTCTTGGTAAGCACCCCATCGAGGGCCTGGAGGAGAAACATTACCTGTGAGCCTACTGCCAGGTGGGCTGAAAATCAAGCACCCTTCCCCTGCCCGCCCCTCCCCCCATAGCTACTGCGGATAGATGTCTCAGCATCTCTTGGGAGGATGACCACATGCAGTATAGCAAATATGAGGGATTTCCTTCTATCTTCTGTTTGAGGGCAAAGGTTGTTTTCACTGTTTTGTTATGTTTTTTTTTTTTTTTTTTTTTTTGCTCTATTCAGTGTTCTCAATTGGTTTTATATGTTCTATTTTTGGTTTGATTTTGCTATACCCAATTGACTGGACAACTATTGTGAAGTTAAAGAGATATGCCATAGTACCTACTACTACTTTCCCAGTATCCTGCTGTGAAATCCTGTACCAATTTCACTGCATTGTCTTGATTGGCTTTGTTCTGTCTTGTGCTGTTGCATTTTTACTACTTTCAAAATAAAATTAAAAAAAATCTGCAAAGTGAGTATTAAGAAAGCTAAATGAGGCAACCTATGAAAGAACTGAATCCAACACTTGGCTTATAATTAGTAGTGAAACTTATTTCTGTGTCCTCTGCACATGTTTTTACAATAGCCATATACCGTAGTTAGATTACTACAATTCAGAGTTTACCATATCATAAAACACTTCACTACTATTCTAAAACTCTTTGTAATTATTTATGTTCTGTTTTCCCTATATTACATACACAGAATTTGATAAATTATGGAAAACAAAAGATACAATGCTATTAAATCCTATTTTACATTATTAGAGGCAGTTCCTTCCTAAGACCACTGTTGCCCAGTTTATCTGCTTTTGGAGTGATCAGTGTTTCCTCCTGGACTACGCTGAGAATCACCTGGAGCTCTCTAGACTTGTTGAACTAGGAAGCCAGGTGTTGAGAGTAAGGCCCATGGAGTGGTAGGGACCTGCCACCCTGCACAATGATGCTGCCGCATGACAAATTCACCCCCGCCCCTGTGCACACTCCTAATATAAATCCCGTATACTTCTGCCAATAATCAAATAAATATCTGTTGAGGAAATACCATCTGCCCAGGTCCGTGCTGGAACACTTCCACTGGCGGGTTTGCTGTTTTGCAGAGAACACGGAGGCCATCAAATGCCTTCCAAGGCTGTGTCTCAGCCCATGATGTTATCCACCACCAGCTGACCCCAGGGGCGCCCTCTGTGCCGGAAACCTCATGCGTTCCATCACTCTGCTTCCTTCCAGCGCTTATTTACATATGCAAATACTTGCCATTTAAAAATAACTTCAGAATCTGCCCCTTCTGTCCTATTTTCAGGCAAACTACCAAAGAAACACAGCCTGGATCCACATCTTTGTCCCTTCCTCATCATTTCTTAATTCACAGTCATCAGAAATTGCTGTCACTTAGGGCCGGTGACCAATCAAGTGCCAGATGTGATGTCTCTGTCACCCTGGACATTGCAGATGTGCCCTTCAGACACTCACATACTTCATCAGGTGCCTCGCATTTGTTTCCTCCAGCCAGGCTTGTTGCCTTTCTCCTTTTTTTGTTTATCACCTATTACTCATCTGTGTGCTTACTTCATAATTATTAGTTGCCTCAAATACACTTTCTGGTTAATTTCACCCATACCCATGACTCCAATTTTGTTTTGCTATTTTTATCTCTGCACACAGTGGCCTCATTCATAAACCCTAAATCCTTATTAGCAGCCAATTAGCCAGTAGACGGGCCCTCTCCTGTTTCCAAACACTAGCCAAGCGAGAGCTTACCACCCTTCCGGCTAGACTTACTGGTTACATGGCATCTTCTTTTCCTGGAATAGTGCCACACCCTCCAACCCAAACCGTGACCTACTCCTGTCTCCTTTTCCTTATTCTAACACCCACACTTTACAATGATTCTCTCATATGCACACGATTTTCACTCCAGCTGAAATCGTATGATGGCTGAACAGTAATTACAACCCTCTAATCCATTTCTCTGTGCTTAGTTTTTTTTTTTTTTTTTTTTTTTCTTGTCTGCCTGACCTCCACCATGCTGCTTGGACTGACTACTCTGAGCTGCTTGGACTGGTGTGTCCTCTTCACTCTATCGTTTGGACTGCTGTCCTTCCTTCTGAAGGGGACCCAGTCACCAGGCTGTGTCATACTGGACTGAAGTGGATCTTCAGCCCCTGGACTTGGATGTTCATGTCCTAGTCTGCAGTTCCTCAGATTACGACCCCATTTAGAAATAGACACTTTGCAGGCAGTAAACTGAGGTCATGAGGTGGGCCCTAAGCTGGATCTAGTGTCCTCAACAGAAGGAGTGATTGTGATAAACACACACACAGGAGGATGGCCCCGTGAAGACAGCCAGCCATCCACACACCAAGGAAACAGACCTCAGAAGAAACCAGCCTGCTGACACTGTGAATGGTGACATGCAGACTCCCCAATGTCGAGAAAAGGAATTCCTGCTGTTTATAACACCAAGCCCGGGCTACTTTGTTATGGCAACAATATAGCAACCTGATATACACACTTAGTCTCAATGGATCATCGAAGCACAGCTCACATATTTCTGCCTTCTTGAGCTAAGCCATGGCCCCTCCTTTGAGCGCTGCTCCTGAGCTCTTTTCCAGGATCGACCGGCAAGTCCATAAAGATGGAAAGATGGCCACAGCTGTCACTTCGGAAGTACCCACAATGTGCTCTAATTTAGTCCTTTACAGATGGGCTATCCTTTATGCAGCATCTATAACAGGTTAGGGATGTTTCCTCTGCCCCAGGTCCAGTGATTTTAATTGTGCTAGGAAAATGGGACTAAAGTAGATACTGACCAGGCCAAAGTACACTGCAGCATTATTATTCAGAACCCAAATGCTCACTAATACATGAGTGGATAACAAAATCTACACACACACACACACACACACACACACACACACGACAAATATGAGGAAGCAGCTAGTGCTTTTACAAATGGAAGGTGATCTGGAAGCTGAGGAGAGAGGAAGGGGACAGGAGGGGACAGGAGGAGTATAAAGAAAAATAAGATGTTTTGAGTAGGTGGAGCTACTGCCTCAGATGAATGGAAACACTGTGCACTGAGATACATCCTGATAAATAAAAGGAGTGAAATTCTAGCTCCGACTGCAACATGGATGAACTTTGAGGACATTTTGTTGCATGAACTAAGCCAGGGATCACAGGGTGAGTACTATAAGATCCCACTCGGGTGCAGTAGCCACGTCAGGCAGGTTCCCAAGACAGTGGTAGCTGCTGGGAGCGGGGAGTCACAGTGGTTCAATGTGCCGTTTCTGTCGGGGCAATGAAAGACATCCAGAAATGGACAGTGCTTGTGTTTACTCATAACAGTGTGAGTGTTTCTGACACCGCTGCATTGTATAATTTTTAAAAAATGGTTATGTTTTTAAAAAATGTTCAATGAAAGCCAATTTCAAGAAAATAAAAAGACAGTGCTAAATGAGAAGCACCAATGTGTAAGTAGTACAACCTGGAGCTGTTGGACTACAGGCTCTGATGGCACTTTACTGGTCTACTTGACATTTTCCACACTGTGTGTGTGTGTGTGTGTGTGTGTGTGTGTGTGTGTGTGTGTCTGTGTGTGTGTGTGTGTGTGAGACTGTAAGCTTGATACTGTTTCAGCTACCAAATCCACCCCAGTTGAAATAAATTCTGATTGACTTAAGCCTATTGTGGGAATTTCATTCTTCTTGCTGGTTATTGGTTTATGGACAGGCTTGTAGCTTGTCCATTTTGTATCATGTCTGGAACGTGAGACATGATAGTACATGTTACTGACTTCAAGAAAAGACTTCCTTATTACATCTCAGTGTGATGGTTGGAGCACCAACAGTCATTTTGTAGTCTTGAGGGCCACAAAATGTTGGACATCAGAGTGGACAGATGGGAAGAACCTGAGTATTTTATATTATCATAGAGCCTCTGATATATTCAATCTTCCTGTCGCTCTGTCTGCTGTGTTGTGCTTAATGAAATTATTACTGCAACAGAAAGTACATTAACAGACAGTTCAACATTGGATCCTTAGTCCTTTGTTACCTCTGGTATAAAGCAGGTCATTCACCAATATTCCCTGAGTGAATGAAAGCTCTTTACTAATAAAGTTAGCAACATGGACAAAGAGATGAATGAATGCTGTCAAATCTTCAGAGAAATGATCAAAGGTACTAAACAGATAAAAAAAGACAATATCCTATAGAAATCTACAAACCACTGATACACTTCTCGATCTTTCAAAACTGAAATAAACTCTCCTTTTAGCATAGAACACATTACTGAAGGTAACACTTGGCATTTCAACTTCACATTCTTATGCTCCACTTAAATTTATTTCTCTTGATGAGTAAAAGAGTAACTGTGCCCAAGGAGCCCATTTTTAATAAAGCTTGAAATAAATGCCAATTGCTTGTTATGTCAGCAAATTGTTCGTGTATTCTGGTGGGCAGTTCGTCACGAGTCAAAGAAATGCAGGCAAGGAGGGGCTGGCTCGTGCTGGTCACTATCAGATAGGCCCGGAGACATGCTCTTCAAAACAAGTATTTTTCAAACATTACACTTAACCCTCAGTGCAAGATTCTAAAAATTATTAAGGGTTTGTGTATCATCTCCAATGTCAATCTTACAAAATTTTAAGTCTTCCATTCTTTTATAGTTGTTTCAGCATATCTCCAAAAATACTAATTTTCACATAATTTGACATGCAAGCAGACTGTATCAGGGTTCTCGGCTTTTGAGCATGTTTAGTTTCTCGACGTGTATTTAGGACTAAGGGAGGAGCATAGTGGCTAATGCCTGGGTCCAGTTAAGTCACAGTCTACTTCTCAGTCACTGGTTGAGCCTGTTTTTGGCTTAGTTTCTCAATATGGAAAGTGCGGATGCTAATCATCTCACTAAGGTTGTAGTGAGGAAACAAGATAGTGACCTGGAGGCTCCCATTTCATGGAAGATCTGATTGGGTTGGCAGACTTGCTGTCCTCTGTATAAATAAATGTCTTAATCACTTTTTACTCCTTGCTGAGACAAAATACCTGAAGCCCCAAGTTGGGAAAGGAAAGGTTTATTTCTTACAGTTTTTGGAGGTTTCAGTCCACATTCAGTTGGCTCCAAGGCAGGTGGGCATGGCTGGGCTGCAGTTCATGAAGGCCGCCAACAGCAAGTGGGAACCAGCAAAGAGCAAGACATACCTTCTTCCTGCCATTACATCACATCCTGGCTCCACCCCTATGTGGGTGGAGCACTGACACCATCAATCCAAGCACTAGACAATGAATGAATAACAAATGCACAATTCAAACTCATGAGGCCTCGGGGCCACAGACGTAAACCATGACAGTAAATGATACTGATTAAGCACGATATTGCTCCATGTGCATTTGGGCCCAGAATCTTTTGTCTCTAAAGTGCCTTTTGCATGTATCTCATCTTCTACATTATATGTTGATGTTTGTCATTCAGACAATGCCTGATATTCTTGTTCCAAAACTCTTCACAGACTCAGGTGGCGTGGGAGCTGTAAAACCATAAAGTAATCTAAATGCATTTGAACTCAAAAGAGAACAAGGTATTAAGAACCTACCTGAAATCTCCCAGTAGCTCTATGTCAAAAAGAAGCTGTTTAAATGAGCTTTGCTAGCCAGGAGAATGCTTGAGTTCTTTCAGATCAGACAAGAAAGCCTAAAACACTTTTAACTTGCAGACTCAACAGAATCTATGAAAGAGAAACAGATGAAAGGCAGGTCGCTGCTCCATCCTGGTGTTTTTTAAGTGTGTGATTGACACAAAGGAAGAAAAGAATTCAGCTCAGCATAAGGAAGAACTTTCTTTCTTAGTAATTCCAGTTCCTCACCTGTAATGGGTTGCTTGGTGAGTCTTCAAGGTCCCTGTCACTGGAAGTATTTGAAGAGGTGTGTTGTACTCGGGGGTTGTGCAGAGAACAATTAGAATCAGGACATGGAGTTTATAATATTGTTTTATGATGGTCCCTGGGAGTTAACACAAGAAACTGCAGGAAATCTATCCACAACACCAAAGAAATAGAATATTTAGCCAAGCACCTGAATCCCACAGCAATGTCCCACATGAGTCTAGATGAAAACCTAGAGCTCATGAAAATGCCTCCCAGGAGTCCAACCGGAGGTCCAGAGCCCACAAGAACTCATGTCAGTCTCTTTTACAGATCCGTGCTGGGAAGACCCAAATGTCAGTGGTGGAAGATAGAAAATATGTGCCAGTTGGGTGAGGAGCTATGCTGGTAGGTTGAGGGTTTTACGCTAGATCCAAGAAGTCACAGTCACAACAAAGACCAGGGCTGCTCTGAAAAACACCACAGCCATCCTCAGCAACACAAAGGCCCTGAGTTCCTCTGATGACAAGCACAGTCGAGTACATGCCAGGAAGCCAGTATGATGAGTTCATCCTGGAGACCAAGTGGCACACATCTTTCCCTCCTAAGTCAGGAAGCAATACTCAATATGAGGACCAGAACATCTCCAGAAGAACTAATGGCTCAAACAGCAATATGGAGGACCCACAATGCCTCCACGCCTCAATGCACCTCAACACATAGTCTCTCCTTCACGTCTCTATTTATGCTGGCAACTTTCCTCAGGTGGGACATCTACACTCAGCACCATGCTGATGTAATCCAGCTGGCATTAAGTTAACCACTAGTTCTTAATCCATAACAAGGTGTGATGAAGACTTCTTGGCAGGAACTTTCTTAATTGATAAGCTTCTAATTTAGAACCTTGGAGGTTAATCATGTAGAACAAACTCCAAGGGCCAGAGGACTTTATGGTACTTCTGCTAAGAGTTTACTTTCATGAGGAGAGATTTCTCAGAGAACGAGGCAGGTGAGTTGGACTTTGAAGGATGTTAATGATGGAGATGGGGGAAAGGAATGTACCTTTCTGTTTAAGTTACTTGTCACTGAGACACAATATTTGATGCCCACAAATGAAAGGTGAGCAGGTCTACATGGTCTTATGGACTTTGGCAGTTGTAGCCTGTTGGTTCTAAGGCAGAAATGGTGTGGCAGAGGGTCACAGTGGAGGAGCTCTGCTCTCCTCACGGCAGTCAGGAAGCAGGGAGAGTGAAGGCAGGAGCTGGGGAGGAAGCCTCACACTCTAACTTCACCCCACATCCACTGATGAGCATAGCGTCCCCATGATTCATTCATCTTTCAAACACATGAAGCTTTTGGGGGACATCTAGATCTAGATCGTAACACCCAGGAAGGAGATTAATACAAGGACAGATCTAAAATTAATGAGACTTATATAAGACTATCTTTCCTGATCTCCCTGGTATTGATCTTTCTCTGCTTCTTTGGCAGGGTATTTCTTTCTAAATCTCTATACCTCCTTTAACAAATCCAATGTATTAAAGTATAAAAAACACTGACACTGCAATTGTCTAAGGTCTCTTTTGGTATTCCTCATTAGTATTCAGAATCCAGTGCATTTACTGCACCAAGAAATGAATCTTTTGCTCTAACACCCTGCTCTGTGATGGGCCTAAATCTTCCTGACGCGGCCTTCTGCCCATTATATTTGCTACTTCATGGTTGCCTTTACCAAGTTCCTTCAAAGTCAGAAACAGACTAAGTTTTACATGTGAGAACCAAAATGAAACATAATGAGTAGTCCAGGGACTACTGGCTAGGTACAGAGTCTACTTCTTCATCTTTACTGACTTCTATCTCATTTTAGTTTTGCCTAGGATTTCTCCAGCCTTCATGTCTCCACACTGATCAGTTGATTCAGGAAGTACTACAGTATGAATATGCCCCCCCCCACCCCCCAGTTTCCAGGTTGGAAACTTAATCCCCAAAGCAACAGTGTTGAGAACCGGGACCAGGAGAGGTAACTCAGAGAGTGCTCGTGAATAGATAAACAACATTATGGTGATGGTGGTTAGCTATCATGAAGGTGGATTTCTGATCAAATGGTGAGTTCAGCTCCCACCCTAACCTTTTTCTCCCTTTTCTACACTCTCATCTTCCACATGGGACACACAGGAAGAAGGCCCTCACCAGATGACGGGACTTTGGAATTAGACTTCCTGGCCTCCAGAACCATGAGCCAAATCAATTTCCTTCATTATAAATTATCAGGTGTTGTGTTCTGTTATAGCAATGTAAAATGGGCTAAGATGAGAATTTTAGGGTGTGACCTGAGATTCTACATTTAAAACAAATTCCCAAGTGCTATGAGCACTGTTAGTCCATGAACCATACACTCAATAGCAAGGATATAGAGTAAAACACCTTCCTCCTTTGCGCTGACCGTCTTGTCTGTCTTGTCCCAGTGGTTGGTTTCTCTTTTAATCTGGACTATCCACTTCTCATCAAAAAAAAATTATGGCTAGGTCTCAATCCATGTCCTGTCCAGTTCTTCAGAATCTGTAGGTCTCTCCTGATTGGTGACATTTAGTTCTGACACTACTGATCTTTCTATTCCACCACTCTCCTGGCCCTGGTTAGAGATGACATCATAGGATTTATGGACTCTCAGAGCAGCCGAGCAGATAGGGAAAAGAGTAGATGGCTAAGGATTAAGTTCCTCAGATAGGAAGAGAGAGAGAGAGAAAAAAAAGAGACAGTTTAGAGACGTAAGACGAGATCACATGGAGGTGCTGAATAGTCCAATGAGCATAAAATGCCAAAAGCCCTCTCTCTTCCTTCCTTCCTTCCTTGCATGTGCTCCTGTGCACACTAGGCCCACACTCAAGAACTGGGTGCCACCTCAGTCTCTCACTGTCCCTATTTCTGTAGTGGCATGTATTGGGCTTGATTTTGTACTGTAAATATATCATTTATTTGGAAGTTATTAAAAGCTTGCCCCCCTAATGGGATTTAAGGCCAGCATTTTTAATGAGCCAAAAGTTGTCTTTTATTTTTATTTTTTTAAAGAGAGAAATCTGCATGTCTTGGTTTGATCACAGAAATGAGCTTTGATTCCCTTAATGCTCTTTGATTAGAAGTCCTTTCCTCACCACATTGTAAAATCCCATCCAGCTTTAATTTGCACTTAAAGGATCAATTGCATCCTTATTTCTCAGCCTGGACATGGCTAGGCTTCCAGAAACTGCTTAATAAAATGATTACTAACTTGATTGTAACATTTACAACCCCACCTCTGTGCAGCCTTAGAGTTGGAATAACATAAGAATCTCTTACACTTCCCAAAAGTGATTAAAATTTATGTTGGCCCCTTTACTAACACTCTTTGTTTCAAATGCTTTCTGGATATTCTACATGGTGTCCTAATATCTATATGTGACAGAGTATTATAAACTTTAAAAATGATTTAAGTAACCTTATGAGGAGACTACAGTAAAGTTTAAATGACCTAATGTTACTCTGAAGATTACTGTGCAGTTTGGATTACCAAGTGACTTTGGGATCTATGCTTATTATATTGCACATTTGGCTGTACTCTATTCCATTTTAAATTTTGATCTAATGATTTTGGAACTTTTGGCCAGAAATTGCTTTTTAAAAAATTTCAAGTTGCATTTTTCTCAGTAAAATATTTACTGACTTAATATAGCATACTTTTTGTTATTTAGCATATGTTTTTACCTATTTTTAATTTTTCCAAAGTGGCCAATGACATCAAATATTTCTGCTCATTACATTTTTATTTTAATACCCTCATTATAGTCAGTACCTAAAATACAACCTCAATGTATTATAATGACGGTACACATATTTATATACACAAACCAGGGGTCTGGCTTGTTCTGTGAATGGAGATGCAATATAAGTCTTGGTTATCTTTGAATTATCACATTGTAGGAGGTTCTTGGTTATCTGGACTCACAACAAAAAATTTGACATGGGATGATGTATCAAAGGTATGGCAATAAATCTATATCCTGAAGGGAAACCTTTCTTCCATGAAATATTTTGAAAATAACTTCAGCAAGTCATTAATTATTCTGAAACATCTATGCAAATGTAAAGCCATAAGCCAGACTTGTGACATGCTATAGATACTAACTAAACTCAGGAAGAAAGGCCAACACATGCCAAAGGCTCCACAGTATATAACTAAGTACACTTTGTGATCATTTTTATCTAGGGACATTAAAATGCTCTGGAAGGGACAGAAGTTAGGGTCCTTATTTTTCTGAAGTTATTCGTGCCTTTTCTGTCGTATTGTGGTTGCAAAAGAAATGCTATTTGTGAATCACTATGCTAAAGATGATATAGAATCAATGAAAGACCAAATCATCAATATATCAATCTGTGTGCTACCAACCTAAGAGACCAATGTAAAAATTAATGACCTTTAAAATTCAAGGAATGTACATACATCAATCTGATTGGAACAGATAAGTGCTCCATCATTTACTGCCACCAAACAGTAGGAGAGGAGAGATTAATGACACATGTTGACCAAACGCAGTACATAAAAAGTTAAGATACCATTTTGCGGTCATTGCAGGCCCCAATTTAATTCTGGGTTTCTTTTGTAGAGAAAGCTGGACTGTGATCATGACTCACAGGATGTAATGAGACTCCCTCGATTCTCCCGACACATCAGGGAAGTTTTCTGTGCTCTAGAATACACCCACTCAGCAGTTTGTAACAAGAGTGCAGATTCATCTTGGGAAGAGAGATGCTCACAAAAACATCCACATCTTAAAAAGCAAAGAGCCTCCTTTATTCTGTTATTTTCTCAACTCACAGGTGCACAGAGTATTATTTTGACATCATGATAGTTTTGCTTCTTATTAAAAAAAAAAAGAACCTTGTGGTAAGTGCAGTGTCATTACAGGACAGTTCTCTGTGTCAGTATTGCCTTTGACTATCTCAGTGGTGGGGAATCAGCTGGAGGACAGGGCACAGCATGCAATTTAGAAAGATGGTCACTTACAATCATTTTAAATAACATTCTTCTTTTCCCAATGGCTGCCTTGAGAACACAGACACCCCTCTTATTCCTGGTCTCCCTTCTCACTTAGTGAGCATCAAAAGGAATTTCCTGTAAGTGTTGAAAAGATTATATGTTGCCCAAACACTGTGTATCAATATAATGCATTATTTCACATATATTCGCTCTCCCTACTTTTATAGAGTCATACAATACAATAGTATCTCAGTCATAGGCAGAAAGACTAACTGAATTCTCTTGTGCCAGTTGGCCTCTTCTTGCTAAGTCCAGCCTACACTTGATCAAAGTTTTCCCTTTGCAGAACTCTGCTGTTTTCCTTCTAGGCTGTGTGTCTTTCTCTGCCACCCTCTCCAGGAATCTCTAATTGTCTTTCCTGGGCATGGCACTGTTGAGGTGAATAGAGGGCATATCGTATTTCTGGGTCCCATTCCTATCAACTTGAATTGCTTTTTTCACCATCTGTTTATTCTCACTCTGTCATTTATGTCTTTGGATTCACCACCATGTAATTTTTTTTCTGGGTGGAAAAAAATCTGCACTCTGAAATTCAATTATGTTGTAGACTTACAAGCAATCTCATCACTAGCATCAAGGATAATGCACATTTAAAGACAAGATTTTTTTCCTTAGGTGAGGAGGAGAACAGTAGGAAGCAATACTCCAAGATTTAGATCATACTTTATTTTATCCTCATTTTTGGCATTGAAATCTCAGTATGTGTCTGGTGTATCTTCCTCCTACTTTAGCTGAGATTTCACCAGGAGGCAGAATATAATGTGGTCTCCTGTTATTGCTTAATCACAAAATAAATAAGAAGACAAGCCCTAAAAAAAAATCAGACATCACCAGCACAAAAAAGTTAAGCTTTTATGCCTATCCTAATTGCAGACCAAGCTTATTATTAAATACCATAATTAGTAAACTGTTTAGGAGCTGGTACAGTTGACTCTGCAGAGCCCTTGTAAAAGAGACACCAAAAAATAATACGGTGCACACTCTTTGAAATCCAAGGTTTACTGTAATGAAGTCACAGGAGAGTCTTGATTCTAGGCATCTGGGTGACAAATCCCTCTTAGATTTAGGGAGATGAGAGGAAATAAGTCTGGGGCATTGGCGGCCACCTGAAGAGCAGCACAGCAGCCCCATCTCCAGAATGACGGGAGTGCCACAGTTGCTGGTGGTGCCAGGAGAGCGTGAGGAGCAAAGCCAGGGCCTGCTGGGCAGCTAACTAGACAGCATGCATCGTCGATGCCAGTGACGAGTGAGTGTCCTGAGATTAATGTCTCACAGCTGTGATACAGGCCTGGGTGCAGGCACAGCCAATGGGTTTGGCAGCAGGAAACAGATGAGAAATTGTAGCATCCAAAGAGCCTGTTATACCAAATCAATGATAAATTTACACTCATGAGACAATTGGCAGTGAGGGGAAAAAAGGGAGCAGTCCTTCGCAGTGACTGTTTTTGGTCTTATTTTGCCCAAATCAGGCAAGTCCCTCTCCTCCAGTTATTTATTTTGGCTTGGACTATTTTTCTCTTTTCAGTCTATGACAGCATTGAGAATCTCTTCTCTATTAGAAACTTTTAATGTGTTTTTGCATCTTTAAGAATGATTTAAAAAATTAATGGAATATTTCAAATATACACAAAAGTAGAGGGAATGGTATATTAAGTTCTCAGGTACCTATTTTCCAGCTTCATTTATTATCAACACACAGCCGATCTTATTTCTTCTACAACCCCCTCTCATCCTCTGTCCTCCTACCCAGTGGCCACATTCCGAGGTTATTGTGAGAGCAGTCCCAATCTTCCTATCGTTTTACTCAGAGGAGAGTTGCAATAAAATCTCCTTCAGGAAGCTAGGAGTCTAATTTGCATTTTTCCCACAGCTACTAGAAATAAAGGATATTATGGAGGCTTATAATATTTACTTCTTGTCCATTTTTAATATAATTAAACTCCCAACAATCATAAGGTAGTTGCTAATGGCACACACACATGTTTTTAGATAAGGTAGTTTAGTAGTTATTCAAAAATAGCTTACCAGTTTTGGGTGGCTATTGTAAAATATTTCCTCATGTGAAATAAATGTGAGAAAATATAGCACTCAATCAGTGCAGGGATTCTGTTAAAACTTTTTCGCAAGTATGTTTGATCCCTTGATACATGTTTTATAAAGTTGACCTGCTTTTATTGTGTAATTTACCCTTTGTGAATCTTCCTACTGTTTACAACCAGTATCAAAGGATTAAAATCTAAAGTATTTGCTGCACATTTAGTTTATTTTCCAGATGAGGTTGTAAGTTATATGGGCAAAGACTTTCTCTTGAACTCTGTCATTCTGCCATACAGTCCCCAAGTGTTTAGCATTTATTAACACTTCACAAAGACATATCAATTTATTGGTTTGCACACATACTGCTGCTCATCATAAAACTCGAGTAAGTTTCACAGCAGATTCCTTGCATGTGGCACCCAGTCATTTCCTGTTTCCATCACAGAAATTACCAATGGATCACTGAACTCCTTTTACTGAGCTGTGATGCAGCTTCAGCATTCTTGGCAAATTTTAACTAATTTTCCAACCTGTGGCAGCATTATGTAAAAAAGAGATTGGAGTCATTCACTGGCACTGAACTTGCCAAAGGTTGCTTTGTTTTAAATGTCCTGCAGATCACTGACACCATTCGTACATGTTTTAGTTCAGCATGATCAGTTCCAGGCTCCTACATGCATGGTCACAGTCTGGTTTCCATGAGTCTACAACTGAGGAGATCTGCATTCGGATTCTAATTCCATTGTTTACTAGTTGGGTGACTTGGAGCAAGTCACCTAATCTTCATCAGCTTCTTTTATTTTTAAAATGCAGATAGTGCCATTTTCCCATCAGATGAAATGATGAACGTGGATGGACTTTTTAAATCAATTTTAAAACAGTAACACCACACACAAATGTCTGTTAATATGAACAGCACCTTAGAGGTCACGTAGCTAAGGACAGATCTTTGTTTAGGATAAACACATACACATTTAATGAGACACTGGTTCCCAGTCTTCTATTCACTCACCTCTCCCTTTGACCTCCTCTTTTGTGTGACTGTTTTAGTGGCTCTAGATTGGTAGGGATCTCTTTAAGGTCTAATAATGCCTTCTTACTTTTTATTGTCCAGGCTGAGGCTCAAGGTATATGGATCAACTTGATAAGACAGGAAATAAAACAGGAAGCACAATGAAAAGTTTGAGGCCAAGGGCAAATGCCATGTAGTGTTTGGAGATATTGTTGGTTAAGACTGCCTTTAAATGAACACCCTCAGGTGATTTTCCTAAAGCTTTGGCCTCAGCAACCTCTCGTTGGTACCAGGTGATTAACGACCTGCACGTTACATTTAAACAGCTTTCCATGAAAGCTGCTTCTCACTCCCTGGGCATGTTGGCATCTATGACAATATGGAAAATATGCAGCGGTTAATTCTCCTAACCACCCTGAAACTAACATATTTGCAATGCATTTCATCAGCATCTTTGTAAATTGCCATTTAAGAGGAACATTACTTTTACAATAGTATCATAAAACTCCTGCTGCCAGCCATAATTCACAGGTGGTAGCTGAGAAAAGTGGATTCGATAGTACTTCAATATCCCTCTGTCCTGAGGTGCTAGTTTCTAACTAACAGGCTGGCAATGTGTGTGAGCATGTTTCTACTTTGGGGGTTTTCAGTCAAAATAATTTATAAACCTATCTCTCTCTCTCTCCCTTTTTTTTTTTTTCCTGAAGTGCTTACAGGCATATCAGTAGCTGTATGGAAATTGTTCTGGTGACTGGAAGGTCCTGTTAGAAGGTCACTTTGTCTAATATTTGAGAAGTTGGTTGCTTCACACTTATTTTTGGCATTTAGGTTCTTGGGTGATATTTAAAGTGAATTTTAAGTGCATAATAAGAATGATACTAAAGCAAGTCCTCATTCTCCTGTAGAGCTATATTATATAGGGTTAAAAAAAAAAAAGTCTAGTGACACAGGGACCTAAGATTCTGGGATATGGGTTATTTTAAAGTTTTATATTACCGCATCTCAGATTCAAATGTCATGTTGAAGTAAATTTCCGATGTACTTTTAAAGTCTCCCCAAATCATTCCGCCAAATTAGGAAACCGCCATCCAAATGCAAACTGGCTGTGACAGTGGGACTGAGAATAGAGAAATCATTGTCACTAGCAAACTGAATAGGGAGCTGGCTGAGATTTTTTGAGGTGAAATACTAATTTCATTCCTAGTGGTTCTTAAAAAGGTGACTTGTAAGGCTCTTACAGAGATGGCAAGGCTAACTTCACTTCCCAACCACCCCATCCATTGGTCTATCTGCCTTTTTGGTAAAAAGGTAAAATGTGTATTTAAAGAAAATCACATGACTGTTCTGCCTTTCCTAACAATTCTTTCAGCAACTTAAACACCCCAAAGCCCTACCTTTACTGTCTTTATTCCTGCCTCTTCTAGAAATTGATGTGACTTCCACAGCTGAACTCATGCTTGTTTTTTAAAAAGTCAAACCACTTATTATTTTGCCCTTTCAGGAAAGGAAAGTGAAAGGCTATGTTTAAAGAACTTCTCAGGTGATTTTGGTAACTTTGCATTTTATCATTTTATTCCTTATTCCTTATCCTTGAAGATGTGGACAAGTTATAGATATATTATGTGGTGAATAGTTAATTCTGCATAGAAATCTCTGGGTAAAAGACTCTGAATCTTGAATTGAGGCTCAGGACTATACAATGCCTTGCTAGAGATTGCACAGAGTCAGCCAGTGATAGTATTATACTGCCTTGTTCTCCAAAGTCACTTATCTAAATAATGCAGAAATTATTTAGTATCCGGGGCTATGTCTTGACTTCACAGATCTTAGGATCCTTGAACTTGCAAAGCACAGAGAATTCTCCCTTTTTGGCCCTGGCAAAAAGGCAGCTTTAGGGTTCTGCAAAATGGACAGGAAACTGAGGCAGAGAAACAAGAAACATCCCGAGCTGCTTGCATGGCTCAGCTGTTGGAATCTCACTCACAATTTGTTACTTACCCCTCTCTGGCCAAACACTGTTATTCGGAGAAAGTGTTCTCCGTCTGCACAGGATAAATGACAAACCAAAAATAGCTTGTGTGGTCTACCAGCAGACATAAAAGCGTGAGGTCAGCCCAGAGCCGGTAAGGAACGTGCACTAATGTATTCTTCTGCCCACTTTGATTTGCTAACAAAATCGTACCATTTTAAAGGAGGGAGGACAGAGTTTAACGATTGAGAGAAAAATTAGAAATGTCAAATGTAATCCTTTGAAACTGGGAGTGAAAGCTCAGGAGGAGGATTGTTTTGATGTTCTGAGTCCTGCCGGTGAGTGACAGGAGAAATGAAGACCCTTCTAGACAAACCCATTGTGCTCCTGTCAAAGGTGGCTTCAGTTCTGTTCAAACACCTGTTTCTAATCTTTATGAATATTAAAAGCCTCTGTGATTTTTTTCCCTCTGGAAGCTAGGATTTCAAAGTGTTACAGTACACAAAAGACATCATCTAGGTGTTGTTGCAATTCACTGCTAGTCCTTAGATTTTTCCTGAGGACATGCATAATTTTTTAAAATTTGTGACAGTTAGGTTTTTAGACTTACGGCATATTGATGCTGAGAAACAGGTTGTGCTGGGTTTTTAAAAATTAGTGTTAGTCATTCTACTTTCATTTTAGATGTGATTTTCTTTTAATTTAGCACACAGGTGGTAACCATATAATTTGATGTGGAAATATAAGAGAAGGAGGCTTGCAAGAGATAAGACAGATCTTTCCAAAGACATCACTCCATCAACAATAACTATGGCACTGTCAATTGTATATGGCAATAGATTCCATTGGATAAATAATTCTATGGCAAAGAAAATTCAGATGTTTGAAATATGGATGGGCATGTCAAAGCATAATACTTTCCCCCCCTAGTTTCCATGGGTTATGATTCCTTTCAAAGTTAAATAAAGGTGACACAGACTGATTGAATTTTATGTAGTTTCTTGGAAACTTACGCATTACAGATTCAATAGACTGTATAGAATATTGCCATTAAATCTTCCAACCTCTCTTTCAGAATTCTTTCTCCTTGTTTCAAATGAAATTGTGTTACATGAACCACAATCCCATAAAATAATCACTTGTAACTAACTCCCTCCAAATTTCTCAAATTCTGGCCTTGACTAATCCCTGCTTTTGTCAAGGAATCCAACCTGGTATAATCCCTAACTACTGGAGACAGTTTCAGGTTGTTACCACGTTAAAGCTGTTGGAAAAGAATTGTTTAATTCTACTACAGTGCAAGAGGCCTAGACTTTTGGGTCAAGAAATTTCATTCAGGTTTTTTCCAACATTTCAAGAAACTTACTCATATTTAGGGGTAGAGCTAAAGTTCAAGTCTGTCTTATGCTGAGAAGGGACCTAAAAGGATTTGCTTCACTTTGCCTGCCCGTATTTCTTCTATTCTTTTGAAATTAATACAGATAGGGTGGGAACAAGCCAAACTACACCTTTTCTTTTTCTGCTTTGGCTCATGAGTACAATGGGTCTCTGGCTCTTTAAGAGATAAGTCTGAGCATTTACACAAAATACGACCTTGATGCCTACCTAAGAAAAATTACCAATTCCACACTGTGACAATACCATGATTGCCATTTTTCTGTGCACAGATGCCAGGCATCTGAAAATTTCTCTCGATTATATTTTATTGTCCAAACCAAAACTATTAAGATATGTGTTAAGTCACAATGTCCTTTGTGGCTTTGCCATACTTTTCTCATCCGAATACTCCAAATCCAAGAAAGCAAAAAGCCAAGAATCAGTTTCCAGAATTGCACTAACTTATTTCAGGCTGCCACAGCAGAGCATCACAGACTAGACAGTTTAAACAACAAACCTTTGTTTCTCATGGATGCAGAAACTGGCCCCCAGATAGCTGCTTTCTCTCTGTGTCATCACCTGATCAGGAGAACAGGCACTGGTGTTTACCCTCCTATGGGACATGAATCCTATCATGGGGTATCTACCCTTATGACTTCATCTGAACCTAATTACCTCTCTCACAGGCTCCATTTTGTGTTGGCTCCCTATTAGGTCTTGTATCTAGATGTCTCCCCAAAAGCCTCACGTGCTCACGGGTAGGACTTTTTGGGGTTGGCTAGATCTACAGTGTGTGAGGCTGAGACTAAGTGTGTGTGAATTTGTCCACTGATTGTTTTAGCATAGTTCTGGGTATGGATATTGGGAAAGCCCATTGTTGGTGTAGGCAGTACCACCCCCAAGGCAGCTAGCCCAGCTGCATAGGATATAAGGAAAAGGGGGGTTCACTTCACTGCTTGTTGCTTTTTGCTCTGCCTTGGACTGTTTCTCCTCTCTGATGCCCCTCTGCCATGCCCCTGTCTTGGAGCCAGGTGACTGTGGACTGAAACCTCTGCACACTGTGAATCAAAATAAACTTTTCTTCCTTTATTTGTGTCAGGCATTTTGTTTCAGCAATAAGAAAAGTAATGAAGTCACACACCGTGTTAGGATTTTGGCGTGAACTTGGGGTGAGAGATACAGACATGCAGCACATAGCAGCTGTCATCCAGCTGCGAGGATTCTCAGCCTGAGATCTCCATGAGCTCGTGCACTGCTTCTGCCCAACACAGTCTCCTGCATCTCCTAGGGGGAAAAGCCAGGTTTTGGCAGGTGCCTAAAAGACCTCATAGGATCTTCTCTCTCCTGCTCCGCAGTCCAGTGCACGCCTCAACCTCTCCTCCTTGTGGCAGCAGAACTCTGGCCTCATTGCTTCATTGTGTACAGCCCCCTTCATGCCAGCATCCAAACCTTCCCCTGCTGTGTTTCCCCTTCAGTGCCCTTATTTCTACCTGAAACACTACTAGCTTTTATCTTATCTTTCTCGCAATACTACAACATGTACTTCTTGAGGACGGGGATTCACTGCTTCTGTTGTATTTCTAACTTCTATGGCAGTTGGTACAGCAGTCACTCAGTTATTACTTTTTAAGTAAGTGAATGAACCCATGGCTGCCCCTTGTTTACTTATCACTTTGTAAGTTGAAGTCTCTTAATGTCTCCTAAGCAAATAAAGGAAGTCCCTTAGGTAAATATCAGCATCTGATGTCAAACTGAACAAAAGGTCCCCTTTCAGGTCACCAGGATGAGCATCTACTGCAACCAAGAGGACAAAAGGGAATTTTTAAAGTCAGAATTATTTTTTGCTTTAGAAGCAGGCCACTTCTCCAAACTTCCTTAGGCCAAGGGCACATCCACCACCACCTCCGCTTAGCTCAAATGAATGGGCAGAATATGCAGATGTTGGCTCCAGTAAGCTGGGGTCCGGTTTCCTTCCCTTGGTGGAAAAGGGCTAGCAAGGGCAAAGCCAGCCCAAGATAGGTGCTGTTCATTGCATTCCCTTCCTCTCTGTTCCTCAGTACAAAATACCTTTGCACACACCTGGACACAGTGAGATGGTGATTTGTGGTGATGAAAAGCCCCTCTATCTCCTTGGAGCTGGCTTTAAATAAAGGCTTTTTCATTTTCACCCAAAACAAATGGCCTCTTTAGTTTGTCTGGTCAGTGGTGAGCAATCAGACCTTTTCGGAAGAAGTGGAGGGCATCGTTCTCCCTTGTGTAGAGGAGCTCACGGCTTGCTGTTTCTGAAGCTTACTCACTGTGGGAGTAGGGTAGCAGCAAGCACAAGTGGAAGGGAGAAACCCAGCCTATTCTCCCTGCATCTCGCATCCTTTGGGATGGAGGAGAGGGCTGGATTTTATCATTCATGGACCTACAGACTCTATGCCATTGCACTTGACAAAATTATGCCCTTCTGCTAGCAGCTGGCCCTGTTAGCCCCTTACTGTGTACACTTCCATACACTTAGAGTCTACTCTGAGCTCGCAGTTTTTAACTCTGGCTTCAGGACTGATTTTCCATTCAGTGTTGTTTTTATTTGAAGCATGCGAGCATCACTTCCTAAGAAGAAGTGGGGCAGTGATCCCAGAAGCCTCCTGCATGAAATACATCTCCCCACTAACGATGCTTGAAAGATACATAGCCGTTGATCTTTCGAGAGGGAGACCAAGTAGGAGCAAGGACCAAACGCTTCAGGTTGGTACCCTAAACTGTTTGGCTTCCAGTGCTAGGCATTGTACAGAATTCCCTAACAACTGGCTTTAAGTAGTAAGTCTTTACTGACTTCTCAGTTTGGGGATCCAACTCCCACAAAAACAAACTCACAGCTCACACTGAATGGCTTCATGAATAGTGATTTTTAAAACATCTGCTGTCCCTCGCTGGGATCTTGATCTAAAAATATCTGAAAGAAGACTTCCCTTTTAAAAGTTTTTCATTTCCATCATTTCTCCAAATTAGCTAATTCCCAGTATCATCTCTTTCCTTGGGCTTGATTGTCCTGAACTGTGATGCTGTTTTATGCAAGTCGACACAGACACAGTTACACTCAAATTCAATTAGTTTCAGTGTGTGCGGGGACACAGAACCAAAGAAGTCTCCTTTGCCAGGGACAATGGCTTACTGTGGAGTTTTAGTGAGAGAGGGAAAAATTCCAAGATGCCCTACATTTAATTACAAAAGCCAGAGGGTGGAAGAGGCAGCAATTAGTTATCTCTATTGGAGTCAATCACTTAACAGCTGAGTGTCAAACCCAACAGGAGAGACACTACCTGATTTATGTTATAACTTTGACTTATTTTCGTTTGCTGACCCCTTGGGAATACTGCCACCTACCTCTTGTTTTCCTGTGAACTTTCTAGATTACTAACCACAGGCAATCGAGAAGCTACCATGGTTCTCTTTATGGGCTGCTCTCCTATCTCCAAATTTTCCCATTGTTCATCAGTCTGCCTCCCTTATAGATAAGACAATGTAAGTTCAGTGTAAATAACTTCTGCTTTCCTTCCCCAAACATTCATTACAGAACTGCTCTTGACTTTCAGGTCTAGAGGACACATTTCCAACTGCTATCCAGCCTTCCTGCTAGCATTTGTGAAAGATGTCCCATCCCCGTCCCTTTCAAGCTAGCCTCTGTAACAGCTCAATAAGCCCTGTCATTTCAGAGCACCCTATGCCTCAATAGTTTTGGTTTAACATTAGTAATTTTCCCCCACAGCTGAAGATCCCAACGTGACAGTTCTCATAATGCTACTCTGTATCAGGTCCAACTATAATCCATTTCTGCAATGGGCCATAAACTGGAGATAATCAAACCAAGAAGGATCTGTGAAAGAGGAAATGGGTGGAAGAATCCAGGCATAGAATCCTACTAAAATCCATTCCCAGATCTTCATTTACACTGTGAGCTAGTAAAGTCTGCTGTGTGATAAATGTTTAGGGTTTGTGTTCACATTATTAACTCAAGAGCAGTAAAACGTGTGAAAACAATCTTTATTTTAACCAAACACAGGCTCTAATATAGCATAATGAATGATCTGTGGAAAAAGACATTTTCCCACCTTTTTAGCTGTGCTTTGCTTTTCCCACTTTCTTTCTTTCTTTCTTTCTTTCTTTTTTTTTTCTTTTTCATTTTTATCGGTACCAGGGGTCGTCACAGCACTCCCTTCTAGCATCCCAGGAACCCAGATTGAGATAAGAGTATCCTTAGTTTTAATTCTATTGATATGCTATCTCCTCTCTTTAACTCCACAAGCATTTTTTAAGGAAAGGAAAGAAAAAGGGAGGTGGAAGTGGAAAAGGAGGCAAGAAAGGAGAGAAGAGAAAGAAGAACAGGCTCTACGAACTTTGTTTCTTTCACTGGATTCTTTTTCTTAGAGCTTTACATCCTATCAAGTCCCACTTACATCCATCTTTGTGGTCATCTTCTCGCTCAGCTCGTTTCTTTGACTTGCTCTGTCCACTGCCACTAATGAAGCCACCACTCCCCCTGACACCCAGGCAACTTTGTGGGCTCTTGAACCTGGTTACCTGTTCTTTTAACCCCGCCAACATTTATTCTTGGAGCAACAGATTTGCCTTTGGACACTTGTGAGCAAGATGCTTCCAACCTTGCTGTCAAGTTTCATTCTTCTCTAGTTGTTTCCATGCCGGCCTGGGGCTACTTTATCTCCAAAGCTGCATGGGAAAAGGGCTTCTGCTTTCTGCATGTTCTTGGGGAAAAACAAAGATGCAAAGAGGAGCTCTGTTTTGGTTTTGTCTTCCCTGATAACTTACTTTCTCTACATCAGAGTTCAGATTAACCCCTTTCATATGTGCTCAGGAAATATTTGCAAAAGGAATCAATACACAGAAAAATGTCTCCACACATACAAAAAAAAGACTGACCAATGGGGACATTTTCTGTCTTTAATTAACCAGGACAAAGTTACCTTCCTGATTTCTCTATCTTGATTTATATTCTTACTGTCCTCAACCTTCATAGCACTTTTCTCATAAAATGGACTCAGCCTTATCCTTGAGCCTTTACACAGTTTTCTTAATGTCTCCCCAGCTGTTTCACACAGGCTCTCTGCAAACGACAAGGTGCTGTCTTACTTCCATACCTTATATACCTCAAAGGACCCTGGTCTTAACACTTTATTTTCAAGCTTTTCTTATACTGCTTGTACAAAGCACTAGCTCAAATATCAACTTGTTGAGTTTAATTTAAAGATAGAAATCACACTGTTCCTGTGGATCACAGGTTTGTAGGATAGCCACTGTCCTCCTTAACTCAGGACCACTGCTGCTCAGGTGCCTAATCAGCCAGAATTTCATTTCCCTTATAAGTGGGGTTAATTATACTAACCTAATAGGTGGACTTGCAGAATTCCTTAATTAATGATAAAGCACATTCTAAAATCCTAAGAGAAAATAAATATTATAGCTCATATTACTATAGATAGCAGTTAAATTCTCCCATAAACACGATCCAAGAACAATTTAAAACCAAACTATGTATAAAACAACTAAGAGCCAACATAGTCAAGTTAGTGTAAACACCTTGGCAAAAATTATCCCGGGTTTCAGTTGCTATCAGCATTGCATGAAATTAGCTTTTAGGGTCTCTCTCTGTTCCCTCTCTGCTTAAGGCACGCATGGGACAAAGTGACAACAAATGTATCTGCAACTCCAGCATTCACGGTGAATCTCTGATCTTCACATCTCAAATCCTTTATAACTGAGCAGTCTCCTGTGCTGTTATTTGGCTGTGCATCGCCTTACTGGCTCTTCCCACTTTACCCAAGGGGCTAAAGGATAATAGAGATTCTCGAAAAATTATTATGAAGTAGGCTGCTGTGTGAGAATTTTCAGGGAACTTGAACATGCAAATAAGATTTTTAAATCTTGGTGTCCTGGAGAATATTTCAGCAGAAGTTAGAGAATAATCAGGAAATATTCATATATGCTAATCAGGGTTTCTGACAGATACAAATTGTTTCTCGTAAGTCTGTCCCCTGTGGCTTCATGTAGTAATGCTTATTAAAGTTCTCTGAGATGCTTATGGATCATTTGGCCCTGTTGAAGGAAGCCAGTTTGAATGGGAATAGTTGGCATTTAGCAATGAAACAAGTGGTATTTGGTTTCTTGGAGGATGTCTAGGGGATCGGTGTTCTGAAATGTCTTTGACGAGTGTGACAGGTCCTCTATTATGGTTTGAATCAACATGTGCCCCTAAAGCCTTACTTATTTTGAGGTGGGGCTTTTAAAACATGACTAGCACACAGGGACACTAATCCCATTTATATAGATGGGTTCACTGATGAGTTCATAGCTGATTTTGCCATGAGGAGGAGGGATCTTGCTGGAGGAAGTTGGTCACTGGGTTATGCTTCAGGGTCTATTTTTCTCTGTCTCTCTTGTTCCCTTTCTCTTCACTTAGCTATCACATGAGCAGTTTATCTCTTCCATAGCCTTTTGCCTTGATGTTTCTTTCTGCCTTGAAGCCAGCCATGCAAGCCCTGAAATCTCGAACTATGAGCAGGAATAAATCTTTTCATCTTTAAATGGTGTGTCTCAGGTATATTTTGTCACAGCAACAGAAAGGTGACTATTACACCCTCATACAAAGTGTTAGAAAACTCTTACATTTTTTCATCCTGCTTGACTTGGATGCCAAATATGGCTTGAGAACCAAGAGCCGCTGAGGTGTAATGCTTCATAGCTCTCACTTGCATCTCCCTTTCAACTTGGTTTTCCTTCACACGTCCAGCTGACTTCAAGATTAGTTATGCTATCTTTTACTTTAAAAAATATATACTGTTAAAATACATAACATGAATTTGTCCTCAGAATTTTAATGTATTGTATAGAATTGGCAAATATATATGCACATTGGGGTACAGAAAATCTCTAGAATTTCTCATTTTATATGACTGAAATGCTATATCCATAGAATAATTTCCCATTTCCCTCTCCTTATGAATCCTGTCTACCACCATTGTCCAGTTTCAATGAGTCTGACTACTTTGGACATTGCAGGCATTATCTGTCTTTTGGGGATTGGTTTATTTATCTTAGTATAATGTTAACATGTAGGTTTCATGCACAACATCCATTATTTCCAGTGTCTCTGGTTTATAGCATGTTAATTTCCTGGGAGGGAAAGAAACTTTCCTAGAACATTTGAACAAAAGAGTTACTAGACCAATGCCAGTTTGGATTCCATTGTCCATGAAACAAGCTAGGAAGAACAAAGGAGTTCTCCAACGAGATCCAAACGTTTTGACATAGCCTGATGACAAGGTACATTTTTACTTGTTTTTATAAATACTCGGGTCTCAATAAAGTGATATCACTGGGACCCTAAAGAGATATGAAAACAAGCAAACAGAAAAGCTCCTTCATAAAATATGATGACAATTATGTTTTCTACTATCATTTACTGCTGTCTTTATCATTTGCTACTTGACTTTGAACTACCTCCCAGCCTCAGTTTCCCCGTTTGTAAAATTAATTTCTCATCACTGGTTTAGAGGGTTTAGCCGGGATGAAATACGCTGAAATGACTTGTGTAGGTCATGCTCCTGATCTACCCAGTTACTGCCATGAACAAGCCCACAGCTGACTCTGGTCCTCTGTCATGTACGAAAACCAATGCTTCATCCTGCTCTAAAATATCTCTACTGTGCTGGAAGAAATCCTGACAGAAAAGATAGCAAACATGCAAAAGAGATGACATAGGTGTTGGCTTTTCGTTTCACAAAACAAGACTTTGACAGGAAGATGGGTGGCCCCGTGGTTGGCCCCCCACGTTTGGGTCTGTTCTTATACATAGCCCATTGGTGCAGGACTCAAGCCATGGTGCTGGTTTCCCTGGTTTTCTGTACCCAGAAAAGCTTTGTTTATAAAGCCAGGTCTTCTAACACTCATGAGTGCCAAGGAATTTCTTCTACTCGTGTTTCCTGGCAAATTTTCAAGATGACAATGGCTGGGTAAATTGTGGTGCATACTTATATCTTACAGAGCTTTGAAAGGAAATATGAATTAGGCCAGCCTGACCTCTTATATAAGTCATTACTACATTTCTTGGTCCCATAAAAAAAAGAATCATAAAATCAAAGTCATTGTGAGATCCTATAGGGTTTAAAATGTGATATTTTCATTGACCATAATTAAATCTCTTGGTTACATGTAGTAGCACTTGTCCGCCAACTACTCTTTAAGCCAAGACTTGTAACCACCTGGCAGTCAGCAAAGTCCTTTCTATTTCTCCAAAGCTTCCGCCTTGGCACAGAGTCAGTTACTTGAGACACATAAAATACATGGATGTTCTTACAGGCCCCTGTTTCTGGAGCAGGTGACCACTAATGCAAATTCATGGTCCATTACAGAACTTTTAAAAAATGTATGGTGATTGAGGTAAAACCATAAGCTTTCATGCTCACTGTTTAATTATCGAATAGGCAAAAAAAAAAAAAAAAAAAAAAAGGAAAGACAGAGTTAGTCATACCAGAGTCTAGATAAGGTTCTAACCTAAACATTCCTTTCATAAAATAAGCAAACAAAAAATTTCCAGAAGTAGGGTGATTTCTTTTTGGCAAAAACATAATTTCTGCTCTTTAAAAGTTGTGTAAAGGTCTAAAGCAAACACTGTCTCAGAGCACGGTCCGTAAATGCCGCCGTTGGTGCCAGCGCGTGGGTGGCAGAGGCCCTTCCAAGCCCTGGCGCGTGTGTTGGGCGTGTGCATGAGGGCCACAGCGTTGTGGGGTGGTTCCCTTTTCCTTTCCTAAAAACATTACGTTGAAGAAAGCAAATACTTTGCAGTTCTATTGGTTCCTGTTTAAATTTAAATTGAGAACTAAGCTAAACACAGACATGTGAAAGGAGTATTTTTAGGAATGAATGGCTTAGTCAGTCAAGCCAGGAGAAGCAGGTTTTAAACAAGCCCTTGCCACATCTTGGTAAAGAAATACGTCCGCCACGGACATCTCTGCTTTCTTACAAAATACACTTTCTGGTGTTGTTTTAAATGATTCTTTATCCAACACAGCTAAAACTTCTCCTGTCTTATTTTCCCCAAATAGCCAGCTCCTGTTAATTTACATTACAGGCATGCAGTTGCCATTTGGCCTTTAGAAATTTTCCTGTAGAGTTTTTTTTAGATCTGAACAAAAGGTTCTGAAACCTTTTATTTTATTAAAACGAAGGGTCAGTTATAGAAATAGTCAAAAGAAGCTGTATTTTTTTTTTCGTGGTAATAGCCAGACCACATTATTTCTGTTTTTATTTTTAAAAATGTACTATTTCCTCCGACATTTATTTTTCTGACCCCGAGATTAGAAAGAACGGATCATAAGGAAAGATCATTTACTGTCAGTTTGCTTAGCTTTCATTTTTAACGATAAAAAAGTCATTTTCTGGCTAAAAATGTTTCATTCAATCTGTGCATTTTTAATAGCAGTAAAATAAGCAAACCCTCTGATAATCACATTTAACATTAATTTTTAATATCCTCATGCCTATTAAGTTGCCCTTTGTATCTTGGTGGGTGAAAACCTTTCTGTAGACAGTTAATCAGAAATAAATTTACTTCTGGTTCCTTCCTTATTCTTTGGGTTTATCAGGCAGCCAATGGCATGTCCTGCCAAACGTTTCTGAACTTGTCTCTTTAGAAATAGTGCCTCCAAAACCATCAGCTGAGGCTATATTTTGACTGCTTAGTAACATTTCCTTGGTCTTTATGGTTGGATTCTCCTTGGCTTCACAATGGTGAACTGGACTTGTCTGTAGAGTTCATGTAACAGAATGAATACAATATTACCACTCACTCATTCAAAAAAATGATTAAACATTACCACCTCCTATGCTCCAATCCTCATCTTGGGCTTTAGGGGGCATAGAGATGGCCAATTTATGAGTGACCCTTCCAACAACATAGCTATGGAGACACAGCTAGCAGTATCTCACATGCTAGGAGGACCTTCACACCTGTTTTTCTTCAAGTCTGGCCTTCTCTAACTTCAGATTCTTTATCTGAAATATGTGGTAAATAATATTTCCCTCACTGTACTCTTGTGGGTTGAATGAAATTTGCTATTATAATGTCAGATACAAAAGATACTTCTAAATATTAACTTTTTATCTCATCTACAATAATGGTGATTCTCTCATCAGTCATCTGAGATGGGTCTTGTCATTGAGGTCCAAAGAATTGAGTCATTGAGGTCCCAGCTACTGGACAGACAGATCCCTTACTATTCTGAGGGATCCTCTTGCAGTGGACTGGGTGATAAGAAATAAATTCAAGGTTTGGTGGTTTGGGATCATGTGCCATTTGAGGAATCCTAAGTATAAGGACAAAGAGTCTTCTTGGCATAGGTGGTTTCTGGAATCAAGAATGGGATGATCCATGTCCTTACATCAAGTCCACCATTGTAACGTCACAAAGTTGGGCAGATCCTTCATGTGGCCTTGGTTAGACCTACACTGTCGCAATCTTTTTACTTGGGAAACCCACAGGGAGTGGGGAAGGTCATGGGAAAAGCCTCTTCTGCCACCCTAGGTCTCATGGTATGGGGTAGGACTTACAAAATGAAAAAACAATTATAGATTTAAAAAAAAGTAAGTAATGAGTGCTTTTAGGCTTTATTATATATGACAATTCACTCACTCCCAGTGACCTGATGAAGAAAAAAAATATACATACATAGTTTTACCATGGAGGAAAAGGAAGCTCAGGAAAGCTAATGGCCCAGAAAGCCAAACCTGCCCACTCCAAATCTCAAGCTCTTTCCAAACCATGCATTGCTCCAGGATTCCCACTTCCTTTCTAGTGATAGTGACTTGGGCATTTTCCATCTTAGAACAGAGATCACAGACTGTCTCCTCAAGAATTCTGACACAGCTGTCACCCAATCTTGAAGGCCCCTCTGCAATGGGTGGTTTTCAAGTGAGTTGGTTTGCAAAGCCCCTCTCTGTCTGTGAGTTACAGTCATCTTTTGTATTCATGCCTTTTAACCTGGATTATCCCATCATTCTTTTATCTCTGCTTCTCACATGGGAGTGGAATAGCAAAGATACAAAGGGCCTAGTGGTTTGGAAGTCGATGACTAGGTCATCCTTCTAACTTTGTTAGCAGAGGAGGGAAAATTATCCCATTGCAAATGCATGAGCAAAATATTTTTCATGCACTGCCCTCCTCGAATTGGAGTACTTGCACAACCACACTCCTGTTACCGGCAATTTTGCTGAAGTAGAGTTTGTAATTAAAATCCTCCTTGGTTTCTATAGACTTTTTCCCCCCTATTCTAACTGCATGTTTTAAGTGGTTATCACGCTTAATACAGCAACTGGAAAATGGGAATTAAAAAATTAAAAGTTGGATGCCAAAATTAAAACAAGTACCAATAAATATTTCCATGTTAGTTATATATCTAATAGCTTTTGATAACCAATGAATAGTCCCACATGTTCCCATATAAAACAGCTTGATAACCAAGGGCTTACTACAGCTTCTTATGTGTTTGATAATAAATACCTACAGATCTAGCTCACACCTGATATAATTATTCCCCATATTGTCTTTCTGAGATCATAAAAATAAGATTGTTCCGCTAAAGGCAAATAATACTTAGAAACAATTAGGAAAATTTAATGAAAGCAATATATAAATGTATGTTAAATAACATATCAAACACATTTGCATTTGGGATGAACACCATTTCATGAGCATAATTCTGACTGATGTAGGCATGAATTTTCATTCTTCCAAAATCTTATCCAACTGCCAAAATATTTTTCCTCTGCAGGATTGTAAAACAAAGTATTTGCGGTTCCCACCAGATATAGTAGTGTTTCACATCACCATATTTAGACTTTAGCTTTCCAGTAATACAGCAGGGAAACAATTCTGGAAACACTTCTCATTTTTAGCACATTATGTTTAAGTAATTCCCATGGCCAGCATTTATACCTGCCTGGTTACTCCTCCCAAAGTTGTTAACAGCATTTTGGAAAATCCCATTTTAAACTAATGTGTCTAGACTCTTCTTTTTAAACTAAAGAGAATGTATGTGTGCTGGAGAGCATATTCTACAGAC
This sequence comes from Cavia porcellus, assembly GCF_034190915.1. Taxonomy (NCBI): domain Eukaryota; kingdom Metazoa; phylum Chordata; class Mammalia; order Rodentia; family Caviidae; genus Cavia; species Cavia porcellus. Next base: position 40,226,530 of record NW_026947487.1, on the reverse strand, counting down.
TCCATGTGAGCATGCAATGGCTCCAAGCCATCAATCTTTCCAGGAGGGGAGGATAGTGTCTACCGCATATGCATATGCACAGGAAAAATAAAAGCATCTTCATTTTCCAGGATGTTTCATTGTGAGGTATTTTCACCTCCTGGGGAGCAGTCTGCCTGGTTTGGACACCAAGGCTGCAGAATACTTTACCTGTCTCATGCTAGTGCAAGTCTATCAGCTTAGCTAAGGACAAAAAAATTTCATGTAGGGCTGGGGATTTAGTTCAGTGGCTCATGTGCTTGCCTGGTAAGTATAAGGTTGTGAGTTCAATCCCTGGTACCAAAAAAAAAAAAAAAAAAAAAAAAAAATTCATGTAAAGGCAATTATTTCTAGGAAGTTGTTTTTCAAATGAAGCCCTCACTATGAAAACACTTCTTCTTCATAAGGTTTCCATATTTCTTGACACATTATGTACATTATTGATGTAGAATAGTAAGCACACATTTCTATGGATGGAATTGTATTAATAACATTTATAATGTGATAAAGTTTGACTAATCATTTTTTCACAGCACTTGTGTAACCCAGAACTGATAATGCAGCCATCCCTAGGAGGCAAGTCAGTCCCTAAAGATTTTTGCTCTAAATATAGATGCAGCAGGAACAGCATTGTTTTTTCTTTCTTTGGTTTTGTATTCTACTCTTGCTCTTTTGGCAACCTTAACCAATGGATTACTTGGTGAACTTACAAAGAAAACCCTTTTATAGCTGATGCATACTACCTGCAAAATACTTCTGTTCTCACCACTTTGAAATGGTTGTTGCACTATATTCTCTGGCTTCTTGTAGCTGGATCACTGAGGAATAGAGAGTGAAGTGCTTGTCTACTTTCAGTGAATTACTTTCTCATTGAAGGGTCAAAAATACCTGACACAATTTAAAGAACAAAAGGTTTATTTCGGCTCACAGTTTGCAGAGATTTTACTCCATAGTCTGCTGGCTCCAAGAAACATTGACATGGCAGAGGAGAATCAGCTCATAGTGTGGCAGACAGAAAGCAGAGAGTGAGGTCAAAGTAGGAGAGGAAGACAGACCTTTCCAGGCCGCAGCCCCAGTGACTCACCTCCTCCAACCAGGCTTTACTTCCCAGTTCACATTTAGCTGTCACACCTAAGATCCAATTACCTCCCCAAAGTGCCACCTATGAGTGCATAGGCTTTAGGAGGCACCTGATATAAATCATAACAGTGATGTATGTTAATTACAACGTAGACTCTTTACTTGCTGTTGTGTGACCTTCCAGAACTTTCTCAGAGTGGGGGTGGCAGTGTTTTTAAGATGATAGTGACATGATGAGCCTGAATTCTGGAACAGCACAAGTGGAGGTGAGGAAGATCTAACTTGGGATAAACATGTGGCTTGAGTGAAAATTAAACTTTTGTTCTGATAAGTCACCAAGATTTTGGCATTGTTTGTTAGGGCTATATCACCTGACCTATCCAGAGTTAAGCAATAACAATGTAATTTTTGGGAAAAACCCACCATGTTATGGAATGGGATATCTGAACTTTTATGCATCCATAAATTATTATTTATAGTAATTATTTTTTCTTGAGCCATTAACCTAGGTTCCCACTGATCTATATGGTAACTATGTACAATTTAGAATAAACTCTGTCCCCCAGGTTGTGTCCTAGTGCCAGAAGTGTGGCCTAGTTTCAGACCACTTTTCTTCTTGGCTTATACAATCAGCTATTTACAATAAAGCAGGCAAAGCACATTTGGCCCTAATTCTTTTATTACATTATTTCCTTTCATATGGAGGAAGGATTTTGCATGCTAACGGTTTTCTTTCTGCTACTTTCAACACCATTGATTTATCTTTGCAGTAGAAGGATTCAGGTAGTACCTTTCTGTTTGGTAGGACTTCCTAAGAAAATGGTAATAATTATAATGATACTTTACTGACAATGTAGATATGAACATCAAATGAAATAAAATAGTGAATAATGCTTTGTTAACTACAAAATCCTCTGCACTGCATCATTAATGTCTCTTCTAATTACTGTAACTTTTGGAGATAGACAGGGAACTAATTCTACTGTCTGATAGGTGAGAAGGTTTTGATTCTAAGACTTACAGTGAGTTACCAAGACTAATCAGCATATTGTAAAGCTGGGATTTATATTGTGGCTTTGGACACCTTGTCATTGTATCTTCTACTTTACCGGAGTTGAAAGTATCAGTAATAGCAGGAATATAGCAAATATGTGAGTCTCGGAGTCATGGAATGTACAATTCTTTAAGTTTTCTATTTCTTAATATGGTTTGCAATGCAGAAGGTATCAGCTGTGTTGATCCATTTTTAGTTTTTCTCAATGGAGCAATTTATGGAGGAGAGTGATATCCTGGCAGAAAAGGCTAAATTCCAAGTGTTCATGATTAAGAAACTATGATGCAATGGGAAGACACCACTGCAGTGTACGTGTCTGTTTCTCTAGACCTAAGTGTGAGCTCAGTAAAGAGATGGACATACTTAGAGCACACTCTGGGCCCTTTTGTCTTTAGCCCCAGAGTTTGCATCTCTATTTCAGAAGCTGACTCTCATGAAATACAAATTATTTATGTATATAAACTCGCTCTAAACTAGATCAATCGAAGTAAATATTTGATGAATTTGATTTAGTGTGCGCTGTGTTGTAGTATTTTCCTCATTAAGATGGTGAAAATCTTATTGGTCATTGCAGCAAAGCAGCAGAGTGATGGTGTGGTGTCCCATTTGAGTGAGTGGTGGTGCTTAGTAGGAGAGAGATGGGCATGGGTTATACGTCACTCATGGGAAAGTTGAATATAAATTAAAGGCAAAGGTTCCTCAAGATAGAATGTCATAAATGACAAATGTGAACTGAGAAGTAGATGATATACAGAACCATCAGAAAATGCCTTATTTGGAAACTTTATTAGATATTTCTTGGTTTTTACATTGCAGTCATTTCTTAGCGTGTCTATGGGACTAGAGACAAGTTCTCCAGAGATGAAAGTAATAAAGCCCTTCCTGAACTCTGCTTCTTGGATTACTACCCTGTACTAAGCACAGTCTGGAGCTTCCCTTTGTGTATTTCCTGGGTTATATATTTAAGCTTATTTCATAGATTGTATAAACCTTAGAAAAGAGCATATTTGATCCAGAATGTGAATGAGGTTCTGATGGTGACAGATCTACAAGTGCTTTATCTGTTCATTCATCTTCCAAGAATGGTGACAGCTGAATATTTCTATTTTGTATGTGACAAAAACTCAGACACAGACAATTAGGTAACTAGAATTAGGCAGAAAATGACTGAGAAAGCAAAACAAACCATATCACTAGATAAAGAAAATACAGCACCAAAAACTAGAAAGATCTTGAGTTTTAATTCATGTTGCTTTATATTGAGTGACTCTTCTATTAGTTCTCAATATAAAATAATGATATTCAATGGCTGTTTAATTAATGCACATGAACAAGTTTTTAATCATACCCTTGACTATTAACCAATTTAAACTTGTGCCTTCAAGCTTCATTGTAAAAGCTTTACTCTTATTAATCACAATATCTTGTTAAGTAGTATGAGTTTGCACCAAAATCCTTACATTTTTCTTTAGCAAAATAAATCAGTTTAAACAACCTGCTTTGCAAAAAAATTTTAGTGACTGCAAACAGAGTTTCACAGTAGAACATATGCGATTCAAACCTGATCATGTCATGTAAAATTAGTATAAACATAAAATTGTAAAAGTGATGTACATGTGAGTACTCAGCATTCTTTAATAATGCCTGGTATATTTTTAGTCTAACCTGATTTCTGATTTAAATGTCAGTTTCCATGAATAATAACTCAGCTTACTTTTCTCTCATGGTTTCGAGAAATAAATTTAGGTGATTTTAGTCATGAAAGCATTTGTTTCATTAGCTTATTAAATCCACTCAAAGATGGACAGACTGCTTATTTTCAAATAATTGTCCAAGTTTTGGGGAAATACTAAGGTCAATCCTAACATAAAGTACGTGTTGAATATTATACGCTCTTATTCATGATGTCAAGTGGGTTTTTTTTTTTTTTTCTTTGTAGCTCTTTATTGATCTAAGCCTTTGAAAACAATACATTTCCATGGGCCTCATTCAGAAACTCTTGGAAATAGTAGTCACCAATTAGTATTTTTTTTTAGGAAAAAAATTTAGGTGAAAGTCATTTTGACCTTGTAAAACATAAAAGTCAGATCTAACCAGATACTCTATAAATGTGCTCATAAGAATCTCTTACGGATTGAAATGGTGGCCCCCACTTATCTGATGAAGATCATGTTTGAATCCTACATGTTTAACTCTATTGGCCTGTTTGTATTCACTGAAAATTTCTGCAAAGCAGATTGTTAAATTTGGTTTATTTTTCAGAAGAAAAAGGTGACCCCTAATACCTAAGAATGTGGCTGTAAGAGAAATATGGTCATTGTGAGCACACTGAGGTTAGGTGAGTTTATACTGTAGCAGGGTGAGAATCTCAGTTATTATGACCAGTGTCGCATAGAGAAAGGAAAATTAGACCCCAGATCTGAAAACAAGGAGGCTGTTATGTGAAGAACATAGTTTTGTTGCCTCAAAAGCAACTTTAGACTTTGCAAATGTCTTTCTTTTTTTTCTTTCGTTTTTTTTTTTTTTTTTTTTTTGGTGTTTTTCTTTTTTATCGGTACTGGGGATTGAACTCACAACCACCTGCTTGCAAAGCACGTGCTCCTGCCGCTGAGCTAAACCTCCAGCCCCTGAACTGAACCTCCAGCCCCAACTTTGCTAATGTCTTTATTGTAGACCTCTACCCACCAGGACTGAGAGATACTGTTTCTATTGTCTAAGTCCTTCAGTTTGTGGTAGCCATAATTAACTAACACAAAGTCTTTTTGCAAAAAAAAAAAAAAAAAAAAGAAAAAGAAAAAAAATTAGATGGACTCTCCCCTTTTTTGTCTATACCAACACTGAAAGTGGTTTCATTTTTAATGATCAAGAACATAAATTCAAACCTTAAACATTCTCAAAAGAATTATAATTCATCCACTTTAGTTACGGTGTCTAAATCATACACTTCTCATATTAGAGAGCAGTGCAGAATTTCTGAACAGGTTTTGAAAGACGGAAGGAGATGGTGGTCACGTGGTGTAGAGTGAAAGGAGGGAGGCACTACCCCTTAGCCATGTCCAGGGGCTGTTCTGAGCCTAACTGATAATTAGTCTCCATCCTCCATCTGCTGAGTGGAAGGATAAATCAATGTGATTAAACAGTCTTCTTTTTGTGACCCTGCTTCAATATAGGAGATTGATCTGTAAAGAGTACTGGCTCAGTGCGCCTTCCACTTATGCATGAAATTATATTCTAATCCTAGTGTTTTTAGTAAAAGGTAGTGTTTTGAGTTCAGGTAGTGGGAAAAACTTATGGGACCAATGTGTTTCCAAACCTGCTAAGCACAAGATGCTGTAGAAAAGGTGGGTAGCAGAGTCCTTGCTCCTACACATAGGTAGCTCTTCTCTTAACAGAGTTAGGAGGAAGCTGAGTACCTGAGACACACCCTTAATGTCACATAGCTAGTAAATACCACCACTAATTCTCTATTGTCTTAGCTTTTATATTCTAATTCCTGTGTCTGTTTGAAAAGCAGCCTACTCTTTTCAAGGGCATGCTGTTATTATTGCCCCTGTTACTCCATTACTCTACTAGTCCCAAAACATATTAGGAAAAGGAAGTTAAAGACCCAAATATATAGGAATGCTCTTGATACATGATAGTACACATGAGCTGATTCAGGCTACGGGACAATTTATCCTTTATATATACTTTTTCCTGAGCTCATATTTTTAAAAACAGCACTTATAAGTACTTGAAAGTAGTGTTTCTGCAGAATGAGCCCCTATATCAGCATAAGCTGTAAGGCTTATAAAAATATAAAGTTCAAAAAGTACCCCAAAACTGCTGAATTGTAAGGGGTAGGAGAGGCCATGGAATCTGAATTTTTAAGCAGTACCCCCAGGTGATTCTTATGCAAATTAAAGCCAGAGAGCCTCTGCAGTAAAGGTTGGGGCACCAAAGGTCTCTCAGGAAAATTTTCTGCCTCTGGCCCATGAGCTTCTAAATGCAGAATTTAAGCCAAGCTCCCTAGTTACCAAGGGCTGCAACAGGTGCGGGAGCCTGGGGGTACAGGAGGGTCACAAAAAGGACAGAACTTCTGCAAGGCCCACATCAGAGAAAAAGAGTAGCAAATCCTGCACAAAACAGTTTAACCAGCCGATCTGAACTCATTGAGAGGGGAGAGCTAGGGTTGGGGTCTAACAGAGTAAGTACATTGAGATTCTGCAGGTTTTTGTCTAAAAAAATGTTGTCTTGATAGTCCAAAACAAATTCTGTCATCTTTCTCTCCTACTCCATGAAAGATTCAGCCTCAAGCAGTTCTTTCTCTATCATTTATCCAAGTAGGCATTGAATACATGTGAATAGATAGTTGGATTTTGGTTTGCATGAAGTTAAGGAGCAGAATGAACTACCTATCTTTTAAATTATCTAGCAGTTATGTTATCTTGCTGAAAATATTTATTTAGTTCCTCCCATTTTATAGGAGAAAAGGGGCTTTGGTAGTCTGATCTTATCAAGCAATTTCAGTTCACTGGAGACCCACTTATGAAGCAAAACTTTTGGGATTCTCAACAGCCTGAAATATGAGAATTTTATGTGTATTTCATGTTCCCTGATAGAATCCAAATCAGAGTCAAAATTCAATACAGAGCCATTATCACATGATTATGTTTCAGTTTCAGAGAAAGAAATGCCATCCTGTATTTAAACAGTAACTATTCCTAACTGCTTGGATTTACAAAGCCCTGTCATATCTATGCCAGACACTAGCAAGTATCTCCTTTACTGCTCACAGAACCTCCATGTAAGTTTCAATATATCCACTAAGCAGAGGAAGAAATACAGAGATGAGATATTAGGTAATTTGTCCTGGGATAGACTGTGACTTTATAGACTGAAGGACTATTGCCACACCCTGTCAAAGAAAGATGAACCTCTGCATTTACTGTGGTCTGTAGATTTCTTTCTCTCAATAAATACATTCTGTGTTTACCCCCTTTCCTAAAACTCATTCCTCGATTTTAGAGGGCACAGGCTTGTACTGGACATATAGTAGTTTGCGAGTTTCGTTTCCCTATATCATTAGCACACAGATTATCATTTATTATGATCTCTACTTCCGCTTCAGTTTCCTATAATTCTGAAACAGGATATGAAGAGACTATTCACAAAGACATAGCTGATGTTTAGTTTGTATGTAAATATGCCTGAGGTTACTGATTTAAGGTCCAAAAGTAAGTGTAAGTTTTAGACATTTCTGAAAATAAGAGCATTTTCATGTTCAAAAAGCTGTTGGTGTACATTATATTAATAAGACGCAGGCTTGACTAGCTTATAGCCTCCACTTATATTGGGATCACAATGTTTTTCTAAACAACATCTCTGTTACTCTGTCTTCCACTCTGCATTGATACTGAATGCTATGCTCAACAGAAAAAAAATCAGTCAAGTTGTGAATTTATAAGAGGTGACAGTGTAGCCCCTAGCCAGTGGGAATGATTTTAAAATTCATTATCTGTAACATGTACAGGAAAATTGCAAGTCATTTCTCTGTTAAGAGGATGTTGAAACTGAGACACCTTAATTCTCTGGACTGAGACCCAGATCTGACTTTAGAGTCAAGCTCTTTTGTGTTGGCAGAAGGCTGTGTTCCGTAGACCAGACATCCTTGGCTTACAGGGCTGTGTTAGAGTTTATAGCCTACTTGGGTTTGGGGTGGAGCAAAAGCTGGCTGTATCAGAGTTTGTGGATGGGGGCTAAAAAATGGGGCTTCTGAGCACTGTGTGTGAAAGAGCTGGTTCTGGCCACCAGGCAGCAAGAGGGAGGGTGAGATAACTTTTAAAGACCTGGTGGTGCAGCCACCGGACAGCAGCGAGGCCCCAACACTCATGGGGAGTCTTGTGTGAGTCCCGTTGTCCCGGCTTCCATTCACTCACCAATCTGCTGCATTTAAAGTAAGATACTTAGAATTGGTAAGGATGCAGCCAACTTTTCAAGATTCATAATAATGACAGGTGATATTTATGTAGTGTTTTGCAATAAGTGAAGTATTTTCTTGTATTACTTCATGGTATGATTAAAAAATGAATAAACATACAAATAATAAAAACCCAGCAGGACTTGATATTTCATTCCTCCTCAGGTTCCTATTGTGTAATTGGAGATAATAAATTAGTGATCAAGTCTCAGTGATGCTAATTGCATAGTATTTTTATCTGATAGCATAAGAGAAGTCTTGACTTTAGAAGAGAACAAGAGATTATTTGACTTGCTTCATGAGGTTTGAGTTCAAAGGGCAATGAATTGCAGGAAATTAGACAAAATAGGCTCCTGTAACAAGAATTAAAATACATTTGGAAGAGATTTGCTACAGGTTCTTATCTGACATGTTTGGTTTTCTTCTTTTTTTGATAAAGAACAGGAATGAACATGAGAATATATACTTGAAAAACACAATATCACAACAGTGCAGTAATGGTTTTGGGTTATTACAGAAATATTGAAGGTTATTTTCAACCTTATGTTTATGAGGCTACATCTACCCTCTTTTGCTGTTTCTTTGGTTAATTAATTATAGGGTCAGAAGCAAAATATTAAGATAATTTGGCATGGGATATAAAAACTGTTTAACAAATGGCTTGCCACAAAAACAGACTGAAATTCTGGTGAAAAAATGATCCTTTCAGGGTCATTAAGTACAATAAATTTGAGGTCAGTCTTATAAACTATGGGCTAATTTCCTGACAACTTGGTTCTTTTGATGTAAATGTATCAGGAAATAAGTCAGGATATTGCACTGTGTCAATTTATGCAATTTCTAGAGTCAGTAGATAAGGAAGGGATGCTGCTTTCCCATTTGATACCTGTTTATTCTATATGTGCCCCATACATTTTCATGGCAGGTAGGAAACCATTACACAGAAGGAAACAATTAGTTTAGGCCAAGTGTGTCGGCCTGCAGTTATGTTAATTGAGAAATCTGGATACACGAAGGCCATGATAAAAATCATATTCCAGAACTTACAGAAGCAGATGACCAGGGAGATCCTGAGAAAATTTTGAGCCCTTCATTTTCACAAGAAAAAATTAAAAGTGCAACTAGTTAGGAATATAGAGTAAAATTGAATCTTACTATCTGAAAACACTGCTCTAACTCATTATACTGATTTGCTTCCTTTGCGTGAAAACTCATGGTCTGCAAACTTCTCATTAGTATTGTCACAGGCAACTGAATTAGATAAAAATATTACAGGCAGTCAGACAAGGGTGGGCGCAGGAAGGAGCCAGTGTAGAAGGCCAGATACCTTGCAGCCTTGGAGGAGACAGACACCTCCTGCTGTGGGCCAGATCTCACGACAAAAGACAAAAAAAAGGCACCCACCAAACTTGCTAAGGATAAACATCAGGGATTGAGATTCTATACAGGTCTCTATCACCCCGAGGAAGCCAGGAGTCACTAACCCATTCCCCTAACCTCAGAGCTCCTGCTCTATATGCATGCCCACTTGCTAAGGGACTCACTTCCTCATTTGTCCCTGATTTAATCAATTTTACCGGAGCAGTTAATGTTATTGGTTGGCCATAGTTCTGTCCCCCTTCATGCGCACCTTGTGAGTTCCCATGTTTTCCCCACTTTAGACCTGCCTCACTTTGTAATTTTGTTCGATGGATGTCCCTAGAAATGACAGTCTTTGGCAACTCACTCAGGACCCCTTCTGTCTCTCTCTTTATAAATACATTTTATAAAGACAGAAGCTGTCTTTCTCTTTATAAATACATTGCCCTTAACCTGTGTTGTTCCTAAAATTTGTTCTTCAGTTTCAGGGAACACAAACTCCTACCAGACAGGTTACAGTGGGTCAGGAGTTTCCTTCCCCTCTGTGAGTATCCCTGAAAGGACGCGGTGTGTGCTGTGTGCCTCCCCACACTGGGAAGCAGGTGAGGGGGAATCTGACATCAGTTCTTTACTACCTGAAATTGGTCACATAGTTAGGGCAAGGGGCCAAACTACGAAAAAGTTGTTCTCCAGATTTTCTACTTCTTTCTCCTTGAAGCAGAATATGGCACCATATTACTTCTTTAGTTATTTTTGGTATCAGGAGTAGAACTCAGGACCTCGCACTTGCCACTGAACCTCCCACATCTTAAATTGTTATCTTTGTTCAAGTGCTGAAAAGAGTTTAAATAAGTGAATTTGTCTCAATAAATTCCTCAGACAAACAAGCCTACTATATAGAGCAGGTAAAGAATGTGAACGTTAATTGCTTTTGAGATTAGCTACCTTGAGCTGCATTCTCACACAGTGATTCCTTTTGTTTGTAAGCTATCGATCATAGGCATTTATATATCCAGCTATTGGTACATTTACTATGAAACAGTGCTCCCCAGTAGGGAAAGGTAACATCATAGTTCCATTCAAGGAAATAGTAAGAATACTTACTTACTTGAAAATCATTCAAAAATGAAATGATATTTTATGTTATGTTGCATAATGTTTTTAGAAGTCATAGGTTGATTCTTTGTCTTCTTAATAAATATATGAAGTAACTTAGGTTCAAATAAGATTTCTGATATGAGAAAGAGAAACAATCGAATAAAACTTAAATTCATTGATAGATGAATTAAATTCCCTACCTTCCCAACCCTGACTGAATCATTCTCATGGGAGTGAAACTGGAAGATGAATTTGCTAATTAATGTTAATACAGTGACTAGCCCAATTAGAAGAAACTCACAGAAGAAGAACCATTCCTTGGTGAGAAAGTTAGTACAACCGGGCCAGGGGAATTTTCCTAATAGGCACACACTCTTTGAAAGAGATCAACTGAAATTCTACTAAATTTGATTTCATGTGCTAATGCCTGAGGTAACATTATGGAGAAATGTAAATCAAATGTGAAATAGCTATTATTTCATGGTTATCTATAATCACAGTTTGATAAACTTCTGTTTTAAACTCAATTCCTAAGAGAGTGACAGTATTTTTTTACTTTCCTGATAACATACACTTGTGCATTGACAAACAATCTACTATAACTCTCTTAAGAACAAAACAAATTTTCACAAAATTTATGTTGTCTTACTACTTTTTAAATGCTTGAGAGGTAAAGTTGATCATGACAATTCATTCTGCCCAGTATGGCTCCTGTATTGTATCCCTTGCAATGTGATACCCCAACATCTCCTATCAAGACATAAAGGACATTTCTTGACTTTTGTGGTTTGATAGTCATGTTCCTTGCCTCAGTGATAGAAAGCAGGGTAGGTGATGTTGTCCAGTTCCAAAGGCTAGCTTTAAACAACCTCCATAGCTTCTGCTGAAGCTAACCACACTTTTACTATGTATCTAGTGTAGGCTGGGCTTCTACAAGGTGACAGAGTACCAGCAACACAGACAAGTCACCTCAGACAAGAAGTTATCCTAGCTCGGGATATCATAGCCATATCAGGAGCTAAACAGTAACTATAACCGATCCAGAGAAATACAGAGGGATTAATTGAGCTCAAATACAGGATCTAAAAAAATCACTACTATGTAAGATACTTTTTATTAAGCTGCTAGGTTTGGGATTCTTTGTTATACAGCAGAAGCTAACTGACATAAATGCGTAGAACTATTAATTTTCTTTAAAAATTTATGAGACATTGCTCATATTGCCTAATTTAGGATGATCACCAATAATTCTAATAATTCTTATTTTTGTCCTTTATATTGTCCTTAGCTACTGTGCATCTTCCTAGATAAAGAAAACTTTTCAGTTAGAAGAGAGAAAGTAAAGAGCACACATTTAAATCCTAGCTCAATAATTAAGTTTTAATAACTGACTTAGTAGTTAACATGCCTGTGGTTTGATTCTCATATCTCTAAAATGGAGACTGTATTGTTACATATCTCATTGGGTATGCATAAGGACTCACTGAGGTTATGTATCAAGTAGTCAGTACATGTTTTCTTAAAATCTGTGAGCTTATTATGATAACTTCAGGACTTTCAAGTAATTTACCTTGAAGGATATAGCTGATATCTTTGTACAAAGTAAGATAATATGGGTGAAAAGTGGCAGACAAATTTTACATAGTTAAGTACAAATAGAACAATCTTATTTTCCTCAACTTTCAATGCCTAATAACCTGTGTGCTCCATGCCCCCAATATTTCCATGTCCTTTAGCCTGAAACAGTACCTAAAATAGTTGAGAAATTCAAATGCTTCCCATAATTAACAACGGTAATACGTGACAAGTACTACCTGTCTCTCTGTGAGAACACATGAACCTCAAAGGTTGGGTCACATCTCTGCAAAACAGTTCAAAAGCAGTAAAAAGAAATGTACGTGTTCTCGACTTGGAGCTGCTCGCTTTGGCTGTCGGAGGCTGCTTCCAAACAGACAGTTTCTCATACATTTTGATGAAAGAAAAGAAATCATGACCTTTTGGAAATAAAGACTGAAGTGTTAAGAGAGGGAGAAGGATAGGGACAGGGAGGAGGAGAGGGAGAGGAAGAGGGAAGAGAGAGAGGAAGAGGGAAGAGAGAGAGGAAGAGAGTGAGAGAGGAAGAGAGAGAGAGAGACAGAGAGAGACAGAGAGAGAGATAGACAGAGAGACAGAGACAGAGAGAGACAGAGAGAGACAGAGAGAGAGACAGGAAGACAGAGACAGGGAGAGACAGAGACAGGGAGAGGCTGATTTGCTGGTTCATATCTATGTGGGACTCATGAGTCCATGGTATTGAATGCCAATTTTTAAAAAGTGAAAAATGGGTTTCCTACAGTGTCTCACACACAGGCAGAACCCATTTGCTAGGTCAGAGAACTGGTTGTAAAACAGGGTGTTAATAAGGTCCCTTTGATTTTGTGAACAATGAGAGATGTGTTTAGGGGGAGACTTTAATGTTCATTTCAAGGTATGGTTAATTAGTCCCCTCATCCAAGAATTTGTGCATATCTATTAGGTGCAAAATAGAGAAACCATATTGATAAATTTCTCACACATCTAGTATTGCACAGAATTATGTGTCATAGCAGGTTTGATTCTTCTGCCAGTGTAAATTGCTCCCTAGAAATTGCATTGGCTTTTCAGGAACTCTGTTTGTATATAATAGGGCCATGAAAATGACTGATACTGAGCTTGAGGTCTTCAAGCCAAAGCCTTAAGACGAATATGGGTTAGTCACAAGTTAGTAACTCTTTTCACTTTGGACAAGTCATTTAAACTTTCTGCCATTCAGCTGCTGTGTCTGCGAATTGGTGATGACATTGATTACTTGGTCTGGTTACAGAAGCCACACTAGGACCTAACAGGCATGCACGGCGTTGTTAGCACGTTGGTCTCTTTATATCAGGCTTATTCCTCCCAAATGACAGTGGTTATCTTCCCACTCCAAACATAAATATGCTCATTAAATAAACCTATTTCTTATTGCTTAATAGTGTTAGAAAGAACTTCTGTTTTCACGGCAGTGAGATAAAAGGTAACACCATTTTTCTTTAGGTTCTTATATTGGCATAGTAGTTTTGGATGGATTCAGGTTGACAGATTCTTGACTCACAATGGTATTGTGTTTGATCTTAGCTATTGTATCCGATAGCTATCCAAATTGGTGTCTTGCTAAATAAACAAACTCCTCTTAAAGATTCACTTGTTATTGTAGACAATTATGTATCATTTTGGGAACACAGGTGGAAACATTACTAATACACTCAGATACTGCAAAAACTAAAAACACCCCCCACCCACTCATATCCAACTAAATCCACCAGCCAAATGATACTTTTTAATACTCTTACAGGATAGGAGGGAGAGTTGACTATCAGTAATAATTCTAACCACACTTAATATCCTTACCACTCTTGTCTGCCTCATGTATAACAGATCAACAACACTCATACACAAATAAAAAACGCTTCCTTTATAGAGTGAAAAACATTACTGGAAGGGTTTAATTTACAACTGTAAACTCTGGAATCCACATAGAAATATCCCGCACAATGAATAGAACAGTAATAAACTCTAAAACACGGGCTGGTTATAATAAAAGATTTTTTACCCTGCCCATTTGTAGTACTTAGAATTTAAGAACCAAATAAATAAATGTTTACTCAAAATGATTTTATTTTCTCTAAGAACTAATGCAATTTCTTAGCATGATTTCACAAACCAATGCACAACTTTAAGATAAAATCTTGACTTTGTACTATTTGTGATCATAAAATAATTTCTATTCTCAGTTTTAAACAAATTACAGTTTACTGATTTCTACTTCCCATCATATTCTAATCTCATGCAGATCTGATGTATTCTTTACTTTAAATTACCTAAAGTTAGATGAAATTTGCCTGAATTATAAGAAATGTTGAGAAACTGTTATTTGAATGTTTAATGTATTATAAAATTTTTATACATATAGAAAAACAGATGAAAAGTATTCAAAGAACACTCATTTAAAGATCAGACTCAATAAATATGTGGTCTTTTGCCATTAATTTTCCTAATATCAATATTTTAAAATACATAATATTATAAAGAATGAGATTCTTTACAATGATATCAGAACTGGGTATTACATGAGTTCACTTTTCTGGCCTCGTAAATGAAGGCAGAACGATGGGAAAATAAAACAACATTTCTCTTTCAGTTTTAAAATGAGATGAATCTTGCACTGAGTTTTTCTTATCAAGTGTCTTGCTAATGGCGTATTTCTGTAGGAGCATCCCAGAGCGCTCTGGCGGCAGATCAATATGACACTGACTAAATATAGATTTACTTACGTGGTAGACTAAAAGGAGCCATGCTGGACAAATGAGTAAATAATGTCTCTCTTAACAAGTTTATAATTATGTATTTATTACATAAGCTTTTCCACAAATAGCTCCAAGGAGCTATTACAAACCATGCCCAAACAATGCTCATTCTGACGATCAAACCCAATACTAGGGGCAGCCTTGGGGCCAGAGCAAGCAGCACCTCAAGGAAACAAACCAGTGGGAGTCATACACAGTACTGCATTTGTCTCCTTCTTGAGAAGAGCCATAGGGACAAATGAGGTTATCCAAAGCCTGTTTGGAGAGGCCAGGAAAACCTAAACAGAATCATCTGTCTGTCGTTATTTGACAAGCATTGTATGCATAAGGAAGGAGAAGTGTTCAAGAAGACAAAGGTATAGCATATAAATTGAATGTAAATGGTACATAAAATTGGTACACATTACCTAGCCACTGGAATATTATCCTGATAAAATATTAAGCAACCAGATCGAGCTTCTTGACTGAGAAAAGAGCAAAAAAAAGGGTGGCGAGGGGAGGCCTTGACTTGGTCTTTGTCCTTCTACATCTCAATTGTTTTCCTGGCTGTTCTTCCTTCATGGAGTACTTATCCACCCTGGTTGTCTATGCATTTCAAAGATGTACAACAAACATAATCACCTTTCAAAAATTTTCCTAATTTTGGAAGCCAGAGAGCCCTCTCTTTTTGAACTATAGTAGAAGCTATATGTTTAAATGTACATCTCCTAGGAGTTCTCTTGGAGCCTTTCACAGAAATAATTAAACTTATTTATATAGGCAGGAATTATGTCTTTTTCTTGCCAGTTAGCCTGGAATAAGAAGATCCTCAATAAATGCTGAATGAATGTGATTTGCAAATAATTTCTTTCTTCTGTATACCAGAAAAAACACAGCAGTATACACAAATTTACTAATATCTGTGAATCAGAATGGCAAGTCATAAGTTTTATTTTCTCTAACACTTTGGGTCACAGAGTATGAGTGATTTGTTTCAACTGTGACCGTTAAAATAATAAACCATAGAGATCAGGCAATTCAGGTCTCTTTACAGACCAGCATGTGGAAGTCCCCAGAGCAGAGCTGAGGTACTTTCCCAAGGATACACAGTCAGTAGGGAGCTGGGATTGTAGCCCATCCTGGCCAGTTCCCTGATCCATGGTCCTTTTCCACTCTCAGGCACATTGTCACATCAGGTCTTCCATCACTAAGTACTGCTGATGGTCTTTACACAAGGAGGAAAAACAGTCCTTCAAGAACATTAAAACTTTTTAACTAGAGAGGA
Organism: Cavia porcellus; assembly: GCF_034190915.1. Lineage (NCBI taxonomy): Eukaryota > Metazoa > Chordata > Mammalia > Rodentia > Caviidae > Cavia > Cavia porcellus. The sequence goes on along the minus strand of NW_026947487.1, from coordinate 40,210,334 downwards.
CATAGGCTCTATTTTTTTTTTTTTTTGAGAGCATATCTACTGCCATCTGAGGAAGCCAAATTGCATCTGTCACCTGGCACATGACAGAGCTAATTGTCTCTGGGAATCCAAAAGATAGAATTTTGAATCATCTACCAACTAGTTATATACCCTGGGACAGATTACTTAACAGTTCATGAACCATGTTTTTTTTTTTTTTTTTTTTTTAATCAAATGGGAATGGCTGTTTTTATTCCATAGAGCTAGTTGGAGGATTGGAAATATGTGGATGTTAATATTTACTTTCTTAATCCTCAAAGTTACTATGTGTTTCAACACGTATCCAGGATTTGTCTTCATAGGAATGGTAAGATTTTCTGTCCTCTGCCTTGAATGTTTAATAACACTGCTGGTGTTTACCTACTAAATGCCAGGGGCAATAGCACACACAGAAACCTGATGATCAATAATGTCTCCAAGCATTGGGCATGTTCTCTGGGACAGAGTAACCCCCAGTTGCTAAGCAGTATTTCAGACAACTCACGGTTCTTTAATTCTGGATGCTGAAACTCTTATCATTTGTATTCAAAATAATTTCTAATGATTGCAGAGTGGTATTTTTCTCCCTGGTCTCAGTGAGGAAAGAGAAGTTACAAAGCATAGAGAGCTAAAAGGCAAATGTAAGACAGACCACACTAGATTCTGGGTGAAAGAACAGTCATGAACTCCTTATAAGGCAGATTAAAATATATCCAGGTATGCCTATGCTTTGCAAGTCAGGGTACAGGCTTTCTCAAGCTGCCCCAGTTGTCCTTCAGTGAGGACAGAAAGGAGGCCAGTGAATGTTTACAGCTTTCCTCTCCTGCCTGAGCCTTGTGCAAGAAAGCTTACAAAACAAGCAGGGAGCTAGCTCAGTGTTTCATTTACTTGTTTTCTGAAACAAGATGGATATCACATATGTAGACAAGCACTAAGTTGACTAACATCAGTATTGGATGCAAAAACAGGCAGGGAGCATACTGACCATTTGAGATGTGCTATAATAAGATGAGCCAGATGTTCACGAATAAGAGAACACATGCCTGGGGACCTCAAGGGCAACCCTGAATCCCTTGACTTCTCATGTTTGCTGGAACCTGATTAGCAGTGACTATGAAACTATGTAGGTAAAATAAGGGAACCAAATGGAAGCTTGAAAGAGAAAAAGAAATGCAGAGACAGGACCAAAGAAGTACATATTTTTACAGGTAATAGATACTTTTAGCACACAATAAAGTACTTTCATATGACATTAGGCTTGTCTGCATATTATCCATAGTCACTGAATATTTCATTTCTATTAAGGAAGTGACTGCTATGCCTTACCCAGAAGTGAGGATATTGAATTTAATCTATGTCAACATTAAATTTTTTAAATTTAAATACTTTTGAAATTCTTAGTTTATTAAGTCATAGGGTATGCATAAGTCAAGAGATGTATTGTATAACAAGTAAATTGTTCATAAAAGAAATATTCATTGAATATATGCACTGATAACATAGCACTGGACAACACAGACTGGATTTATAAGACCGAGGTAGCTTATAGTCTACAATAGAGGATATAAAACTAAAACCTAATTTATTCTAGTTGACAGAGTTTATAAAACCTTCTCTCCCAAGCTTCTCATGTGGTTCAAACAGCAAACATAAGCAAACTAATACATTTGAATAAAATACCTGAGCTTCATGTTTGCTTGAAAAATAGATAGAAAAGTCAAGGCTATTATAAATTCAAACCTACGGGAGTTATTGTTTCTGTAACTATTATAAGTGCCAGTGTCTTCGTTTAGACAGAGCCCTAAATGAAGGTAAGCCTGCACTATTTAGAATAGTGGTGGAAGAAAAAGTCTTTGGATTTTTGTCACTAGTGATACACTCTCTCTTCAGAATGGACTAGTTAAGTCTGTGATAGACAGAAAGGGTTGGATTGGCGGATTCTGTTCTTGCACATTTGTAAGCTTTAGTTGTCATCCTGAGGCTGTAACACCTTAAAACTCTAAACTTTAGGAAATATATTTGTTTCCCATTGTGTGGAATGTACATAATTCTTCAGCACTGCCCTGATTTTCTTGAGGATTAGTTACATTTCTATTCACATTTGTTTTTGGTTTAAACTGAGTACCTAACCTTTTTGTTTTTCAGCTTAAAGTATTTATGTATTACAGAAAGCTGGAATTTTGTATATAGAAGGATTTGTCTAAGTTTTGCTTTCTGTTTTTTTATTTGACATGTTCCTTAAATCTATCCCTTTTGAGAAAAAAGAGATAAAAGGTAAAAACCTGAAGCAATTATTCTCTTCAGTGTTTTAGTAAATTTATTGACACATGTTAAATACGTGATATGGGTAAGCATAGTAACATTGGTGACACAGTTGGTAAGAACTGAATACCTGCACCTCTTCCTGGTTCCAAAGAGAGCAGTGACCCAAAAAAAAGTATTTAAAAAATTAAAAATTCACAGAGATTAATTAGTAAAAAATTTACAAAAGGATAATTATGAGGCATGCAGCAGGAGTTGAGGAGTTCCAACAGGCATTTGGTAGGGATTTCAGAATAAAAAGTGTTAACAATAGCAGAGAAGAAATTTAGAGTTACTAGTTGAGAATATTCCAGAAATAAAGTGCAAGTCCTGATATTGAAAGCAATCGTGGTGTTAGGAATATCATAGCCTGACCTACTCTGCATGGAAATAATTTAGAATTGAGACAGCAATTTCTAATGTTGTGTTAGAGAGACTGCCAGAGCAAGGTTTAAAATTAATGGGTATTGTCTTTCAAGTGAAAAGCACTGTAATAAATGCACTACCTTAATATTTATTATGGTGAATCTAAGGACAAAGGAGATTAAATATGACACATCATTTATTTTTTACAAACCCTGGAAAACAACAGGAAGTAATAATTTGAGATAATGTAATCTTGTAAAGCTTCTCGTTGTTTTCCAGAAGCAATATAAATGCATTCTTTCAGAGACAGTATTCACAATCATTGTGCTCACATGTTCTCAGTTCTCATTGTTATTTTCTTTTATTTTATGGAATAAACATGATCTAGTAAAACTAGGATCTTTAAAAAGAAAAGGAAATGAATTCCAGAGCCATAAACATAGGTTCTACTAATGAACCTATGTAATGACATGTAAAAAATTCATTTAATCCATCACTTTAGGGACATTTAAAATTATAAGCACTCACAAAGCATGACCTGAGGGTGTCTGATCAAGGAAGCTGGTTATTTTTTTTTTTAATGCTATCTTCTTGGTAGATGTTTGAAACAGAATCATTTTCTATGTCCCCTGAAGTGTTGTATTTTGATTTCCTATTGCAATAGGAAAGGAGTCCTGATTTCCAGGGCCTTGCTTCTGGTTCTCTGTAGCAGACTGGCCTGGCTCCTCCTCTCCCAACTCCTGGTTCTGCTAAGGTCACCTGCCTAAGCCCTGTGGTTGAGACTTCTTCTCTGCAAAGCATTTGCCTCTGTCACCATGCCCAGCTTTGCATTCATAAAGGTGGAGGTCCCTCCTGGCTCCCGCATTTCCACCTCAGCAAACAATGCTGTTTCCTACAACCAAGGACTAGTGAAGTTTATATCAATATTACTTCATTTAGCTCTCAAAATACCAAAATACACATGTGTGCATGCTAGAAACACTAAGAAGTTACAGAGTTTAAAGGGTGACCCCTGTTTTGAAGGCATTAACAATGTAATGGAGCAAAGAAGGATTCACCTAAGGGGAAAAAAAGTAAAATTGAGCACAGGGCAATAAGTAAATATCTGAGCAGCGGTGAAATTATCATTAACTGTTTAGAGTTCACTATTCATAGAAACTGTTGTCCTGTCTGGCCATTGTCATGGTGATTCTTGATAATTTTATTGATTGGTGGACATTTATCACAGGTCTCCAAATGCAAATAGGTGAATGAGCCAGAGATATATTTAGCAACTTTGTCGTAGTTTTCACATAAGAAGGAAGTTTATGCATGAAAAGTAAGAAAGAAAAGGGCAACGCATAAATTACCTCCCCAAAGATGCTACGATTTTGTTGCAGTGGTGTTCTGTTTTCTGGAAAACAGTAGCCTGAACTAGAAAGTCCCCTCATACTCCTAAGTGTTCCTAGCAGAGCTGACTTCCTGTTTTTCGTTACTGACATGGAAAGAGCCCTGGCTCTGTCTTCTCCCTCAGCACCAATGTCAGCATATTCAGGAGGTGATTCATTTCTGTCGCCCTATTCATAATCAGCCTCAGCATCCTACCCTGTAATGCATCACTGTCAGACCCCTGACTTCTTGATATCTCTGTCCCTGTGAGCTGCTTGGAGATCAAATCACACCTGATAGCCCAGAGCCAGAACACCCAGGGCCCGGAAGTGGGCCAGGAGGGGCACATCGCTCTCTGCTCACTTCCCGCAACCTTCCTGACAGCCTTTGATAATGTTGCAGTTTTTCAGAGAGCACCTTAATTTATTTGATGTTAATCACTTTGTTAGGTCCTGTAATGGAATCAGTCAACTGTCAAGTGCCGCTGCTTTTGTGTCACTGCCTCTTCCTTGGCAGGGGCCCAGGCTTTCTCAAGGCTCTGGTCACCTCACAGCATTTCCTCCAGCATCTCAGCTTTGTGTTTCAGACCCAGTGTGCCTGCAGGGTGAGTCTGGCATTCACACTGATACCACAAGAACCCCCCAAACCATTTCATCTTAGTTAATTTTGAATTCTAGTCAGCCCAAATCACCCCCAAAATCTTCTCAGGACATTCCCACATCTGCCAACTCCATCTATTGAGTTACTTTTTCCAACCATGTGAACTGTCATGTCCTCTTCTTAGTTTCTCTCCTCTTGTTTCTGTGTTGCCATTACTTTGCTTTTCTTCACCATCACACTGTTACTGGACTAGAAACATCCCCAAAACAGATATCCCCGAGTTGAGCTGTTAGGACCATGACCATCACGCCCAGCCACTTCTCTTCACTTGATCTACCCGTGATAAGATTTACTCTCCTGTGTAAGTTGAAAATGAAGTTCCAGGCCTGATGTCAGTAGATCGTGGGCTTTCCATTGCTCAGAGATTTGAAAATAACCAACTGCTACACGTTCTCATTTGCTCCACACAGGACCCGCAGTTTACCAATGCAAGTCATTTGGCTGGGCTGACGTGGTGATCCTAACTTTGGACCCAGCGCTATATTTTCACCAGCTGAGTGAATGGCCTCAGGTACCCATTTGTAATCAGGGATACTGGTGCATTCAGGCATTCTTGTGGCTGAAATAGATTCTAGATATAATGCAATCCAATTCCTCATTTTACATCCAAGTCTATAAAGAGCAGAGAGATTAAGAGACTTGCCCAAGGCTGCTCAACTTGTTAAATTTGTATATTTAAAATATTCCTTTTAAAATTCCTTTCCAGCATGTTAGATCTCTTTAGGGTTTCCACAGAGCATTGCCTGAAGCATGTCCAGAGGAAGACTCCCAGAAATATTTAAAACATTCTTAAGGTAACAGAAAACCTGCCTTTCAGTTTTTATGTGTACTGAAAAGGGTAACTGGAGAAGAAAACAGGAAGAGGAAGGGAAAATGTATTGAGCACCTACTATCTACAAGCACAGGTTCTATAGACCAGGGATGGTGAACCTCTTCGAGTTTCCAATGCTACAGAGAGCGCACTGTGGCACCCATGGCATAGGTTCGCCACCACAGGTGTCAACGAATGAGCAACAGCATGGACTGAGGGTTGCCATGTGCCAAGCTCTATTCAGAATCCTTTATATAGATTATTCATCCCCTTCATACTCAAACAACTAAATGTGAACTTTTTTTAAAAAAGATTTATTCCTTCTTTCACAGGAAGCGACAAGAAGTATCCTTGTGAGATTCCCACAAGAATCTGTGCTTCCTTTTCACAACAGCCTCGCTATCACTCTGAGGAGATTTTAGAATTCCATGTTTATAGACAGGAAACCAAAGCTCATCAGGACTGAATGGGTAAAGCTGGACAGGAATTTTATGAATGTTGGTCTGCCTCTTACGAATTTGCTGTGCAACTCCTCAATGTATTGATCTAAACATGGTGACCTAAGGCATTTTTAAAGTCGCCCTGAGCATCTTGCAATCAATATACACTACATTACTTATACTTTGACTTCTCCCTCTCTTTCTCACTTTGTCTTTCTCCCTCCCTCTATGTCATGATGGGGGTATGAGACAAAGTTTAGCTGAGGCCTGGCTGGTAAAGTTCCTCCTGCATTGGGATGAAGGGGATTGGAGGCTTCTCCCCAGGTGCCTAACATAGCTGCTGGTACAAGGGCTGCTGAACAAGCAGGCTGCAAATGAGATTATAATGGCAGCCTGGCAGGTCTCTGCTCTAATCTCCATGGTGGGTTGGATCTACCACCCTGTCTGAATCATGAAAGAGTTTTCCTGCGGGCCACTGTCAGGAGAAAGCTCTCCATCAGTCCAGTGGTGGTCTTCACGGCAGCTCTGCCAAAGGACAGAGTGAGAACAAAGATTTAATCAGAATTCACTCAAGTACTACAGCTTCAGGGTGTGAATCCCAGCTCCTGCAGGGGGTTGAACAAATAGTCGCGCTATCACTGTGGAACTTGTCAGAGAGAAGAGCAGTGAAATCTCCTACGAGATGTGCAGATGTGCGTTAGGGTGTTGCGGTTTAGGAGGCTGATCTGCAGCACCTGTCCCTGAAGATGCTTACCGATGCTTACCGGTTACAGGGCATTGTGATTTGAAATGGAAGAGGAACCACTGGGTGTACCTAGTTTTATTTCCTCTGCCAGGACAGATACAGCCCCCAGTTCTGCTGTACATAAAATATCTTCTTGAATCTGGCTTGTAAGTTTCATGTAGGGGGTTTGTGCATAATCTTATAGTCCAAAGATTGTTTCTCATTAACATCATTTGAATTTGAACTTATTTCCATTACTTTTCCCCAAGAGATATCTGTTCCCTAATTTGATTGAATTATTTTCCTAGTTTATTTCCTGGAGTGAGAGAATGTTATTATCATAATGACCTTAAAAGATCATCACTTTACCAACAAAAAGGGAAACGAGGGCTCTCCTGGACTGTGTTGTAGAACACGCCTGCTTCTCAATGGACTACAGGCATTTGGACTTTCACTCTTTAATATGTTCATTACATACAACCGGTGAGTGGGTGAGTGTCATTTTATGGACTGTGAGTTTAAACCATCAGACCTGGGATGAGATTCTTTATAATTATGGTGCCAGAAAAAAACAGCTGAGACAACTATTTACACTGATTATATTTTAGGACATAGGATTTGATCAGTGCTAGATCTCTTGCCATAGAACAATGATTAGTGTTTTGTAGGGTACAATTAAACTCAAAGCATTGTTTTTCTTGCAAAGGTATCTGCATAAAAAGCAATATTCTGAAATAAGTCAACATTTGAAATGCCCAACATCAGCCACAAATACTAGGTTTGGGGAATAAGCCTTTTAAAAATAAAAACATAGCTAAAATTTTATATTTCTTGGTAAAATATTCTACTCATTATTTTGATGCTAACTGTGTGCTATCAAGGATGGCAGAAGAAAACTTACAGCTAGATACATAATAATAATTTGCCAAAGCACAGATTCTTTATTTTTAATTATCACTGTGGATTGAATTCTGTCTCCTAAATATTCATAATTTGGAGCCCTAGCCCTCAGGGTGAGTGGAGACAGAGCGTTTACGGAGCCAACTAAAGTTACATGGTTAAAGAAGGTTTTAAGGGTGGGGCCCTAATCCAAATTGGGCTGGTACTTTTATAAGAAGATACCAGAGAATCTGTCACAGTAAAAACACAGTAAGAAGGCAACTGTCTGAGGGTTAGGAGGAAAATCCTCTTCAAAACTGAATCATACCTGAGGCTTGACCTTAGACTTTTAGAATTTTGAAGAAAATGAGTTGCTTTGTTTGCTTTGTTTTGCTCTGTGGTACCTGGAATTGAACTTAGGGCCTTTGTACTGAGCTACACCCCAGATCTTTTTATTTTTATTCTGAGACAAGGTCTCACTAAGTTGCATATTGGGCTTAATCTTGAAATTTTGTTTTTAAGCCATCTAATCTGGGGTATTTCATTGTGGTAGTCCCAAAAGACTAACAATATTATCAAGTATCCTTTCCTAAAGTTCAGAGCTTGATACTGCTTTGCAGCAGACAGAGGATAAGTCAAAATATGGAGATCTAGACTGAGATCTACACCGAAGTGGTGGGGGTTTTCCAAATACTGCGGAAGGTGTCCAGGTGATAGTATTTCATGTAACTAGCTTCAAAAATCTCTACTCCTTCCGGGCACTCCATCTTCCCTATATTACCAATAATAGCCTTAACAATTTCCTTAAGTGTTAAAATCCCCAAATCTCTACATCATTTGTTATAGAAGGGTAACAGCTCACAATTATTTTTATTCCATAAAAAATATGAACATCCATCACTCAAATTTATCACCCATTTCATCATTTATCAGACATACCATCATGTGTCTGACTAAATCCACAGGCACCTTAGCACAGGAAAGTTAATAAAAGTGTCTCCCTTTTAAATGGCATGTGTTTCCTACTTTTCATTTACGTGAGAGTAATGTTTCGGACATGAAATAGAAGGTCTTCGTCAGTCAGATAGAGTTGTGTGGCAGTTATGGGCAGAGATAGGAAATGAACTGAAACAAAAAAGGGGCACATTTAAGAAACACCTGGTAGGGTTATGCAGAGTCTTATAACACCAAGTGTTTTTGACAAGCAGTCTGAAGTCCACTAATCACCTGGGTAAAATTCTTCAGCTTGTTCCACTTAATTCCGGGTCCAGCAGCAATCTGACTTGACAGCTTTACTACAGTCCTGGGGAGAAGCGGATACGAGGCAAGATACAGCCTTGAAGGTAAAAGGTCACTCACTGCTGAGAGTCTAAAACCAAGCAGCATTTTACAGTGAAATTTCCTATCATTGCTTTTGGATGTACTTCAATAGAAACTAGATTTTAAAAAATCTAGTTTTTGTTCAGAAGTTACAGATCAGTGACAGTCAACAAGAAGTAAAGGTACGATACAACATCTTTCTATAGCAGGCACTTGACTTTGTGGTTTTCAAAATGCAGCTGACTTTGGAAACATAATCGTATAGCCCATTTATCTGTAACCAAATAAAAAATTTTAAAAATTTCCTACTTAGTCAAAAAACTGTAAAAGTTATTCTTGTGCTCTAGACCCTATTTAAATAATAAACAAACAAAAACCCCCAAAAGTTTTTCTAGTTAATTGTGGGCTGCAGTGTGGCCAACATTCTGTCTCTGATAATGACAAAATCTACTTTGCTAGTGACAGCATGTCTCAGTCTATCTCTCTTAAGAATGCTGCGGATTTCTATTTTAACCTGTAAACATCAGAGAGAAATTTGTTTTCATTGCATCAAAATTCTTTCAGCACACTGAGTCAACATTCAAAGCATGAAGTGGATTCTGGCTTTGGATTATATCTTTGGAAAGTCCACAATTAATTCTCAGATTGTCACTTGTACTATGGTTGCTATGGGATCCTACTTTTCCAAAACTGAACCTCAGTCTTTTGCAAAATACAACTCTTTTTTGTGAGTTCTTTGATAGTCTTTTTGGCATGTTTCTCAGGACTGTGAGAAACACCTGCAGGGGCTCCTGCAATAGTAGCTGATCTAGCCGTCAATGGAAGCTGCACAGCAGTAGCCAAGCGTGCACTCTTGTGGCTCTTACTGTGTCTTGCAGATATTGCACTGAGTTGCTTATTTCCTTGACCTCACTTAATCCTCACTATGGTCCTGTGTGGTAGTGACATTAGCATGCTTATTTTATAGACAAAGAAGCAAAGCATTTGTAATAAGGCATATACCCAGGTCAACTAGAACAATAATGTATACATTTGTGTAAAGACTCACTCTTACAAAGGGAAAGCCATTGTTTAAATATGAAGTAGGTTTTGAAAAAAATGTATAACTGCCCTCATCTCTGATCCTCAAGGGTAGAATTGAATTATTCCTACAATCAAAACTACATCCTTGGGGCTGAAGATTTAGCTCAGCAGCTCAAATACTTGGTAAGTACGATGGTAAGTACGATGTCCTGAGTTCAATCCCTGGTACCAAAAAATAAAAAATAAACACCAAAATACTACAGCCTTGTAATCTCAAGGCAATTTCAGTTACTGGGGTGTGTTGAAAGGAGAGGGCTTATAGAAGCTTTACCCAGGAAGGCATGGTTGGAGAAGCAGGGAAGAGAGTTACAGAGATCAAGGAGGTTTTAATTCTTTTTGGAGAATTCCGTAGATATGGTGTGTTTTAGAGGACATGGGGACCCCAGTACTAGTTACCACTGCTACTCTGTTCCAAACAGACAAATGTGGAAAAACTCTCCAAGAAAGTTTGAAAGAATAAAGCTCCAGAAGTCACAACTACAGGTGCCTGTGATTAGATACTTTCTACATACACATACACAGAAACAGGAACATACACAGTCTCACATAAAACATGCATGCATATAGACATAACATGCATAAAAGCACACATACCACAAAAAATACAGGATGCTTTGTTCAGTTTGAATTTCAGATAAACCATACTCCTTTGGTGTAATTATATTCTGTATATTACATGGCATATATGACATATTCTAGAAAGTTTCTGAATTATCTGAAATTCAAATTTAACTGTGCCTCCTGTACTTGTGTTTGCTAAATCTGGCAATTTGACTAAATATGTGCATGTTTGCATGCCTATACACGCATACATACATATTTACCTATGCATGCATGCGTTTAAATCTATGTACCTATAAATCCAATGATACATAGCATTCTCTGACCCTACAGTGGGGTTAGCACCTTCTCCAAAATGTGTTCCTATTTACTCTATATTTCCCATATGTCAAAGTACTCACATTTTTCATTCATCCTCAAAATCTTTTTCTTACCAGATCTTAGGCTCCCTTATGACTGTGACATTACGGACTCAGAACCCCAGCACAAAACATATCCAGTGAACCGAAGAACACAGAATACACATTAAACCCCTATCAGAATTTGGCCAATAGCTCAGCCTAACTCTAAAGGGCAGACAGGAGTGTCCAGCTGTGGATTAAAGCAGGAGTCAGGAACTGAAAACCATTAAAGAGATAAAGGGCCTGAATTTGAAGACCTCATTGTGTGACAGAAACAATTAAACTCATGCCAGTGTTTTTATCTCTGCAATTTTGAATAAGTATTTTGAAATACTGGTAAGGTCAGCTCCCTAGGTAATGCTAATTTGGCACATAGGTACTTTCCCACACTGCAACCAGCCAGCGCTGTGACCTTCAGGGATGGCACACAGTTCCCAGGTTTGTTTTATATGTGACAGTACACTCAACACGTTTCCCGTGTGCCCCAAGTTCTGTTAGTGTAAATGCCATTTGGAAATTTTTATTTTCTCCTGAAGCATGCAAACCAGGGGATAGAAGAGAGGCCAGATATGGAAGCCTCTTCTCACTCCACATTACAGTAGTGGCAGTTTAAAATTATAGCCTCCCCGGCTTCCTTAAGAAATACTACATTTTTCATCTTTGGTGGCTGTGATTAAGTAACACTCACTTTGCACAGCTCCTGTGGTGACATAGCTCCATTACAAAGGCCTCCTATGCTGCGCTCAGGTCGTTAGAAACTACACAGATGATTAGGGAACAGTAGCAGAGCTGCTAACAAACCCTTCGAATTAGGGTTTCCTTTCTAATTGTGGCAAAGAATAAAGATTGGACTCATGATGGTTTCAGGGTTGAGTAAAATAGATAAGGTGGAAGGCTACACACACACACACACACACACACACACACACACACGTGCGCACGGGAGCATCTCACAAGGCCATCAGAACGTTTTTCCCAAAGAGGTCCTGGGTGAATTGCCTGATCTCAGGAATTAGTTATTTTTTTTCTGGATTCTGCAAGTTCTTTGGGTCATTTCAGCCAATATACTCAGCCCACATGTGTTCAGAGATACAGGCTGAGCAAGTTGCTGTCCCATGCAGAAGCTTTAGTTCCTCCTATGTCTCTGTTCACACCTGGACCCCTGAAGTGGGGCTCAGACTTAACTATAACCCAAGGTGAAAACTGAGCCCCATCAATGGGCATAGCCCATCTTGTGCCCTGTGCTGTGTACCAGCCCCGCAGACTCCCTTCCTTGCTTAGGCTGAGGGGGAGACTTTTGGCCAGAGCCCATGATAGGCAGGGCATACTTTTCATGTAAAAGAGGCACCCACACTCCACAATACCCACATAGTGTTTGTCTTGACAACACAAACATTTAGTCTGCTTGTCCTGTGCTCCTCACAGCTTGAGAAACTGGCCCATATTTGGGCCATTGACTAATATTTGGTACATTGACTAATCTTTCGGGAGAAATCTGGCTTACATGGGAAGTGATTGACTATGTGGTGCCCTTTCCCCTGAGCTAGTGCTAAGCCCAGACCCCAGCTGTACACTTGGCATTCCATCTTCCCCATGACATATAAAAACGAGCAGCCCAGCACTCCGGGCTGTTACAGATCCCATGGAGCTTTTAGGAAGACCAGAGGCTTTAGCCTTCCATGTGGCAAAATGCCAGCTGGGAGACCAAAGTCCCAGCTACTCCAGATCCTTCCATGCTTTATGGATCGTTCTGTTGTGTGCCTCAAAGATTAACTAGCATGCAGTGGGGCTCATTTATCTGTTAACACAGTTTTGTTTCCCCCAGGGGTGGCTGCATTTCAGCATGGATTTAACCAAACTCTGAATAAAATATTGTAGCATGCAGGAGTAAATAAATGCTAATAAAATAAAATATTTTATGATCAAGGAGGCAGTGTCTTATAAACACACTTTTTAAAAATAAAAATTGCAGGGGGCTGGGGATTTAGCTCAGTGGTATAAGTACCTGCATGGCAAGCATGAGCGCGTGAGTTCAATTCCTGGTACAAAAAAACAAAAAATGTAAAACAAAAATTGCAAAGTTGTGAAGGCTGAAGATAAGAGCAACATACGAAGATAGAAGTGATTTTGGTGCTAATTACATGTCTTCACAGTGAAGTTGCAAAAGGATATTTTTCATATGGATCCAGCCTGCAAACTTCTATTCTGTACATGAAAATATTTGTTTCACATGAGTATCATTTTTCTATTATCTAGGTTTGGTTCCCAGATGAGTTCTATAGACACTCTATTTATTACTTCTAGCCATTTCCTTTGGAGACTTAACTCTATATCTCCAACTCTGAAAGGGAACTTCCTCTGGGGAGCTCCACTGCCCCTAGTCATTAATAGAAAAGACCGGAAGTTTTGGGGCTGCATGGACTGGATTTATATGAATGGACTTCTTTGCTTCCTTCAATCTTGCATCCAACCTACCTTGCTTCAGTGATTTTTGTGCCCTGCTTTGGTCTAAGCTTTATTCAAATGATGGCACAGTAGAACTGGAGATTGTTTCAGAGACTGGCTCTCCTCAATCATTGTAAGATGAGTCAAAGTTGCACGCATCTTCCTGCTGAAGCTTACTGAGTATCTTGCCAGTGCCTCCAAATCAAACTCAGCATCGCTTCAAGTCATGTAATCCCCGAGCCTCACTTAGCAAACTTGTGCTGCTAAAACTCCCTTAAAAGTTCACAAATTACTTCAAGAAATGTGAAGCAAATTTATATTTAGCCTCAACATGAATAACTCTCAGCTAAGTTTTCCAGCATCAACTCATTTCTTATAAAATCCTCCTGTTTACACGTGGACAATATTATACATGCACACAAATGGTGAGACGATTTCTTAGAGCTGTGCATAAAACTCAATCTGATTATCACATGATTGTATTTTAAAGATAAGCTTTTTGGGTTTTTTTCTTGATAAAAAAATCCAAAACTAACAGCAAAGTTGAAAAAACACTGCCTATCCTTTATCTGGAATCATTATTACTAACATTTTGCTTCATTTATTTAGCAGCTTTCTTAGTACCTCCCACATATTTTGAGAGGCTGGATATATATGCACAGTAATATGATAACATGCATCACTTTCTGTTTAAAAATATTTGAGAACATATATGAGAATGTACCTACATAAATATATATAATATTATCTGAAGGTACACTGCACATAGTGTGGCCTTTTAGTCCTTAATGCATCAGTAGGTAAGGGCTAAGAATAAGGATAACCTGTTACCCATAGTCAGACCTAACTGTAGTAAGATTAACATCAACAGTACTTTTATCCTGCTCTCTGTATTCTGTTTTTGTCAGTTAACCTAATCATAAGCTTTGTAGCATTTTTGTTAGCATAGGACCCAGGCTAGAATTATGTACTGTATTTCATTGCCATTTATCCTTCGTTCCCTTAATCTGGAGTCATTCTTTAGCCTTTCTTTGTCTTTCTGATGACACTGATATTTTTTAAAACAATAGTCCCAGCCAGAGATTTAGCTCAGCGGCATGTGTCTGCCTGGCAAGCTAGAGTTCAATCCACCCAGTACCAAGAAAAAAGAAAGTCCTTTAAAGGGGCCTTGGAAGGGCTCTAGAGGGGGTGAGCCTGCAGAGAGAATGGATTTTAAATGGAACACATATATGAGTGACATGATGTTGCTCATGGTATTAAAAGTCACATGCTACAGTTAATGCACGTGCCGGTGTGGTCAATTATCCCATATGTCGACAGTTCCAATTACTCAGTTAACTTGCTTATCCTGTTGATTATGGCAGATATTGAGATGGAGATATTGAGATGGCAGATATTGAGGGAGAGAGGGAAGGAAGAGGAGGGGGAGGGGGAGGAAGGGGGAAGGGGAGGGGACATACATGAGACATTTGTAATCCCAGTCCTTAGATTATGTGCCGTAGCAGCCTGGAGGACGCTAATGTATTTTCAATCTCCCCACAACACACACATATGAGATCACCATAATGTTGGAACTGTTTCATTAAGAAAAGTTTGTTTCCCTTTGAATCTGATTAATGGTTAGACAAATGTATGGGTTGGCCCTGGAATGTCCCAGAAAGGCTCCTGTGTTAAAGACAACCTCAAGGCACCAGGGTTCAGAGATGGGACAGAGGAGTGGCTGAGTCACAAGGGTGCTGACCTTAGTCACAGCTGAAGCTGTCTTTGAAGGGTCTCTCTCTCTCTCTCTCTCTCTCTCTCTCTCTCTCTCTTCTGTTTCTCTCTCTCGCTCTCTGTCCCTCTCTCTCTCTCTGCTGCCCTTAGGCGATCAGCTCTGCTCTGCCATGGCCTTCTGCTGTGATGTTCTGCCATGATTTTCTGTCTGACCAGAGGCCCAGAAACATCAGAGCCAGCCAAGCCTATACCAAATTTTCTGACACTATGGGCCAGAAGAAATCTTTCCTCCTTTTTTTCCCTCAGATATCTTGTTGCAATGACAGAAAGCTAACTGGTGTAGCATAGGAAATCTTCATAGGAAGATTTCTGTAATAAGATTCATGCAATGTTTAAAGTTTGAGTACTTTTAAAACTTTTTATTGAATCTGGGAAATTTACTCCTTCTTTGACATTGCTAGAAGGTTACATGTTCAGACTCTCATCTCTTGATAGTTTGGTTATATCCAGCATGTACTCTTTTATTAAAAAATCCATGCACTTGGTGATCTTCATGGCATTCAGTGAGACAATGGTAGCCAAAAGTGGTAATGCAGAGTGGGTGAGAGTCCTTGTTCCTCTGCAATTAACTTCTAGGAGAGGGTGGCAACACCACCCCGGAACACATGTTCATTCTGCCTCTGCTAAGAGCTGAGACTCCTCCTTCCCTTTTAAAAAATTTATTTTTATTAGTGCACATTTTCAGTACAAATGCAAAATGATGGAGTAGAGACCAGCAGCCAAATGCAGTCTGTCATGGCCTGAAATCAAGACACTTGGAAATCAACAATTTGGTGAAGTGAATTAAAAAAAAAGTCTATCTCCAGTAACAGGAAGAGAGCTGACTCCTTCTTCCCCTGGAGCTGCATATCTCTCCCTCTTCCTCTCCATCCTCTGAGCCCATTTGCATCAAGGAAACAAAGAGGTTCTGCTCAGCACAACAAAGCCACCTACACACAGATTTCCCCAGCAGAAAACAAAGCACAGTGAAGAAAACATCTCTGCCACCTGGGCTGTTGACATCAGTGAAGTGTCTTGAGTTCCAGCAGTTTTTTAGGGATTGTGCATGGTGATGCAGGCTGGAGCCTTAGTCACGATCCTGCCAGCAGCAGTGGAGCAAGCTGTGGGATGCTTCTTACACAGTGGCACGCTGGGATGGTTTCTCCTGAGCAGTGGAACAGAAAAAGCAACTACGTGCTCCAAGGGCAGAGAGAATGCATTTGGGGTCAGACTAAAGAAAACTCTTTGGTCTCTCTGAGTCTCACTTCTGTTACTATTAAGGGGCTCAGAGAAAACATGGAAAGTGCTGAGCAGATTCATTGGCAAAACAGTAGGCAGTGTGCAGGTTAGTCCTGTCTGAGGACAGGGTCCTGAGAAACAGAGGTTGAGTCTCAGCCAGGAGGAAGGGGAGGAAGCCACGGAGCAGGGCTGTGGTCTCCACTGGCTCTGTTTCGAGACTGACACCTGGGCTACTGTGCAGCACAGACCTGACCTACAATTAGGGCAGCAGTGGCCCAGACTTTTGACTGTGTGTCATCCAGTGTCATCGGGACAGTGAGGGGACCTGTGCTTCCCCAGATGCAGTGGCTTCTGAAGAAGAGAACAGTGGTGAGCAGCCAGTCTCAGAACAGCTGCTGAATGAGGGGTGAACTTGAAGCCCCAGAAAAGGACGTGGGTGGAAGCATCTGCCTCCATTCCTTTCTCCTGCTCTCCTGCGCAGAATCCTGGCAGGCTGTAGAGGTAGCTTCTTCTTCACTGAAGTGGTTTCACTTATTTTATTTTGACTTTGGTTCAGAGCAGTGAGCACTCAGTCCACACAACTCGCTGAGGCACACTGTGCTGGCTGATTCCACTGGGACAGTCTTTTCTTAGGATCAAACATTCTAGTCCTTCTCACAGAAGGTGGCAGAGGTGGGGAAATGCACTGGCCAGGAATCCATCATCAGGCAGTCTCAAGACCTGAGCCTGGGGTAGAGGTGCAAAGAGGAAAGATGGTGGGACTTTTAGGGGCTCTCAGCATCATCAGGGAAACCCCAAGTCCCTGACACATGAAGTGAGCATCGTTCCTCATATTTGTCCTTTTCTTTGAGAACTGGCAGAGAGATGAGATGGAGATGGGCAAGAATGTGGGAGCAGAAGGGTAACCTGGGGGAACAGTGGCTGTCTGCAGGGAGGAGAGTTAATTTGCAATCTCTTCCTGTCTTGTTCACTGGTATCTCACTTCTGGGCTCTCACAGTCTGGGGTTCCTGCTTGGTGTCGATTTAGCAACTAGTTAGCTCAACAGAGGCAATGCACCTCACAGAATGGCTGAGGAATGGATCATGGGAAGGGTCTTATTCTGTATTACAAGGTAAGGCACAAATAAGCTGTCCGTGTTTTTGTCTGAAAATTTTATAAATACGCAGTTAGGGGTAACATCTCTTGTAGGCGTCATAAGACAGAGCTTGTGGGTGATGTAGGGTGGAGGCCTAGTTACACATTAGATCCCTCTAACAGCAAGGGTAGAGGGAGCTGTGGGAAGCTCCTATATTAATAATGTAATGTATATCTAATAATGTGTCTTATAGCTTGCAGTGTGGACAGTACATATACAGGTCCATGTATCGTTCTGAAGCTCCCTTGGTTTTGGTCACCCTCACCCCTGAAGACTCCAAGCTTTATAAGGGTGCAGGTTTTGCTATGTTGTTCACTGCCTTAACTGGCCCTTTTCAGTAAGGGCTCCATGCTAGAAAAACACTGAGATACGTGGCCTCCTTCCTACTGATTCACCGCTTTGTTTTTGCTTTCCCATCTCTGCCATAAATTTGAATCTCTAATTTCTGCTTTGATCAAATTGATTTATAAGGAATGAGGCCAATCAAGCTTGGAAATAGGATTTCAAAGTTAAAATTCCACCTCTGAGAAGGACTCACAGCCTAAAACATTCCTGCTCTGTATCTTATAAGGGTCATTCTGCCCAAGCTCTCTTTTGAGGGAGGGTACAGACGTTGCGTGAAGCAGAGAGACTAGAAACTGCTTCCCTCCATGTTACCTCTTCTCAGTTTTGTGCTTGCATAAATGGAGTCAGACTTTTGGATCCAGTCTCTTTTTCCAAGAATAAACTTATAAAAGTGGCTGCCAATATCTTATGCAAATGCAGAGAATCTGCAGTTTTCCTTGAAACAATCTGCATTCAAAGTAAGAGGAGTGTGGTCACTCAACTCTCTCCATTATTTTTCATTTAACATATCTGTGAGAATATCCACATCACTTTGGCCATTTTAATCTAGTGTTCCCCACTGCACATAAATAACTAATGTTGACTTTTATGGTTGTAAGGAATCCGTTACTTTTGTCTCTGAAGTTGCTTTTATTATCTGTAATATTTAGAAATATTGGGTCAAGTAGGGTTGATGAAAAAAATTGGTAAGAGTAAAATAACGCAAAATGCAGAAAGAAAGAAAACAGGAAAGACCTAGGATTCTGCGCTCTTATTCTTTTGCAACTATCTTTAGGTTCTTATTTCACTTTTTAAAACACTTTACAAATAGGCAGAGGTATTATGTATCAGAAACAGAACTGAAAAAGAAAAAGCAAACAAAGCTCAAAGCCAGAAATTATAGTTATTGCTTTTGTTTTGTTCAGGAAAGAGCACACCGAACTATAATTGGTAGACTCTTAGTCCAATAAAATGACCAAAGATTAAAAGATTGCAGGGTATACAGTGTGTTTCTATACTTATATTTGTGAGCTAGACTATACTTTCTTTCTCAGTTTTTTTCTAGGAAGGTTTATTTCCACATATATCTTAAAATAGTTTCCTACTAAAAATCTCTTTTGGGTAAATTTCTCATCTTCCAATATTCCATAATTAGAATAACAGAATAAAGTTTTACTCTAATTTAATAATCACTAAATAAGCGATCAAGAGTATCTTGGTAGAGTTAAAGCATCATATTACAATGATACCTGAATACCCATGTTTATAGCAGCACAATTCACTATAGTTAAATCTTGGAAGGGCCCTATATGTCCATTAACAGGATGGATAAATAGGATGAGACATTTCTACACAGTGGAGTACTATTCTGCCATAAGGAATGATAAACTTGAGTCATTTGTGAGAAAATGGATGCACTTTAAGACCTTAAAATTAAGTAAAATAAATCAGACATACACACTCTAAATATTGCAGTTTCTCTTATATGAGAAACTCAAAATATAAATAGAATGCAAAATAAAAGATGATAGAGATTTTTTTTTTAATGGGAAAGAGGCCAAGAGATAGAAAGGGAGAGGAGGGAAAGGGGATAGGAAGAATATATCAAGTACATATGCCAACTCCACATAAGAAATGTAAACACTATGTACTGCAAATGTGTGCTAATAATAAAAACAAAGAGAGTAAGTCATCCTAGAATGTCTGATTCAATCATTCGACAGGAGAGGAAGTGAAGTGTAGAAAGACTCTAATGTCAAGTTGTCATTAGACTTCCAGTTGGTGAGACAGATGACAAGGTTGTCAGGCTCTGGGCTGTAAATACAGTACTTTTCCCCCTAAAATGTTTCTGAAAATTGAGATTTCCCTAAAAGCATTTTTCTTCTAAAGACAGACAGCATAGTTACTCTGATTTCTTTGCCCATTCATTCAACTATGTACCCCTTCACTTAAATGTCCATATCTTTATTGCTACTTTGTCTTCAGCACTGAATTTAAAGCAAAGGATGAAAAATGTTCCCGTTATGGTTCCAAACACCAGGGTCCCAGTGTGATGGAAGACCTCCCCATGGACCATATCCAATACCATGCTCTCTGTCCTTCTCATTCATCTTCCCCTTGAGCAGAACTAATCACTTCACGTTTCTAGACAAGAGATGAGACACAGTATATGTTGACTTCTCACATGCTCAGGGTCTTCAGCTCAGCATGCTGAAAGAAGTATATATGGATCTGCAGAATGGTGCAAGCAGAAAAACAAACAAAAAACTGGGAAATACGTGTTGGCAAGGGTGTAGGGAAACGAACTCTTCACATTTCTGGCAGGAGTATAGATACAACAGAAAATGATTTGTAATTCCTAAAATACTAAGTATATGATTTAGCAATTCAACTCCTAGGTATGTGCTCCAAAGAATTGAAATCAGGTCAAATAGGTAGTTTTATACCAACATTCAAACAGGTAGTTGTATGCCAAAATTCACAGCAGTGTTATTTCCAATAGTCAAAAGACAGGGATAACTCAAGCATACATCAACAGATGAATGGATAAGCCACATAGGGAGTCAATACACAATGCAATATTATTTATCTTTCAAGGGAACAGCATTTTTATATATTCTACAACATAGATGAGTTGTGAAGACATTTCTAAGAACACTTACAAACATGTAAATACAAATACTGTAAAATTCCACACATATAAAGTACCCAGAATAGGCAAAGTTAGAAAGATAAAAAACAGAAGAGAGCTTATCAAGGCCTAAGGGAAACTGAAAAAAGACAAGTCTTTCTCACCTGCCTAGTAGAGTTCCTGTTTGGAATAAATAGTTTTTGAATTAGACAGTGAAGATAGTTTCACAAAACCGTAAGCACAATTAAATTACTATTAACTATACTTTCCCACAACAAAATTAAGTGAGCAAACAGAATGATGAATGATAGCCATTTATGATCATGTGGTCTTCCCTGCACTTTCCTGGTCAGTCAGGAAGTTATTCATCCCCCACACTTCCCTTTCTTCTACCTTGCTTCAGGATTTTGCAAAAACTAGTATCATGCAGAGGTTGGTGTATTCCCACTAAAGCTCTCAGGAAGGACTCCTGTTTAGGGGGTTCGCTACTGCTAAATTCCAAAGCAGCTTCCTTCTGCACATCGGATTCCTCTTGGCTCCCCTTACCTTGACCCTGGTTCCCCTAGGCAGCCCGTTTATCTAGTCTCAGGCGTCTTAGCACTCTGCACCCTCTCGGCTAAACTGTGGCTCTTGTTTCCTGAGATGCGACAACATAGTACTGTTTCTTAGACCAGAAACCATCTTCTTGTCATGGGGAAACTCTCCCACCCCCAATCTCCTGTTTTCTCTTGAGATTTCTCCGGGGGGGGGGGAGCTGGCGTGTATCCTTGTTGCCTTTAACACTTTCCTTTTCTGCATGCAATTTGTAATGGCACAGTGGTGAGCTCAGGGACTGCATCCCATTATACCTGGGCTTCAGTCAAACTACTTCACCATTTTGGAATTTAACATCTTCATGAATAAAATAAGGATAATACGACTTAATACTCCTAGGGGTGTGGTAAAGGTTACACTTTAGACTTTATCACTCTACATTATAAGTGCTATTCACCCATCTTTATCTTGTCCTGTATTTTAAGAATATCGCATATACCAAGTTTAAAAGAAAATGTAATGGGCAGAATAATAAGGACAAAGTGAAGCCGAGTTCCTATTTGAAGTACTGCAGAATAGTCAAACAATAATTTTCACCCAACTTCTTCTTTCCGAAAAACACATTATGGTATAATCATTTACATTTTAAAAACAGAAATATAAAATGTTCTCTATATCTAGGCACCAAAGTTAAGCTCAAACTGAAGAAAAGGGTCTAGATAGATAGCTGTCTCCTATTTGCTCTGGGAACACAGGCTTGCTCTCTGACCAGGCTCTCCTTACTAGTTATCAGGCTGGCCTTTCCATGAATATATCCTTGACTTTGCCACTCTCCAGTGACATGAGCTTTATCCTTACAGCTGGGACCAAGTCCTTCCCATGTATTCTTATGGCAGAGAGTTGAGTCTGCCTTGGAGACTACCACACATGAGTTACCACACCATGAGGCATGTATCTTCACCACTTTTCCTTGGAGAGAGGAGCTGACCTTTGAGTCTTTACTGTCTGGCTCTGTCATCTCTAATTTCTTTTTTGTCCTCCTGATACCTTGTAATAGCTGCATGACTTTGAGTAAGTCATGCAGTCCTTTGAGCCTCAATTTCCACATGTGACAGGATTAAAAGTATCTATTATCCTGAGCTGGTTAGAGATGAAATGGGAACAACACATGTAAGGTCTAGCACCAGCACTTAATTTGTTGGTACTCAGTAAGGGGTAGCTAGTTTTGTTTCCTAAAGAGTGAAAAAATGTAGATGGACACCATCAACTGACCCACTTTCCTGAAATACTAAAATTATAACTAAATTTTAAATGACTCTGGAATTAAAGTTTCAAAAGCCAGGTGTCACAGCAATAGATGTGTTTTGTTCCTAGAGTCACCATTAAGTATCTTTGTGACCTTAATGATGCAGATTAATCTCCTGGGAATTTATTGGCTTACTCAACTGACAATAGGTTAAATTACTTAATGTTTCAGTTCCTTCCTATGTCTATGTTTTTGATTTGTCATGAAAAATAAACAATATCTCCACATATCAACAAGAAAGCCATCCAATTAAGCTTCCACTGAACGATAACTTTAAAGATCAAGGTTTAGGGTCATTTATGCTGAATGCTATTAGCAGCAATGTAGGCTACCTGGTGTAAGGAGAAAATACTAGATAACTAATACAGTGAGTCTCGAAATGTGCTTCTGACATGAGCATCGACAATACTGGTAGGAAACTTATTAAAAATGTCAACTCTCAAGTCTCAGCCAAGATCTACTGAAGTGGAAACTGGTGATGGGCTCAGCGGTGTATGCTTTGACAAACACTACGGGTGACCCTGATACTCAAAAAATGAAAACCATTGTTCTGATACCAGAATGCATCCTTGGCTCCCTTGCTCTCTCTCACACGTGGATAAACATGTGTATGTGCATATGCACATACACACACACACACACACACACACACACACACACACACACATACACATACACACACACATACAGCCTGTTTTTTTTGAATTAGGAAGAAAAATACACTAGAATAAAGATATCAACTCTACCCTACTGATGTATCTTCTAATTTGTAGCTTATTTTAAAATTAAAAAACAAAACCAGGATTGCCTATTGATCAACTTCATTTCCAGTAGATTAGTCTATTTTGAAGGAGAAATGTATGCCCAGTAGAAAATTAAGAAAATTGCCAAGGACAAATAAAGTATGATTGCTAGGGGAGAAGAAGGCCACTTATCGTATTAGCTCTTTTGTGAGCAGTCACTCCCTCTGTTTGCAGCTCGCTCCAAATGTCTTACATTCTAATGCAGCGGGGATGCTCCAAACAGTGGTTTCTTTCATTGATTTTTCTTGCTATTTTCATTATCTACTTAAGCACGAAGCACATTTATTGTGGCTTCAAAGACTGCATTCAGCTGATCAAATTGCCATATTTGAAGCAGGATATAAAATGTAAACAGACACCACTAAACAGCCTCTTTATCAATCCAGAAGAGCATGACCCAAGCATGTGGTAAGGCCTCAGACCCAAGAACATCTGTCTTAAGGAGTGAACATTCACACACAATTTGACACGAGGTGAGCCCAGGAACTGACAGCTGCTGGTCATGGAATTTGGCTGCACAAAGCCATTCAAGAACCCCTTGTTTTCCAACAGGATCTGTGGTAGTACAGCTATCGTACTTCATCTCCATTGCACAACCTGCCTTGCCTCTTCCAGTCTGCAGGTGGGTAATCTTAGCCTGTAGGGAGCCCACACTGTCCACTTCCTTGTCCCCATCTGCTCTCCTGGTGCTCGCCCCTGTAGGCCCCGTGATGTGTTATCACACTACTCAGTACACAGGGTTGGGATGGTGAGCAGGAATGTGTTGGCTATTATTTTTCTTTGAATCTCTGTAATAGCATAATAGGTTGAATGAAATAATTTTATTTTCTGATCGTATCTTCCAATATTTTTTGCAGACATTTTGCTTCTAAAGTAGTAGCCTGGTAAAAGATGAAGAAGAGACACATACACACACATGCACACAGATGCACAGAGAGAGAGAGAGAGAGAGAGAGAGAGAGAGAGAGAGAGAGAGAGAGTTTTCTTAGGTAAGAGTTTAGTTAGCTTAGTCCAAAGCAATGTTTTCTACTTTTCAGCCAACTTGTGCTTTTTCAGCCAACTACAGAAATAGTGATTTTTAGAGGAAATTTGTCACAGAGCTTGTGAACAGCAGTTAAATTAACTTTCCATTTATTTTCAATGAATGGAATGTAATTAGAATTCATATTGCTTTTGTTTTTTAAAGGAACTTGTGGCAGTCCACCAGAGATTAGCAAACTAAGGAAAAACATGAATTGAATTTAAAAAATTAAAATTATACATATACAAATGGTGAAGGAGAATAATTTGAAAAACAGAACAGATAGTTAGGAACTCAGGAAGTCAGGAAACTGAGGTTTTACTCTGCCTACTGAGGACCTACATGGTCCTTTTAGATTTCACTTTATCATGTAACTTAAAGCAAAAGCCAGTAAAAAGACTCAAGAGGACCAGGAGAATGGGATGAAGGTTAAGGTAAGAAGAAGGTGGTGAGATGCATTTCCAGGCTATGGGTACAAGTTCAGGTAAGTGCAGTGTCATCAGTTATCTTAGGGAGGAACATCTCAGAAACATACCAATAAGAAGGTCTTGATTGGCTTTAGGATTTTGATGAACTCCAAAACAAAGATATATACAAGGGTAAAGAATCTTACCAAGAAAGGAGTTCTCCTAGAAACAAGAGCCAGACTCAGGGCTTCTAGACAAAAATGACATAAAATTGAGGTAGCAGTCATATCATGTAATAGGCAACAAGAAAGAGGGAAACTTTCTAGTCCATGAAAAGAGGACTGAGGTCAGGCCAGATGTTCTGCTTCTTGCAGATGACTAGGCTGATGTCCCATGTGCCCATAGCTCCTAGTAAAGCAGGAGAACTCATTTTGTCCAGCCATTCAGATTCATCCATCTGCTCTCACCTCTCTGCTGGCTGCAAAAACCCAACTGTCAAGCTTGGCTGCAATGGAACAAGAGACTGAATATAAATAGGGGAGCTCAGAGAACTGCTGTTCAGAGATGTTGGGAAGGAAACCAGAAACCCATTTTTATCCTAAGAGAGGTTGTGGGTGTAGTGGTCTTTTGCAAAAGAGAGCAATTACCTCATGATTTGCATTTTTATTATGGAAAAAGTACATCCTACTAAAGGAAATGTGGAAAGTTTTGAATATTCAAAGGAAGAAAGAAAAATAAAACCTACTGTCCCATGAGTGAAATACAATCATTGGGTTTACTCTAGAGAATTTCCTTTTAGTCTCTTTTTCTGTGCCTAGGCATTTAAAAATATTCTTGGAATTACTGCTTCCTATAATCACTTTTAAATGTTTGCATACAACTTACATAGTTACATCACTTCCCATTTAATAGATTTTCCATAATTTATATTATTATACCCCATAGTTGAATGGAAGAAGAGGGCAAGATAAAATGCCTAATGACCAGTGAAAGAGAATGGTATATGCTTTTAATTATTTTCAAACCAATGAAGTGACCAGGAGGCAGGGGTGTGGAAGGAAAAAACATGCTGGAGCTTTGGACCGATAGAAAATACAGAGTATTCTTTTTTTAAGTAAAAGCAAATATTTATTTAGAGGAAAGTGAAAATTATTAAGGTGTCTTTATATTTGGTCATGTGGTTTAGTGTTATTATTTCTGCCACTGGAAATTATGATCTATTTAAAATTCCTGTTAAGTCATACAATTATTTCTGGACAGTTGATTCAAAAAGCTAAAGTTACTATATTAAAACATGTGTATTTCCTATTGTTTGCTAGCAGCCTTATATGATATATAATCAAATACCATGCCTCACTGTGACTATTTCATCACAATCACACCATCATGTCTGTAATGTAATTCAAAACTCCTGGCTAATTTGATGGGTGATAGTAGTGTCTCTTGTTTGTTTTTCTGCACTAGTAATGTTTAGCATTATTTTGATGTTTGCTAGCTTTCATTCTTTTTGTTAATTATTGTTTCCAAACCCTTCAAGTTTGTCTAACTGCATCCCAGAAAAATCAATATAATTAATAAATCATGCTTTTTTTGGGGGGGCAATAAAACCCAAAAAGTGTAATTGTTATTGTAAAAAAGAGAGGAAAAGAAAGTGACCTAAAGGATATAACTGCATGTATATTTAAGTGCGTAGGATAGAAAACCATATTACCGAGTTTTTGTTGGATCATAGAACAGAACTGTCTGCAATCTCACTGTATGAATGTCCACTTTGTATGCTTTAATTTTGTAATTTGGACAATTGTTTCTAAGATGACAATATGTAATCTATTAACTAGCGATTTCTTCCTGTATATTTTTTTCTTGAAATTCTGTATTACTTGTACCCTTTTACTGCTTTGTTTTGTTTTGTTTTCTCTTTTTAAATAAAAAAAATAAATCATGCTTTTGAATTCATATTTATAACAAAGTTACCTGTGATA
The DNA here is from genome assembly GCF_034190915.1 of Cavia porcellus. NCBI lineage: Eukaryota > Metazoa > Chordata > Mammalia > Rodentia > Caviidae > Cavia > Cavia porcellus. The sequence goes on along the minus strand of NW_026947487.1, from coordinate 40,183,821 downwards.
GTTGATAACAGAAGTTTTTTTACAGTATTTATCCCGATGCTATTTCGAAGGAAACAATTTGGTCACTTCCCTAAAGATGTGTTCTTAAATGACTGACATTTGTTCCCTTCTGTATTGAAATTTGGGGAGACATGAATCATTCATCATCTCACAGGAGGGTCATGAGCAGACATTAGCTATTTAGCTGCTTGAGCTAGGGGAAATACAGAGTGGAGAACTTCTTCCTCAAGGCAAATCCTCTGAATGAGTTTCTAATTCTAAAAATAGTGTAAACATAACCTTACATTTGCTAGTCCATTTTCATTTTCTCTCTTTAAAAAATAGTTTTAATACATTTGGTACTGGTGGTTTGGGCTGCTTTGGGAAGCACTTGGCAATGCATAACATCACGTGAAGCGGTTCTGCGAAGTTTTAGGTGTTCTACTTTCTTGGTTACTTATGTTATGGGGATTCTGATTGCATTAAGTATTCGGTCACCCTGGAGAAGCATACATCTGCTTCTGCTGACATCTGTTCTCCTCTGTGGGTTCTGAGGAAACATTTATTTCTTTTTCTGCTTTTCTTCCTGTTTTAGCAATGTCTGCTTCTCATCTTAATAAATCACCTTTGCTTGGCAATAACTTAATAGGACGAGTGTACACAGCTAAAGGAGACTATGTAGCACAGAATACAGAATTCTGAGCAATGTTCTTGGTTTGCTGCATCTGCCAGGCATTGAAAAACTAGGCATGGCACAATAATTTGTTTTTAGTGCAAAAGAAAGTTAAAGATAACAATATCAAGATCATTATTTCACAACCATGTTGTGCATAGGAAAGCTGGAATGGTGGATGAGGTAGGAAAGGGTTTGCCTGGGAGAGATTGTTCCCAATATTGGTTCTGCTACACCTACCTCCCTCTCTCTGTGAAGTTTACTTCGTTACTATTTTAGAAGTGCAAAAGTCCACCATAGAGAGCTAAAGCTGAGGCTAAATATTCACAAGCAGTTTTGATCTTCTCCAACAGGTCCTAAGTTTCCAAGATGTTGTTCTCATAGCCTGATTGATTTTACTACCCATTCAGGGCTGATTTGAAAAGTCTTATTGAAAAAAAAAAAAGATCATCATACCAAGTGCTTACCTTGCCTAAAAAATGAAATACTGACTGGGAGAAATAATTGACAATACCTTCAAAGGACTTACTTTGAGGACATATAAATCTATTTTATGAATTAAAATAAAAGAAAAACTCATTGGAAATGGACAGGGGAAATTATCAGCTATTCCATAAAAAGAAGAAACCAAATGGGCAATGAGGACTAAAAAAAAATTACTCAAGGTCATCACTCATCAAGGGATCAAAAATTTAAAGGAACAAACAGAATCTACTAGTCACTGACCGAAACGACTAAAATTAAAAAGAACAGCAATACCAAGAGCCGGTACGGATGTGGAACTTCTAGGATTCACACACACCATTCATGAAAATATAAATCAGTGTAATCACTTTTGCAAAACTGGCAAAATTTATTAAAGCAAATCACAGCACCAACTCTATGACCAAATAGTTCTGCTCCTAATTTGCTTCTACTGTCTTCTTTAAAATGAAGAATAGGTACACATTTTGACTAAAAGACTACAAAGAAACCAAATGTTCATCAACAAAGGAAAAGTCACACACATAATGCCACATTCACACAGAGAACGCTAATGGGTAGGGATCAGGAGCACAGCCTAGGGGCCAAATCCTGGCAAAAGGCATTTGTCGGGACATACATGGCTGCTACAGCTATTTATGGATTGTCCATGGTTGCCTTTGTGCAGTACTTACTACCTGGTCCTTTCTGGAAGAAGTTTGGCTACTCTACACCGCATCTAAGAATAGGCTTTTGGAATGGACAAGAACATGAGATGCATCATATATACATTATACTGAATGAAAGAAGCCAGATATGAAATGGTACATACTGTACAGTTTCATTTGTATGATGTTCCAGGACAGGAAAAATGAATGCTGGTGTTGCTGGAAATCTCAGCAATGGTTATATTTGGGTGATGCACACTGAGAAAGGCACAAGGGAGACTTCAGGAAGCCTGGAAATGCTCTGTATCTTGATATGAGCAGTAGCTACAGGAGTGACTTCATACATAAAAGTTAATTGAGCTGTACACACAAGATTAGTGCACTTTATTTTTTATAGGTCAATTAAAAAATTAATGGAATCATGAACTTGTTGCCTCCTTAATGGGCAGATTGGCTGAAACTCTCCATATGGGGCTGAAAGGTTGTTTTCTGTGACTTTGGGAAAGTTGAAAGCTCAGTTTTCCTTGTTGAAAATGAGGCTTGCTTCCTGGAGAAATTACAAAGGTGGTATAGTGCATTCGGAAAACTTTGCTAAAAAGCATGTTGTCTACTCAAAAAGTCTGCATTTTTCCTTAAGTGCTTTTTTCTTCACTGACCTTCTGTTTTGCCACACTATTTTTATGTCATTTTTTTACTTTCTTACTCCTTATTCACCTACATCTGTCTCTTTTTTCCTGGTATATTTATAGTAAATTGCTTGCATAACCCTTGGGCTTACATTAATTTATCTTTGAATGTTTTTCATTTCCCATTTGTATCCTCTCACTCCATTGGTTTACCTTATTTGATAATTCTTTATTATTCTAAAATTCACTTGGCTGCTGTTCAACATCCTTAGTTTTTCCTTTTTTGGTTGTCCCTGTGTCCTCATTACCAACCTAACTAGGTTATGGGAACTCTTGCACAGAGGGTCCCTCACCCATACGTTACAATTGTACAGATTACTCGAGCTTAGCCGAAGATTGATTGCTTTCTAGATCCGTCTTTTACACAGCACATAATTTAGTAATTCAGTGTCATGCCTGCAAACCTACAGTAGTACATGATTTATTCATTTTTGTCATTTATTTCCCGAGAACTAAAATCATTTGTAACTATAGCCTTTTCCGTTAGTATAAATGAAAAGGAAGAAGAGGGTATCTGTGGAACAGGCTGTAGCAGACAATAATAAAAGATTAAAGCATTCCAGAACAATTTGTAGTTATGTTCCTACCTAGCTAGATTCATAGCACTGTCACCAAAATTGGGAAATTACTAAGTGTATCTTATAGATGGAAGAAGGGAACCTCAGAAAGTACATGGGCTTCTCGTGGCTTCCTCGTCTTGACAACTTTGCATAAGAAAGTAGGATATTCAGCTGCAGAAATGAAAATCAGTTTTTAAAAGTCTCAGTTTAGATAGAAAAGAGGAGAACTAATGATAACGATGTTCTCAGGATCCAAGTTAGGATGAGGCTTTCAAGTGTTTCTATTTCTATTTCATCATTATTATTTCTTTACACCACCACGCTTTGGAATGAAGCAGTTCTGAACTCTCTTGTGAAGGACTCTTAGATCATCCTTCTCATACATAACTTCCAGGTTTGAATGAGTACATAAAGTCATCAACCCAGTGACTTCATTGATATTTGAGTCATCTCTATCGCAATGCATTGGATTCCTGGGATTGCAAACTCTACACTTCCACAATCTAACCATGAATACATCTCCTCACTGGCTCCAGTTATACCAGTAAGCTACACTCACAGAGCTCTTCAGATACTGGAACACAGCTTGCACACACCCCTTAGTCTCTCTCTGTTTTTCTGTCTCTGTCTTTTCATCTCTTTCTGTGTCTGTGTCTGTTTGTCCATCTATCTCTGTCTCTTTTGACCAAAGGCAGCAATCTCTTGCATCATCCTTTATATATATATAATATATATATACATATATATATTATATATATATATATATAGGATGTTTTCAGGTCCCCACTCAAACTTAGCCACTCTTTTTCCCAAGACCTCCACCTGTTTTTCATTCCTTGAAAATGTGGGGACATAAAATGGAATGAAGTCTTTCAACTGTAGACTAACCAGAAAAGAATGGAGTCCAGCTACCATTTGTTCATAGGGGACATTGCTACACACTCAGTGTTGGTTAATGAGCGCTTACTCTCTCACCAAGTTCAAGTCCTTCAGAAACACTGTGCAGTACTCATGTGAGCCGTGTATAAATGCGTATAAATTGACTGTCTCTATCAGATTGTCTCCAGGAAAGTCACAGAAGGTAACTATATGAATGTGACTTGATACAAGCCTTTCTGCCTGGACATGCTGACTCTTGTAGCTTGATTGAGAGCTCTGTAGGCCTATGTATTTTTAGGGGTTTAGAAACACATGTAGATAAGGTAGTCAATTACAAGAGTATATAATGTATATAATTTTGGTCATATATAAGTGTGTATATCAATCCATTTATTCAGTTTCTAAAACTGATTGTTTTTCCTTAGAGTTGTCCAACTTTTACTATAAAAAGCCAGCTAGTAATACTTTTAGCCTTGTGGATCACGTGAATTTGTCACATTTATTCAGCTCCGTTGCTTGAAGAATAAAAATAGTCACAGGCAACACATTAGTGATTAAGCATGGCTGTGTCTTATTGTGACTTTATTTACCAAAACTAGCAGTGGGAAGAACTTGGCAGGTGGGTATGAATTTGTTAGCTTTTGCCCTGAAAAATATCTGAAAACAGTTTGCAATTATAGATTCTCATTATCTTGTAACACTACCTTGAAAAATAGTAAATTATTAATTGTATATCAGAGACTGAGGAATTTAGTAAGATAGAGACTGTTTTACCATTAGTAAGAGCAATCAATACATCCCGCTGAAGCAATCCTCCAAACCACCTCCCTTCTCACCAGATGCAGTCTATGTGATACTCATCTTTATTTGGGAAAAAAGAATTCAGTGATGTCTCACTTCCTTCTTTCCTACTGGCTGTCTTGCTCCTGTAGGTTTGATTACAGTGCTTCTGTAGCAATCCAATTTAACAAAAACTTCTTAAAATCATTACCCCATGATCTATAGCACGCTGCTGCCACCCAGGCTCTGGACACCAGGAGTGGAGGGCAGGTAAGGAGAGGCTCACTGTCTTTTCCGGTTGTTCACCTAAGTGACCACTTTGTGAAAACACGTCAGGAGTCAGGAATGGCATTAACTCATTGTCACTTAGCAAAACCGCGTGTGGGCTTTGCTCCTGTACCGCCGTGCACTTTCTAAGTGGGGCTTCTGCAGCGGGGCTTTATAGTTTCATGGATTTTGCAGTTTAATGTGATGTAACAGATTCCTTCCCCTGTCATTTTCGATCAAGGAGGGAATCATCAAAGCACCTGGAATGTGCTTTTCACACTAAGATGTTCCACAAAGATGTTCAGAGCACCTGCTCTGTGCTACGTGCCTTGAATGATGTTAGGAAATCAGAGATGATAAACTAGGGTCTCAAGGAACTGAGGCTCCTAATGACTAAAACGCACTGAAAGACAAATCTCTCAGTTTTACCCCCTAGCAAAATCTCTTTTTACAACTCAGCCTTCCCTTATCATGAATATACTTTGGAACTTTTTGGTTCTCCCTAGAGTTACCTTCCTTAGCATTTTACTCTAGGAAGCATTTGTTCTTTTGAATGTCACGCAGTGTGACAAATTAGTTCTCTTACTGAAACACTTAATAAGCTGCTTCACTTATGCACCCTAGCTCTCCCCAGGTGCTCCCATCGTCAAAGTGTAACAGAGTTCCGTATTCCCGGAGGGTCCCCTAATGGTTCATTCCAGGGTACTCAGAAGATACAGGTAAAATAAATGACAAAACCATAATATAAAATGTAGATCTGAAATCTATGCTCTGGCTGTTTTCAGTGATCTTTGCATTTATGGATTAATGTGCTCTAATGCAGAGAATACCAATCCTAAGGATTTAGCTAGACCACTGATGGTATAATCAGAACTATTAGGTCCTGATGGGGATGAAAGGCTTTCTACATGACCAGTGAGACTAACAAGCTGTACACTTTAACCTCTTCCCACCCAACCATACTCAGATGGAAAGAACAGAAGAGCATGAAATAAATTCAGCCAATGAAAATGGTACACTCAAACTAAAAGCTGAAGAGCCAATTTGTTAGGAAACTGAGCCTCTAAATATTAAGAATGTTCTGGATTTTTTTTTTTTTTTTTGAGCCTTGGACATAGAGCAAACAGATAGAAAAACCAATATGACCTCAGACAATTTGTAAGAGTCACTCTTTCCTGCCCCTCCCAAGATCTTCCTTAAGTGGCCTCCCAAGTTCTTTGTTAAAAATGATGGTTCAAATGCTTTCACAGGACAGTTGTTACAATCTACCTAAGCAAACTCAATTTCTTGAAAACTGTCATAGTTCGCCTTCTTTCTCTTCTGCATTTATGAACGTTCTAACATTGCTTAATCTGACATTTTCCTGTTTCAAATCAGGATATTTATCTGGAAAAATGAAAATCCAGTCCAAATTAGAAGACAGCAAAGAGTTAATACTAAGGGAAAAAGCTAGGATCTAACAGGAATGAACTCTATTCCCTTTTCAATTTCTCTGTCTTCTGGCTAACTTTCCACACAGATTTAACCTCTCTGAGTATCAGTCACAATCACAATCTCTCCCCAATGGATCCTACATGGCTTCTACTTGGCTCCAAGACAACAGGGCAGCCAGCAGCCACCTCTTAGGCCCATCACTCAGCCCTACAAGCTCAGTTCCTCTGGCACCCTTCAGAGGCTGAGTTACTGGCATGGATATATGCAGAACGCCTGTTAACATGGGGCCATTTTAATGAAATTAACAGGGAAAGCCATCAAGTATGACAGTTTGATTTTCATCCAAGGAACGTAGGTTGATTTTAGTCTGTTTCTTGTTGGCATCGGAGGGGAAGCTAGGATTTCAATAATTGATGATGCCATTGTTGCTATGTTACTTTAGTCAAGCTGAAGACCCTGTGTTTTCTTTCGGAGCACTCATTATTTCCTGTTCTTGTGGGGACAACAACCCTGGCTTCCAGAAATTAGCATTTCCTTGTCTTGCCTCCCACAGTAGCAGTGCCAAAGGAAAGCTCTTTTAATCAACTCTGTGCCATGAAATGACTTGAAGCCACAGCTAGGGAAGTTCATCCCCAGAAGTCCTCCTGCCCTACTTGAAGCCTTCACTTCTTATCCAATTTCCCTTTGCTCTGAAGCAAAAGAGAAATTTTTCATTTTCTCTGGAACTGAGAATGCAGTAAGATGCTCGCAGAGGAATCTATGCCAACATCAAAGGGGGCTCAGCATTTCGGGCTCTTTCACCCATGTGTCCTGTCTGCAATGCTCTGACTCACAGATCTGGACTCCCAGCCCAGTCAGCAGTTCTCTCATTGGCTTGTTTCTTCGGGGATACAAGAATCGGCTTCCTAGTGTGCAAGCTCTTTCTAGTATCCTCATACTTTGATGCAGAAGAGTTAGACCTGTGTCTATTCTATTCTCTTTCCATCTGTGTCTATCCAAGGCTATGTATTTTCTAGCCTGATGCTAAGTACTCACCACAATCACAAAGTTATCCTTTTGTATCAAAAAGCCAACTTCCCTAGTTCCAGCATTTTGTTTAGTACTATGTTTCCATCTCTTGTGAATCTTTCGGGTATTTTAAATACCAGGTCAATTAGCATAATTTCAGAATGACAGTATTCTGGAGGTGCAGAGTATCTGGAAGCTTTGCAAACTCTGCCTCTTTCCCGCCCAGCTCAACTCGTGGTCTCACCCTGTGTTGATTTTCGGAAGCCGAGTATTTCATTCCTGGAAATTTTATTGCACAACAAATGTAAAATTATTGCAACAGTCTCTACAGATGTAGTCATTTATTGCAAATGTTGCTTTTCTTTTAAAAATCAGCTTCTAAAAGTTGCCTCCTATCCTGTCATAAATGTTTATCAAAAAACTAAACCTGATTAAATCTTCCTGAAAGACGCAACTATGACTTAATTATGTAAAGATTCAATCAAAGTGTCCTTTCTAGCTGGGTTCTGGGTTTGCCTCTTAGGAAGCAGTGTCAGGGAAAGAGGTTGCTTAGGTTGGGAAGGAAGTTACTCCTATCTCGGAGCTTGGCACCTTCTGGCTCTAACTTCGTACTCCTTTACTTATGGGGATGGGTTAACACTCCACTCTGGTCTTCATGGGTTGCCTTACATGGCACCAAGCCCATAAACTGTTTCAATTTTAATTTTTTAAAATAAGAATTAAAATTAACATCACAATAATGAATTCTATGTAAATTTTCTTTTTCCTAAAGCAATTAAAAAATATTTATATATCTAGCTATCTTTTTGCGGGGGGGGGGGGGGGCAGGAGGGAGAAGGAATCCATGAAGACAAAAGTATTCAGGACCCAGGAGTCAATACGGCTCTGATCCAGAAATATTTACTTATCAACTCTGTGCTGGCAACTTCTGACTAATGGGCAGTAATAAAAAGGCTATTTGAAAATGTAATTTGTTTTCCTTTGGGCTCCTCCGTGTCAGCTTACCTTGTCCTTTGTTCCTTGACTCCAGACTGCCCCAGGCTGTCTTTTCTCTGCTTTAGTAGTCAGCAAATCTGCACATGGGTTTGATGATCTAGGGACAATTGGAGAACTATGTGCTCCCACCCAGTATGTGGCACAAGAAGCACTTACAGACAGCAGGAATGACATTGTTATGCAAAGATGGCAGGGTTTGGAGCTGGAAGAATCTAAGTGTAAATCTTGGCTCCATCATTTATAGGTTGAGTGGTTATGGACAAATCATTTCACTGCTGTGACTGTCCTATGAAAACTAGCAATTGCAATGACCACTTTACAAGTTGTTATATGATTTGAAGATAATTTATGATTTATGTATAGCACTTAGCAAAACTAAATATGAGCACTTTATTTATTAAGCTGTAACAGTGAGAAGTAAAATGCATTGTAGAACAGAGATAAGCTGACAGTACAGTAAAAGGAGCTCAGTAAGTGGTTGACATTGATCTTAGGTCACTCCTTTTTTTGAATTCTTCAGTGGCTCTTCTGTTTGCAGGACACAGCACACACAACTCCCCTGCAGCTTATCACCTCTTCAGATCTATGGACACCCTTGTGTCACTGCTCCTCCCTACTCTTCCTCACACCTGTGACTTTGCTCAAGCGGGCATGAAGTATGTTGGGCGTGTGACTCCACAAATCCTCCAGGCCTGGTCTCTTCTCGGGACTTTGCGTATACTATTCCCTGTGCCTGGCACACTTTTCTCCCTTGTCTAGAGAGAAAACTCCTTCCACTCCCTTCCATGGACTCTTTTATTTTCAGTTCCTCCCTATTTCACATCAGTTTTTATTCTTCTCACTCTAACACAGCTTGATAAACAGAGACACTGTTCAGAAGTACTCACGCTGACTTCTCATGAATCTAAGTACAGTATTAATAATTCCTCAGATCACCATTTAAGCATAATGAAATAAGGTAGAAAAATAAGATCTTAAAGAATCTCTTGCCCATCTTTAGTGAATTACTCAGGGTTACATTTTATGCATGCGGGGTGGGGGGCTTTGTTTATTGTATCTCTTGGTCTCTCCCTAACCTAAATGTAACATGGTGATATCCATCGTGCTAGGGCAAAAGTGACAAGGTAAGTTTTCCAAATATTTTGATTCTTTATTAAAAAATCCTTTGGCCATAAGTTGTCAGAAACTTCATGAACCAAATTTGGCAAGAGTTCAAACTTCCATAATATAATTAACTATGCATCATTTTAAATTTAGCTGGCTAACTCGTAAATGGAAAAAAATTATAATTTTATAACACTCTTGATAAAGAGATAAAATCATATTTTATCAAGAAATAGATTGCAATTTCCAAATTATGATTAATTTGTTAATCTATTAAGTCTATGCTCATTTTATTCTATTTAGCACTTGAAACTGAGAGACCAACTTTACTGAAATAACTTTGATGATTGTAGATAATTCATAATTAAGTTCTTAAACTTGGTTACAGAATATTAATGCATTTGGAACAAATAAATCTTTAATGAAAATTTAAAGTTAAGTGTTTTCAGGCTTCAAATATTTATTATCTGTCCTTTAAATGTCAGTATCTTTGACACAAGTGTACTCCAGTTTAATGCTTCCATGGAGATTAAAATATGTATTGTATTAATATGAGTGATGATTTATGTCAGAAGGTTGTCAGAATTTATGTCAGAAGTGCTGTCAACTTCTCTAATAAAAAGGACTACAAAACAGATTGCTGTAAGGTATGGTGAGGAGGTGATTTGTGTTCTGTGTTCAATTTTTAGCCAGGAAAGCTATTTATAAGAGCTTTCCATATTAAACAACACCCAATAAGTTCCACTGACAGTGAGATGACTTCTAAAGATGAGAACAGATGAGAAACATACTTATTATTGAGAGAAGAAGCCAGGTTTAGACTGTCACCTAAACCAGCTTGTAACTATGGGCTGATACCTTCTGGAGAAGAAGGTAACCTAGGGAACAAGAGCAGGACCTATCAACAGGATGCAACGTGTTACAAGATCTAATATAACATCCTATGAAATGAACATTTAAAAAAAGTCTGAATTCAGAGTCTATTTAAAATGCATTATCTGAAAGGCTATTTTCTATCTTTAGAAGTTTAATGCATTTTAAAGTAATACTCTTGCATTAAGAAGTGTGAAATCACAAAGTTCGACATGGGAAGACTCTAACCAAGGGCTCTTCCATTACCCAGGGCCATGAGTCAGGTGGGGAAACCATTATCAAAAGGCAGGTGTTACGTTTACCTCAATTTTCCTTGCACAGGTCATAGGGTACAAAGTAACCAAGAATCAATTAGTAGAAGAAATTCAACATGCCCTACCTCTTAAAGCTTATCCTGAAGGGTATCTGAAATATTTTGTCTCTGAAAGCTCTTTAGAATATAAAAATATATTCACATACACAAAATTAAGTATTTGTAAACTTACTATCAAGAGGTCAGTTACATGACATGGAAGAAAAACAAGAATAAAAGATGATTTGATACAGTGAGTAGCTATTATCTCTCCACAATAAGATCATATTATTCTCATCGGATATGTAATTTTGGTAAAGAAACTTTTGTTAAAATGCAAACAGTTGGGCTAGTTTTATAACGAATTGTGATGAATGCTAATTTTGTAGCATTAGACCATACCTAGCCAAATCAAAGAGATATAATTTTGAAGACCACAATGGCAAGCGGTATTACCTTATTTAAACTCTAAATTGTTTACATTAAAATAGACATTATGAAGTGCTACTGTATTTAATAAGACTGATTAATTCTGTTATGTTTTCAGAAACTCTAATTTATTTTAAAATTTAGTATTCATTATATTTACCTGTACTTTTCATTCTGAGGAATTTTGCCCTGCATTTAGACAATAGAGTGAAAGATTACAGTTATGATGGGTTCTCTAAATTCTTCTACCTGTATGTACTCTCTTCTGTTAATGTAGAAATCACCCCATTTATTATCCTGGGAAAACAAGATCTTAGTATAAGAACAGAGGGGTTTATTTTGCATAAATGGCCATCAAAATCATTAAGCCAGGGATTTTCACTAGGACTTCCACATAAATACTTTGTTACTGTTATTTTATACTTTGAATACTATTAAGTATTTCAGAGAAGTGTCTCAGTATCTTGCTTACCCTAGACTTTTAAACAAAGTTATGAAGGAACAACACTAACACAACCTTCCAATTACAATTTGTATGTGATAGTGGTCACCTACCATTGAGGCTGAGTTTCCTTTTTGAGAAACTGAGACATTAAGACCTACCTCCCTGGATCCAAAAAACAGAAACAGGGTGATGAATTTGGAAGTGATTTGTAAACTATAAGGTGTTACCCCAAGATTAAGTGGATTATTATTGGAAATGTGCTTTGAAAATAACACAAACTAATGATATTATCTCAATTGATTATAAAAGTCCTCATGTGATAGAAGAACAGTAGTGAATGACAGTTTTACAGATGAGAAATGAGCTTTCAGAGTTCTTCAGCTATTTGTCAATGTCCACAAGGCTGAAGTGTAACAAAATTGCCTTCAACTAACTATTAGAATAGTTATTGAACATCTTGAAGGTATATTATTTTTCTTCCTTACTTTGCATTTTATGTAGCATCTTCCAGAGGAGGGTTAATGTATTTTATACACATTTAATATTCTCCATTATTCTTCATACACTTCGTGTTTATTCTTATTTTCATCTTGTCATCTATCCTGTGTGGTTGTTTTACATCCTGCCCTGGTGCTATGAAAATTAAGACTGCAAAGCTTTCTAGCACATCTCAGGCTGAGATACAGTCCTGACATTTTCCACAAAACTTCTCTTGACCCACCAGCTGTTCTCTAACCTCACAGAGCAGGTTGGTCTCATGCAATCTAGCATGTAATCAGAGTATAACTTTTCTAGTAATTTTGTGTATGTATTTCTCATTTCTGTATACTAGATTATCAAGTCAAAGTTAGGGAATAAAGCTGCTTTAAGAGTAACCCTGACAAAAGTTGAACATGATTAATATATTAGATTGAATTTAAGGGATTATGAAACAAACCTTTTAAAAGATATTATCAAGGTATTTTAGTTATCTTTCTAAAAAAGAGTATACTTCCGAGAGATATATACAGGAGTATTCAAGTAAAAATTACATAGTGTCTAAGACTTGTTTAAAAATAATACTGCAGGGCTTTGAGGGAGGAGAAATAAAGGTTTAAAAGACAAAACAAGACTGGCCATATATAATGATCAAAGGAGGATAAAAGGAAGCAGGAATTCATTGTACACCATTCTTTCTAGTTTGTATATGATTGAAAAGTCTCATAATAGGTTTTCAAAGATTAACAACAACAAAAAATGCTAGCACTTCAGTATAGTCTTGAGTTTCATCCATTTATCTATGAATGTCTCTGGTTTATTCTTCTTTATGATTGAGTAGTATTCTGTTGTATAAAAAGACCACATCCTTTTTTATCCATTCCTCATTTTATGGGCATTTGAGTTGTTTCCAAGATCTAGCTCTGATGAATTGTGCTCCTATAAACATATACTGCTGGGGTATGATGTTTTAAAATCTTCTGGGAAGATACCCAGAAGGAGAATATCTGGATCAAATAGGACCTCTAATTATAATTTTTTTTGGTGGTGGTGGGGAGTACCAGGAATCAAACTTGAGACTTCAAGCTTGCCCTCATGCCCACCAACAGTGGAAAATAATTTCTTTCCCCACCCCGCCCACCTTCCTTTGCATTGGTTATTGGTTGATTTCTTTTTTAGGGGGTACCAGGGATTGAATTCACAACCTTGTGTTTGCCAAGCAGGTACTTACACCACTGAGCGTAAAATCCTGGCCCTATTGGTTGATTTCTTGATGACAGTCATTTTTTCTGGTGTGAGATGGAATGTCAGTGTTTTAATTTGCATCTTTCAAATGACCAGTGATGTTGAATGTTTTTCATATATTTATTTTCCACTTGTATTTCTTTATCTGAGAAGTACATATTTATTTCAGATGCCCATTTTTAGATTGTGTCTTTGAATTTAGGGGGAGTTTCATTTTTTCCAATTCTGTATATGTTTTAGATATGTCTTTCATCTGAGGCACAACTGATTAAAATTTTTCCCCACTCTGTGTTTCACTCTGTTGGTGGTTTTGTTGTTGTTGTGTAAAAGCAGACTCACATGTGTAAACATCATATTTACTCAAAGAGTAAATAAGGGCCAAAATGTTCAATAGACATTGTGAAATGGGAAGAAATTGTTCAAAAGGAAAGAGGAACTAGGATGGGGAGGAAGGGGAAGGGAAGGAAAGTAAAAGAAAAAAAATAAGGTAGTTATTCTATTAGTTTTTCTTAGTTCATTGAAAAGAAAAGTTTTAAAATTGTTTGGAGAATTTTTAACACTGATATTCTGTGCACTAAGTAACTACTTTGTAGATATCCATACATAATGTATTAACTATTATTATTCTCCTATTATTTTGTTATGAAATTTTGTTTTATTTTTCCCATAAAAAAAGGCTAGCACAAAAGAAAGTTGATACTTTCCACAAGCACTGGCACTTTTAGGTATATAGTAGCTTTAGTTAAGTCCCAAATACAAGGTGAGAAGAATACTTTGATGATTCTGACCACTTGAAATCAATTTCTTATTTAGAAAGCAGAAAAAAGATTTTTAAAAATTTCACTCCAGAAATAAGTCTTGTAGTGAATTATTTCTGCCCTGAAAAAACCAATAAGAAGTTCCTTCTTGGATAACTCTGATCTCTATACCTTCATCTCTAACACTTATTTTTCACACTTGCCCAATCTATTAAAGAAAACTAAATGTGGATGGCTTTAGTGCTGGATTTAACTTACTTTAGGTATACTGTTTCCTGAGAAAACTCAGAATAACAACACAATATATGATCAGTCACCAGCTGTCTAACTACAATTGTAGAAGAAAAAGATACTAATAGATATAATAGAAGAAAATCTTGACCTAAATTCAAATAATAATTCATTTCCTCACAGCTAAGTAGGCAGTTAAACAGAGAAACTAAACATACTGGTCATCTCTTCCCTTTATTCTTCTACTTACTAACATTATCCTGAGTTCCTGGTCTGAAAAGATAGGGCAAAACTAATTTTGCAGATTCCATGGGTCGCCCATATGCTGGGAATCAGCTGACATGCTCAATCCCTAGGCTACTAAGCATATCATAAAGCCAGGCATTATCCCTTCCTGAGACAAAAATTATTTATCAAAACATCTACTCAAAGGGTAACGGTAAAGTAGCTGATGGATTCTCAAGAAACAATTTAACAAGATTCACTTCTCCATTGAACCAGAACAAGGCAATGATTAGCCTTGGTTACTGCTAACAACCACAAAAGTGGCCAGCCCAGCCACTAGGACAGAGATACCACCTGACAGAAGGCAGAGAAGAATGGAATGAGACTGACTTTGCTGAGTCACTAGGTCAAGCTTTACCTGTGGCTCCCAGTTATTCTTTTGAGATCTCAGTTTTGAGAAGCAATACATTTGCTACATGATTAAAGCTACTTTGAACTTGTTTTCTAACCAAAGTATGCTAATTTTCCAGCTGACACTGAAGTTCAGAGGATGATCCACAGATAGTACTTCTGTTCTCTGATGATCTGTATGAGTCTTCTTGTCTGTTTTACGCCTTAACTCAGTGCGTGTCCAGATGGCTGAACTAAATGATGAATCTAATGGGTTCTGGTACACAGGTGTTCAAGAAGCTGGGTGGCATTTACTGAGAATATCAAATCTTACGAACAGTAGATGTCAACATGCCTATGAAACCATGTAAAGGTCCCTGGTCCCTTAACTGTATATGATAAAAGTGGAGAAAGTTAACTGTCTATGAATGTCAGCAACACATGTCAATCTATTTCTATCAGTGAACTGAACCACAAAGATCAGAAATTAGCTTAAAGCCAAAAAGGCTCTTGAAAAATATGGAAATAGAGCTTTTGAAAATGGTAAGGGGTCCAAGAGTTGAAGGGAACAGAATGGAAGGGGAAGGGGACAAAAACAAAAAATAATTATGATGTGTTATGTACATATGCCAATTCCCCACCATAATGTAATCATTACATACTGCAAACATATACCACTAAGAAATAAATAAGAAAATGTTTTATCTTGGAGGAAAGAGGAAAAAGATGGAGAAATGGTTCTGGATGTATCTGATTTATTTATTAGATGTTTCTGTCTGCCTTTTGAGTCACGGTTTGAGAAAAAGAGCTTCTGCAGGGATGACTATGGAATGTTTGCAAATGTAGCTTAGATGTGTATAATTCACTGAGGCAAACACCTTAGTGGGTTATCTGCAATTGTCACAAACCCGAAATGCATAATTCTCAGGGCACAAACTTTGGTTGGGTACTGGCTTGATGAAGTTAATCAATGCTTCTAGGCATGGAATGGCATATGATTTATTATAGTGCTGTTTTAGAACAGATAGGCTTTAAGTCTGAAAAGTAAAGAATACCAGTTTAGTATCATCTTAGAGGTATCTTTTATTATAAAAACCAGTACTTCAAATTTTTAAAAAAATGACAATGTACTTTTGCTTTTTGGTTAGCTATCACTTTGATTCCCCTATATATGATCAAAGTGAAGAAGAGATATGTTTAGTATTTAGAATCCAAAACAAAAATCTTGAAATGACTATGAGAATCTCACCTAAAAAGGGACTATGTATGTTTTAAATGCCTGAAGAAAGTCAGGTACAGGTCTAGAACTTCGCTAGGGGGTGTGTTTATCAGGGCTGGTTTCACAGCATGCAAGCTGTGCAGGAGTTGGAAGACCCCATACTGTAATGTGTTGTAACTGTCACTTTAAAATTCCTAAAAAATTTGAATAAGGTGTTTTGCATTTTCATTGCACTGGCCTTCAAAAATTATGGTGGCAGCAGTGGTGGTTTTGTATGCATTTCCTATCTAGCTACAACTTGTAGACCATTAGAGAAAGTAAGTGTATAAGACAGTTATAGAATGATATTAAACAGAATTATTATTTACCTATATACATACCACCTACATAAACTGTCATAAAACACCAAAATGGGTGTTTTATTACACATAAAACAAATTATTAGTGAAATAATGATGTAACAGAGCAAGTCACAGAGAATGGAGATGTCAGGCTGGGCAGGATTTGTTTGCAAAGACTGCTCAGAGGACCTAGAACACATTATTACTTACTTTCTAATTAATACTAGTGATAACTCATGGAGCATCAATCTGAGGCTCAGAAAGAATGTGTGGGCGTGTGACACAACTAATAAAAGTTAATGTGACATCCCGACCTAAGTTCATCTCAGTCCCACACAAAGACTATTTTCTTTTGCTCTTTATTCTCTGTGCGTGTGTGCACATCTGCATAAACATTTCCCAAGATGTGTATCATGGGGGGGTGGTGACATTAGCAGATACCTTTAAGTGCATGGGCAAAGGAACATTTGGATGGTACAGAGTTGGATGATATTATATCAGACATGACATGAAAACAAGGATATAAGTAAAATCTACCACATACTAACACTTGCAATTATCCTTATTTTGCAAGTGTTGTCACAGATACCAAGAATTACAGTAGCAAATGGAATGTATCAAGGTGTGTTCCCAGACCACCCCGAGGACATACCTGCAGCTCACCTGCAGCCTGTAGGTTAAGGTGTGAAGGTCTGAGGTTTGGAAGGACTGTAAGAGTTTAGTGGGGAACGTAGATTTGGGAAAATGGAACTGATCTGGTTAGAGAGGTGTCTCGGAAAGATTAGTGTGGTCACAGAACACCAGGCAGGGAAAGTGTGGATCAGAAAAGTGAGCTGGGAGCCTGCAAAGGGCCATCTGTGAATTTAGAGGCAAAGGGATGAGAAACTGGTGGTGGAATGACAATGAATGAGAGTGAGACATTTTGGAGAACTATACATACGCAGAGAAAGACAAAGATTTCTCTCTGAAATTTTACCACTGCCAGAGTCTAATTTCATCCTTTCCATTTTTCCTTTCTATCCTCTGCATCTTTATCTCTAGTCCTTGCCATCATTTTCTGTTTCTCCTCTCTCTTGTTACTCACTCTCCATGACTCCTTCTGTTCTTACCCTCTGTTTGTTGAAAGTTAGGCTACATTTTAAATGCTTATCCTTGGGAATGTTTTTCTAAATTGCTTTTAAATTAGGCATTTCATTTATGAATTGTATTCTCTTTAAAGGAGTTAATGGCATGTGAGCTATCATCTTTTTCTTTGCAAATTAGTCTGGTTTTTCCAAAATGTATCATCAAAATATGTACAAGAAAGGGTAATTATTCAACTCAAACTATAATTGTGTTTAATTGACACTCCAGAAATGCCCTTCCAAGTAATATCTGAAACAATTTATTAAGATTTTTTGAACATTGATTCATAGTTAGTGTCTCATTTCTAGCACAGAGAAGACTTACGATAATTTTGCTATCGTGGAATGTATATTCCATGGAGACATTGCACATCATTTCTCAAACTCTGTGAGGCCAAACTCTCAAGCAATCACTGACATACCACATCGGGTTTATTGACTATTAGTCAACTGTCTGACTGCCTTAAAGCTTTTGGCAGAGAACTCGTCAGAGGGAAAGGAAGGTGCATGTCTTACATTATGGATTCCCTGTCTTCTCTTAGGCGGTGGAATTCCTGTCTCCCAGCCTCCCACACGACTTCTCAGTTACCTCATATTCCTGCTTTCCTGCTTCTCCACACTCAGTCAATATTCAGTTTTGCAGCTGTTTCCACATCTCTTTGCGATAGGCCTAGAATCTTCCACAGTGGAGCTTCAGGCTGAATTTCCAGCCTCAGTTGTTTCCTTATTCCCTCTGCCCCTGCCGCACTCCTCTTTCCACCCCGTGAAGACACACTGGCCTTTCCTCCTGCCATTCTCTGCACCTCTAGCCCTCTCACATGGCCATCCCAATTCCCACTCTCCATCCTTACAAGCCCGCCTGGGCTTCCACATCCTTCATGGAGTGTCCTCTGAGTCAGCTCCCAGCACAGCAATGATGCACTGTTACCCTTCTCTCAGTCTCTAGTTGAGAGACTTATTGTCTCTCAACTAGACAATAAGTGCCTTGAGGACTGGAATTATGCTCAGAGTTTTATACACAGTCATTAATTTAATTCTTTAAACAGCCCTGTGAAGGTGTAACATTACCCCCTTTCATAGATGTGGAAGCTCAGACCCAGGAAGAAGAAACAGTCTTGCCTAACGGACCACAGCAAAACAGGGACAGAACCGGGCTTCCATGCAGGAGACTAGTGTGGTGTCAGTTGCTTTGTTTGTTAAACCACTACATTCTTCAGCTTTTCTGACCATTTCTTATCTGTGCCTGCCCCATAGCTTCTTAAAATTCCCTACACATAGTAGGCAATTAGGGTAGGGAAGTTTTTTTTTTTTTTTTTTTTTTTTAATGAAATCAAATTAAACTGATTTAGTTAAAATCTGAGAAAGACTTCAGTTATCTGAGGATATGAATGTTAACAGTCTCTTTCTCCGGCACTTTCCTAATTACTTGGACCCATGGCTATCAATATAGTAGTGAAAGATGCTGGGCAAATATGCAGGAGCTTATATGAGAACTATGTATATTTTATGTTCATTTGAAAAGTAACACTTTATCATATCCCTGGGAGCCACTGGGCATGGGTCTGAATATAAATAGGCACACTTATTGCTTAGTCAAATTACTTGTCATGACACTTAGCTCTGTACTGACTTGTCCCAGAGCAAATCAGGTTTGAGCAGCCTAGCAACGTAAAGGCTTTGCAGTAACTGAGAAGATGCCTGAAATTCTGCTGCTAAAGACTGACCATCAGATGATGATGTTCTGGGCCTGAATGAGGCTGGGTAGGAAGCCCAAGCCTGCTGTTTTTCTTGCTGACTCTATAGGCGCACCTGTTGTATCACTTTTGTTGCATTTGTACTATCTTATCTGTTCTCTCTCTTTCTTTATCATCTATCTCGATATTAATATCCACACTCATGCCCATATCTACTTTAGGTCTAAAACTTGTTCTCTGACACCCATGATCTTCCTGGTAGATCTGCTCAGAAGGTATCATTACACTGGGATGTCTGCTCCCTTGATGTGTCTTCTAGTTTCTTAGCAATTCACAGCAGTGTTAGAACTGCCAGGATTCTCCGTCTTGCCTAACAATTGAGTAAGTCATGGTATGTTAGTGTACTTCATAAAGTTATTTGTCATATCTTATGTTTATATGCAAGACTCCCCTCAAATCCAGATTCATCATTCACTTAGTTTCTGAGACTGAGCTTAGCTTTGGTCTGTGAAACATCTGGGGTCATCAGTAGCAATGAGAATCTTTGTATTCCTAAGCTAACAATACTGAACTTAAGAACTGTGTGAACTGTGAGTAGAATCTGGCACCCCTGAGGGTTGGGCCAGGGTATTGCGAAGGAAGGTGGGGGCAGGCTGCAGGTGGCGAGGGGCCACTCAGGAGGCAGCATCCGTTAGGCTCACTTGCCTCCTGCACATTTCCTCTCAGAAAATGACTTTTTCCTTTCTTAAAACTCTCATTCCACTAATGGTTGTGCAACACATAATTCATTTGCAATTATGTATGGTCCTATAAAATCTCTCCTAACGTCAATCACTTAAAACTTTCATCGCCTTTAAAATTTAGTTCTTTACTGGTTAATAGATTGGTATATTACTTTCACAAATCATAGAGAAAGCTCCTCAAGGTGGCGATTACACCTTCCATATTATTTAAAACTGAGTAGGTGCTTATAATTGTTGGTTGCCTTAAATATGATTTCATGAGCACTAAAAAGTCCCAGTTTAAAAATAAGTTTCTGTGGGAGCATATATGCTCCTTAAGATGAATTTTGTTCTTTAATTAGATAATTGGACTGATACTTTAATGAGAATCATAGCACTGAAGTGACAGGAGTTTTAATTTCTATAATAAGATGATCATTTTGAACAAGAAAGTAGGACTGAGGATATAGCCATGTCTTTAGTGCAAACCATGAAGCAAACAATGTATGCATTAAGTACTTCATATATTACATCTTACTTAGCTTCATCTCTCAATGCTTACCCTATTATAATTTATGTATTTACTTCATCTACATACCTGTGGGGGAAGATGCCATTTTTAATCATTAAAAATCCAAGGAAAATCCAAAATATAAATAAAGAACACAGTGAAGGGTAATAGGAAATAGGAAAGATATATCTTTGCAAAAGATATATCTTTTGCAAAAGGAAAGAGGACCAAAAACCGGACAAAGGGGATGAGAAAAGAATTAATATGTATTATGCACATGTACCAGCTCCTCACAAAGAATACAATCATGTACTGAAAACAAGTACCAATAAAAATACAATTTTAATTTAAAAATCTGGCTATAATAACATGTTTGGCAGGTACAAAGCCTATAAAACTATTTGTTTGATAAATGAATGAATAGATGATTTATTTATAGGTTGACATACTAGAAGCAGAAAATTTTGGTAAATTTCCCAAGATCCCCCAAGCACTGACTAACTGGACTGGGTTGGAACTCACATTTATGTGTCTCCAAATCCCATCCACTGTGTACAATACGTTGGGAACTTTAGACATCTCACTAAAGCTAATCGATCTCCAGGTAAGTAAAGGAGACTGAGAAGGGAATAAACTTAAATGACACTGTAAGTCTGCTTGAAGCTCCAAAGTGTTCGAAGTGTTCCTGAAACTCATCAATTCAGCTAGTTCTGGGGCTGTGTGGAGAAGCAGCACCTGCATTATAAAGATTCAACTGGCAGAGTTGTGAGCTGTGGGTCACCCTGACTTCTGAATTAAAACAGGTCCCTGTGCTTATGCTCTCCCACTGAAAGGAAGAAAAGAGGGTCAATAAGAAGAGAAAGGAAAACAGAGGACCAAAAGAGGGAAAGAGAATGATTCTAGCAAACAATGCATGTATATTTTTCTTTCCACTGGACTGCACGTTGCTTAGCACGCACGAAGGGTGATAGACATCCTTCTCCTGCTAAGGTCCACACCATCGCCTACATCTACAGCCAGTGACTCAGATTGTCTACAGATGCTATTTTAAAAAGGATCTAGAAATGTCACCAAGCTATTGTAACCTGTCCACTGCGAAACACGGGCTTTGTCATGGTGGGGCTCCCAATTCGCCAACTCAGCTGAAGTTTTCATGATGTGTGCTCAGTGGTTTCTTTCATTTTGTCTTTTCAAACACAAAAGAAAATGCTGCTGGGCCCAAACAACTGTCTACAGTTATGGTGTAGCAGAAAACCAGGACTTTTCACAATGGGGAGAAACTTAGAGGAGAAGCCACGAGTCTCAAAAAACAGGTCAGGATAGTGCTCAAGGGGGCACCAAGAGGAACAGATACAAAAACTTTTAACATTTCTCTATTGTTCAGTTTATAACAGTTCTTTTCCAGTCCTGATAAAATTGTGATTCTCACAGAGAAGAGCTCATTCAATTCTTTCAGTATATATATATATATATATATATATATATATATATATTCCAGATATATATGTGTGTATGTGCATTGGTAAGCTGGACTAATTGATTTATAAAATATATCAAAGTAAATACATAAATTAATATTACAATCAATTAAATAATTTTATATAATTGTAATTAATTACAATCAATTAAATAATTTCTGCTGTCTGCCTTCATTAAATGTCTTTATTTCTTGATATATTTCATTTTTGCAAAGATTTTCTAGATGTAAACAAGTGAACAGTCCTTTGTAAGCTGTGATTTCTCCCTTACCTCTCTCTCTATCTTCTAGAAATGACTCTTACCTTGATGTCTGACTTGTCTTTTATTAAGTAGCTCCACTGAAAAGGCTGATCAGCTTTAGTTTCCTTAAGTTATGAAATGAACTATCATCAGAATGTATTTTAAGATGTTCAAAGCTTTGTAAAAAAGGTGAAAATTAGAAGGCAATTTTACATTTGGATATGTTACCCTCTGTCTTTATGGTGAGCCACCATCTACAAAATATTAGGGACTTGGTGATACATACCAAAGGTGCTTCCTGTCAAAATTGTCTTCATTCATTTAATCATTAGTTTTGCTTATTCACTCATCAATATAATTTTTTGGATGTACCTACTGACCTTTTTCTATCTCCTTAACTTGATCCTGATCATAAATTAGAGTTTCAATTTAGACATTTTTTCTAGGGGAAGAACTTCTTAATTCATAGTGGTCCCCGAAAGCTGTTCTAGTAAAAGCAGTGGTTAACACAACTTTTGAAGGAGTGGAGATTTCAGAGAATGCTCTTTAGGAGGGAGAAAAGAGAAAAAGGGAACAGAAAGAAGAGAATGAAAAATGTGCCAGGTAGAGAGGAAGAAATACTCTAACAGAAAAGAAGCTTGCACTTGAAGAAACTAAGTACATTTCAGTATATCTGGGGAAGAAGGAAAGGCTGAGGTGAGAAATGAAACCAGAAATATGAGCAGGAGAGAAAGAGGAAAGAGAGGAAGAAGAAGAAGAAGAAGAAGAAGAAGAAGAAGAAGAAGAAGAAGAAGAAGAAGAAGAAGAAGAAGAAGAAGAAGAAGAAGAAGAAAAGAGAGAAGAAGAAGAAGAAGAAGAAGAAGAAGAAAAAGAAGAAGAAGAAGAAGAAGAAGAAGGAGAAATGAGAGAAGAAGAAGAAGAAGAAGAAGAAGAAAAAGAAGAAGAAGAAGAAGAAGAAGGAGGAGGAGGAGGAGCAAGAGGAAAAGAAGAAGAAGTAGAAGAAGAAGAAGGAGGAGGAGGAGGAATAAAGGAAGATGAGGAGGAGGAGGAGAAGAAGAACAGGAGGAGGAGAAGAAGAACAAGAACAAGAAGAAAAGGAGAAGAAGAAGAGGTGGGGGAGGAGGAGAAGAAGAAGAGGCGGAGGAGGAGAAGAAGAGAAGAAGAAGAGGAGAAAAAGAGAAGAAGAAGAGGAGAAGAAGAGGAGGAGGAGGAAAAAAGGAAGAGGAGGAGGAGAAGAAGAAGAAGAAAAAGGAGAAGGAGGAGGAGGAGGAGGAGGAGGAGAAGAAGAAGAAGAAGAAGAAGAAGAAGAAGAAGAAGAAGAAGAAGAAGAAGAAGAAGAAGAAGAAGAAGAAGAAACATGCTGAAAAGTCTAGCTTTCATGAAGAAGTGAAGAGAGCTGTGATGGTCATATCCGAGATAGCAAACAGTCACACCATCTGAGCTAGAGGCACAAGGAGGGCAAAGAGTCCAGTCAGGAGACAGCTGCAATAATGCATGTAAGAAAGTGCAGTGAAGAAACAAAAGACAGACTAAATTAAGTGCACCCACGTCCAGAGACGCTAAGACAACATGAGTGATGGGAAGTGACTGGCAGGATTCATGAGTGAAGGAAGAAGGAGCCTACAAGATGTTTCTCCTTTCATACTTGAGCCCCTTGGGAGATGATGACACTGGTTTCCGGATGAACTGCACCGAGGAGAACAAGGCTGTCAGGACTAAGTAGCAGTCATATGGTCCAGAATGTTTCAGGCTCCAAATTTTAATTTCTGATAATCTGAACTATATATACTTCTTTTGAGAGATTATGAGTATAGAGCTATATGCCATGTGATGTGACACTTAGAAAGATGGGTAAAATACTGTTCTAGTCTTGGTAATTTCAGCCTAATGCTCACAGAAAATTCAGTGGTGAGGTAGAAAATGTGAAATGCCGCAAAGTTTGCTGGGACAGAGCTATCACTTCTGCAGACTTGGCCAACTGTGATGTGCTGACCCTTCTGGTTAGTTTCTATGTGGCTCAAAAACTAAGACCTTTTCATGGGAGACCTGCTAAGGGGAACCCGAGGCCTAACTGGCCTCTTCTGTTCGCACAAAGTAGAAAGGCTGCAGCCTGTGATCTCTTGGCACTGTGCAGAGATGATGGCGTGTTGCAGGTTCTAGGGAAAAAGTCAATACAGCTGTGATCAGGTTGTTCACCTGGGCATGCGCTAATGCACAATGGAAGGCAGAGGAATGCGTGCTACTTTAATTGTTTGTGCCAGTGTGTGAATGAATAAAGCTAGAATGAACTGGAGGCTGGAAGCTCCTCTGCCCACTAGAGGCTAGAGCACCCTGGCTGCCTGCAGGCTGACCCGTGTCTGTCTTTCATTCTCATTCACCCCCTGGTCACAGTGACATACGACCAGGACTAGGTCCCTACAGGTGGTGCCTTGGTGGGAAAAGACCGGACTGGACTGGTTCCCCATGGGTGGCACCTGGGCAGGGACCTGGGGTCAACATAGGCCAGTTTGTTACACTTTTTTTTGCCTTGGATTTAATATCTCTGTGTGGGATGCTGAGCAGAAATTATGGTTCAGACTTAAAAGCACTTGGTCCTCTCAGAAGAAAACATCGTAATACTGAAAATGAAGACCCATTCATGGCATTCTGCTCACCACCAACAGCTCTGCTCATGGAGAATTCTTCTGAGAATGGATGTTATGTTATTCACGGTTTAAACTCTAGGACTTTATACTGTCTTACCTAGACTATTCTTTAAAGAATTGATTAAAGACAAAGGAAAATAAGTGTAAATATAGTCACATTGGGGGCTGGGGATTTAGCTCAGCAGCATAAGCGCCTTGCCTTGCAAGTGTGTGGTCGTGAGTTCGATCCCCGGTACCGATAAAAAAGAAAAAGACAAATATATATATAATATATATAGCCACACTGCGAAAATACCTTGGACATAATTTCTGTCTTTACTGCTACAAGTAAGACTTCTTTTGGTACTAAATATCATCTTTTTGAAGCTTTTCTTAGGGATTTTTCTTTGGGGAATTTCTTGTTCATTCTTCTATTATTTCATTTATAAATCTAAATGTTTTGAGTCCCTGCACTTCATAGAATGGGAGGGTGTCCTAAAGATGCCATGAAAAAATCAGAATATATTGTGAGACACTAGACAGGTTAAGGTAGACCATTAAAAAGGGAGTATGTTTTTCAAGTTCTAGGACATATAAACTCAGTTTAAATCCTTCTTGGATTTGTAGGCCTATAGTGAGTGGTGGTAGAAGTAGAAAAATTTCCATTTACTCAATACTTTCTCTGTTAGGCAGGATGCTCTGTTGTAGTTATATATCATTTCCTTTGTCTTCACAACAAGCCTGAGATACAGTCTGTTCTCCATTCCCCAGATGAAGTTATTGTGACTTGGTGATGTGAAATCTATACCTAAAGTCCACATGGCTGGGGAGTCAATGTGGAGCTCTCTCATTTATTGCTTATTTTCACTTTATATGAGCAAAGCTGAGAAAATAACTTTTAGAATCATGAAGTATGAGTGTCTCAACTAGAATGCTGAAATAGCACTCAAGAATTACTATAGTTTCAAGTGTACCTAGGCTTCACATCCTGCAGTAGAAATCTGTTTGTCAGTTAAATTAAGTTGCAGCTGTCTTTGGCTTGCAAATAATGTCTTATATTTCTATTGACTCTATTAGCTGAATCAGCTTATTTTATTTCTATAATTCAATGTAACATGTTGCTTTCATTTGCTATCCCCGGGACGCCTTGTAAACAAGATGTTTCTTGTAATGGGTTTTTTTTTCCTGGTAAAAATCATTTAATAAGCAAGTATCTCCAATTCATGGTAATATGTGCTGACAGCCTCCTAACCATATTTGAAATATGAAGGCAATATTTCCAAGATGACTCAAGTCAATTGCTTTAATACTTCAATAAAAATAACTGCTATTAGAAGGCTCAATACTGAAGGCACATAATTTCAATCCTGGTCCATAAAACTTAATTTGGATTTATTTCAGGATAATGATCATTGAGAAAAGTCTGTATTGAAATGATCAGGCACCTGGGTAAGGACCACTAATCCATTCTGAGAGACTGTTAGGCTTTGACAGGGCAGCTGGTAATGTATATATATATATACACACACGCCACTAATTATTTGCAGGAATATTTTCTGTGACATTGGTCTCAAGGTGGTCTGTTCAAATTCACTACCTCAGCAGAATCCTTGCCACAGAACATTTGAATAAAATGACTTTATATCAAATTGGATTCTCTTTGGCTCTGGCCACATGACCAGGTCTCACATGTCTACATTTCCCCCCCTTCTATGTCTTAGATGATTTTTATGATAAATGGATGAGGTAGTCTATAAGAATGTTATGAGTAATAAGATAGAGAATGAAATTCATTCAGAACACAGAACACTCGATCAAGAAGAGAATTTTGAGCTTATGTTTGCTATACTTCAGTTTATAAATGATACAGTAGAAGTTCTGAAATAAATGACTTGCCCAAGGTCTCCAGGGACTCCAGGATTTTCAATCCAGTGTGTTACACTGCACCAAACCAGAAGGAATGGGCGTTATCAAGGTATGACAGTAGCAATGCAATTTTTGAAAGTCTAGTAAGTACAGTATATGGTCATTACCCTTAACCTCAAAAAACCCTAGAACTCCTATTTTGTTTGTGGAAAAACTGAGGCTTAAAGCTTTGGCAGAATTTACACAGGCTCACTCAGCTGGGGAGCAGTTGTCCTGAGGGTTGACCCTGGTTTATAAGCACAAGCTCTCTAAGAGGTGAGGTTGAGCTGAAATTATTAAGCAAAGAGTTGGGAGTACTTGTGTGTGGGCCAAACAGAGCTGGCAATAAAAGTGAAGTCTTTCTATGTTGAAAGAAGAATGTAGGAATTAAGGAAATAAAGATTAAGGTGAAAGAAAATGAGAATTAAGAACTAAGAAAATAAGGTAAGCCAGGGGAGTTGAAATCGGGAGCAGCAATAATAAAAGATTTAAGGAGAGAACAAGGGAAGTTACTTTTTTATTTGCAAATTGTATTTATAATTGCTTTAATTTTCCAGTTCTTTTGCAATCAGGGTCATCTGGCCTTGGTCATTTTGTGTTTTAAATTTGGTAGCATTCATTTTCAAAATATATAATGATTTCAGGAAATGCAAGGTAATAACATGCCTTTAATGGGAATCGAATGAACATTTGAAGCATATTTCATGGATGAATAAGAAACATTATCATTCATTTGTAGTATTTTATTCCTTTTCTATGTTAATAGTGCAAATACACACAAGTTATTCTCCACTTGGCAAATGAAAATATGAATACACCTTGCCAAAATGTAATTTTAAAATAATTATTAACAGTCATTTGTATTCCCAAATTATCTAAATGTATTTTGGACTTGGTCAATGATAAAATTACTGTTATTTCAATGAAATTATTTTTTGTGTCATTTTAAATGTACAGCAGCATGTGAAACTTTCCATCTGCAGAGTTATGTGATTTCTCTTTTTTAATCTTGCGAGACATATCATCAAGGAGCTGATTTATGGTCCTGTTGCAGTAACCTTGGACATGTCTCTATCTTGCGCACTATTGATAAAAAGATTCAGCTTTTGCAACCTGAGATTTGAAAACCATTATCGTCTGGAAACTCAAAAAATGTAGTTTTTTGAAAGGTGTAATTATTCCAAGGATGAAAACAGACAGGCATTTTTCATAAGTTCAATTTTGCTATAGTCCCACATTGGTAAAAGGTATTAATAATAATTGTTGAAAGTAAATTATCCTCTCAAGGACCAGAGATAAGTGTTTGATTAGTGAGACTGTCCTGGACAGTAAATTACAACCGTGTCTGGAGGAAATCATACAGCTTGTTTTTTCTATTATTTTCTATTTTTAATACACTGGTTGGTGGGTGTGAGTCAATGCAAAATGACATTTTTATTATGCATCTACAATGTGCCAGGTATTCTCTGAGGGTGCATGAGACATAGGTGGGGAACATACAGGCTCTATCTTTAGGGATCTCAAAGGACGAAAGACGAAGCTACAAGTGATGTGATTGTGAGTTACGCTGTGTGTGTCCACAAAGCAGAGATAGCAGAACATGTGCCTTTGTGCGTATGTTGACATGGTTTTAAACGTATGGCCTGGCTAGTCACTTATCTCTACAATCTCTTTATGAGCACTTAACTATCTTTAACTGAGATCTTAATTCAGGCCTTAGTTACACAAAGACGTCCACTTGATCTTTCTATCACTGTCTAGTTGTAGCTTAATACAGATTTTTCTCTCCTTACACTTCCAGAATGCATTAGTTTCTCCATTCTTTGTGCATTTACAGTAGCACATATTTATATATATAAAAGTTTTTAGAGTATTGTAACATTGGGAGTAGAATCTTATCTTTAACCTCTAACATTTCATGATACAAAGATTCTACTTTTCATGTAATCATATAAAAGAGATTTTAGACACACCAATTAATGTCTCTGGTTTTTATTTCCTCAACAATTTTGAAGTAACTGAAAAATGCAATTGCTGACAAACCCGTTTATTCTGAGAAAATTAGATAGATTCTTTTTTTTACCATTGGTCCATTAGCAAAGGCATATTGAATAAGGATGTAAGCTTACTCTAAATTGGCAAACTTCAATAAATTAAAAAAATCATGACACACTAGGGAGACAATATGATGCTTACACATATGAGTTCAATTTATTTCACTTAGGATTATGTCTCAATTTGCATTAATTTATCTACAAAAACCTCAAGTTTATCCTTCTTCATAGCTGAGTAGTATTCAAATGTATATAAATACTGTATCTTTTTTTCTTTCATTCTGTGGTTGATAGGATTTGTGTTATTTCCAAGATTTAGAAATTACAAATTATGCTGCTATAAACAAGGGCATACATATACCACTGTGGTATGATGTTTTAAGTTCTTCTGGGTAAAATATCCAGCAGGGGAATAGCTGGATCAAATGGGATCTCTGATTCTAGTTTTTTTGAATCTCCACACTGATTTTCACAGTGGTTGTACCAGTCTACACTCCCACAAACAGTAAAGTTCCTTTTCCCTCCTTAAGCTCACCAGCATTTGTTATTGACTGATTTCTTGATGATAGTCATTTTCTCTAGAGTGAGATGAAATCTCAGGGTTGTTTTAATTTGCATTTCTAGAATAAGCAGTGATGTTAAACATTTTTTCATATATATATTTGCTATTTGTATTTCTGCATCTGAGAAATGCATATTAATTTCAGATGCCCATTGTTGGGTTGGGTCCTTGAATTTGGGGGGTTCTGATTTTTTCCAGTTCTTTATATGTTCTAGATAGAAGTATTTTGTCTGAGGGACAGTTGGCTAAAATTTTTCCCCACTCTATGCGATGATAAGATCCAAAATGTGCAATAGCAATTGTGAAAAGGAAGGCAAAGAAACTTCTCAAAAGGAAAGAAAAACTGTGAAACTGGGATAAATATATATGTTTATATATAGGATAGATAATTATACTACTAATCTCTGTTAGTTCATAAAAAATAACTGTGTTTTCACTGATCATTTTATTTTTCATGTCTATATCTTGTGATCTGAGAAACCACTTTGAAGATAGCAATATGTAATATATTAAACACTGTTAATCTATTGTTTTGTATGAGAATTCTTTATCATCACTTTTATGCTTTTTTATTTTAAAATACAAAAATTATGCTAATATAAAATTACAGTTCATGTAATAATTAGTAAATTCCAAGTACTACATCTTTTATACAAAGAGAGTAGTGGCTACTTACGTGACCAAATTAGGGTTGTGGTATATTTTATTCATCCATACATCTATCCATCCATTCATCCATCCGTGCAATCTTTTAATAAATTTGTTGATTGGTATTTGCTCTGTACTAGGTATTGTTTTAGGGAGTATACAAGTATTAGAAAAATCTAAGATTCCCACAGAAATTACTTTTCCACCCATACTGCATACCTATGCTTTTTCCAGTGAATGGCGAGGCCTCCTAAGTTGTCAGTACCTTGCATCATGCATATATTTGCTTCCTGTTATTTTGGATATTTTCCTAGAGATTTTGTTTTTTTAGATATTTTACTTTAAATAAATTTAAGTGCATGAATTGCTTCATAAAATGCAGAGATCCTAATACTTGTGCTCTGCTTCCCATTTTGAAGATAGTCAAGAGTCTTCAGCCTTATTGCATGTAGGGAGACTATTAACTTTAAGCCAGGCATTATCTTTCTATCCTCAAGATAACTCTGAATTACACTAAATTAAATAGGTTTAAGGATAAAAGAAGAGATTTCCTATTTTGGTCACGTGCCTAGAAGAGGTGTTTTAGATAACTCTTTGTAAAATAAAAGTTTATCCTTTAGTTAATCATTATTTGCTCAGACATCTCTCTCTTTGTGTCTCCATTTCTGTCTCTCTTTTGCACACACCAGTCTTGGGGAGTAGCTGTTCCACTCCTTGTGTGTTTGTGTGTCAGTAAAAGAACCTATGAGGCAAAGAGAGGAGGCTGAGTTGCATGAATGGACAGCAGTTCATAGAAATACACCCACACTACACATGTTTTGGAGTCACGGACTGGAAAAAAGTACACACGGGACTGTCTTGTTATGTACTTATTTGATGCTGGAAAGCTACCAGAGCTGTTGTCTCCTTCAGTTGGCATGATTCTCCATTTCTTTTTCTTATATAATTGCAAAGAGGCCAAGAGCACTATTAAAAGAGTGTGCAGTAGAGGCTGTATGCATTTTTAATGGTAATGTAATCTTATTTCCTTCAGGAAATGTCTTCACCATCAGGACGAAATCAAAGTTTTAGCAACTTTGCTTCAGCTGAAACAAAATAAGCACCTATAAATTTATGGCATGCTGAAATCGCATATGCCAGTCACTGGTGTCCTCAACAAATAAGGCTTTGTGTTCACTTTAAATTTACAGCTTTATTCTCTGTTTCTCTACAGCAGGAGTGGAAAATATACATAAATGCTATCTTCTTGCATTTTCTGATTTTTATAATGGAAAGTTAATGCTCAGTGTATCTGAGAAGCACACCAAGACTCTAAAGAGACATGAAATTAAACGTGAGTGTTCACTATCACATTAACATCTAGATTACACATCTCAAACACTGTGTAAAGCTAATACAGCTTATAGAGAAATAGTCTATCAAATCTTAGTATAAGTCTTAATTAAAACTGAAATAAAACCAAGAATGATTCATCCAGGCTAACTGCATTTCTCTATTTGCTAGTAATAAAAAAGTCCAGTGAAAAATATAATGACAAAAATGCCTATAAAGTACTTTAAATAGAAGTCTCACATAATCTTGAAAGTGGGCAACCTAGAAAATGTACTGAATTTTATTTTGTTGTTTGTATATGTCTCTTTTCCAGGAAAAGCTATCCCTCAATGGAGAGAATGTTCCTTTTCTACACAGATAAGAATGTATTTAAGTAGCTACCACTGATACTCTTCGTCATACATTTAAGAAAGGCCCTCGACTAGGAAAAGCAAAGCAAAAAGGCAGGTAAGATAAAAGTACTTATAATCATTTTAGCAATGCTCTTGAGTATGTTTGGTGACTCTTTTAAGCCCAATCAGGTAATTTGATGAAGAGGTCCTTGTGACTCCACATGGAATCAGCCATGGGTCTGATCAGAGAAGACACTGAGGGAGGAAGTGGATCGTCTTCTCAGGGTTGAGATCTAGATGTCCAATGGTTGCATACTCCTTCCCACACTATTTAGAAAAACTAATTATTTCCAAAGGGTGCTCCTGTATTTTGCAAAGCATAAAAGATGACCAATGCTCATTTCTTCCTTGTAATAAAATTTTGAAATTTTTTCTCAGTGAGGTAGTAAGAAGGCATTTTTGGTTATTTAAAATGTGTTGCACTGATCAAAAATCTAGTAATTACATTTGCTGTTGGGAGAGGTTACTCCACAGGAATTTCTTGAGTCCATACTACATATTCTGTGTAAATTGTGAGGAAAATACAGTGAACAAAACCTGGTCCCTGGCTCTCTAACATCTTACAGTGTTTTGTCCTAATCATGATTTAAAGTCAGTTTATAAAAATTCACATGACAGAGCATAATATTTATAAGGTAGTAGATTTTCTCTCCATATGTTTATAGTATTATGTACAGATAAGTATGTATGGGGAGAAGATCAAAGCAATGTCTAGTTTCAATTGCATGAAAGGGGGATATTCCATCCATCTCTATTTAACTAAAATTTCATCTTCTCTATGTAAATATGTCATTTAGCTATTTCAGTAGAATTATATAAAAAAGAAACTTTCAAAGTTTTAACAGTAATTTTAACTGAGTTGTGAAATTAGGGATAAAATTTACTTATATGTCTTTTTCTGAATTATCCAAAATATTTATTACTATATGTACCATTTTATAATCATAAAAAGTGTGTATGTATGCTAAAAACATATGTAATTTCTCTATTAAAATAAAAGCCCATAATCATGTCACCTATTTTGACATATAACTCAAATCATCCTGAAATTTTAGATCTTCTCCTCTTTCATCACCTACAGGGAAGCCAAGGAAAAAATCAATATATTCTTTTGAAAGAAGAAGGGAGGTAGGGAAAGAGGGAGGGAGGAGAGAGAGAGGAGAAAGAAAGGAACAATGTGCTCTTCAAAAAGCATATGGGAAGATTCTCAGTTTCCACCTTAGGTGACCCTAAAATAACAGCAATTTTTTTTTTTAATTTAAAGAGGGTAAAATTAAACACAACAAAACAGGACAAAACAGAACACAAGAAAGCAATGTAAGAGACATAAATTTTCAAGCAAGACAATCAGAGATCTTTACTATCTATCATATTGTCTCTTGTTTTCTTCCAAATAGTTGTCCATATCTTCACATACAGAGAATTCACATGAAACAACATAGTATAGAACTGATCTGAACAAGATGAGAAAGGTGTTTTAGGTCTTCAAGATCAGACAATAGGGAAGTCAACAATGGCTGTCATAATGTCTCTCACTGTCTTCAAAATAGCTGTCCATTCCTTCGTGTATATTGAAATTAAAAACCAAATGGGCTAAAGTCACTCTGAACAAAGAATAATAGTATTGCTGGATTACATCATGATGCTACAGAATCAGCACTGGGTACTGTAGTGTCTCTTTTTCTTTAAAGTAGCTGTTCATTTCATCATGCATTATATGATCAGTTCTCATAAATTGTTTATAGGTTCACACGAGTCTCTACATGTATTTCTATCCCTTCTGAAAATAACAGTGATTTTTTTTAGAACACTTACTTTCAGTAATAGTGTAGTTAGTAGGACCCAGAGGATACAGAAGTATACACAGGGAAAAGTTATCAGCTTTCTTCAAGAGCAATATTAACAAAGGAGGGAAATTGAAACTAAAACACAGTTTTTAGCAAGAATTATCTGAATGTGAATTAGAATCTATATCAAGAATAAGTCCATGTTCTCTAATCACAGTGAGTGGATCACTGTCCAAGCATTCATTCTTTCTTCAGCTAGCATGTCTGGTATGGATATTTTACTGTATCTCTCTTAATTTTCCATTAGTTAGAT
The DNA here is from genome assembly GCF_034190915.1 of Cavia porcellus. Classification (NCBI taxonomy): domain Eukaryota; kingdom Metazoa; phylum Chordata; class Mammalia; order Rodentia; family Caviidae; genus Cavia; species Cavia porcellus. The sequence goes on along the minus strand of NW_026947487.1, from coordinate 40,150,013 downwards.
ATGTTTAAATCTATTTATTTGTATCATTTGAAAGGTTTTTATGTTGTCATGTTTATAACTTGCTCTCTACCTTCACAAAGCTGACATTGGTAGGTACAGAAATGGCTATGATTAATGAAAGTGAAGGCCAGAAGTGGAGTGGATGCCGCAGACTCATGACTCCTTTATCAAACGAGTCTACATAACACTATGCTTCTAGGTTACTAGAATTTTCCAATAACCTAGAACACAAACATTCATTTGGAGGAGATACATTTTTGGATAAATTGTTGAAAGCAGTGCCATCAATGGATCTGAATTTCAATTCCAGGTTTGCCACTTGATTCTTAAGTTCTTTGAATGTTAGTTTTCTCATCTGTACAATAGAGACATTACATTTCCTAGCTATTTTTGTGAGGATTAAATGAACCATTGCTAGGAAATACTTAGAATGGTCCCCAGCATATAGTAAATGGGAGATAAATAGTTGCTTCATAATTATTATTTTTAATAACAACTTACTCACGGTTCCAATTTTAAACATATTTTAAACACTACATTTGCAGTTTTGGTTATCTAGATCCCTAGTGTCAAACACAAACTAATTTAGTGTATCGTGAGAGAATTCACATTTACTAATTCCAATTAAAACTAAATGTGAATTCTAACAGCAGAACATGCTAATGAACACAGAGCAACTGTGATCCCTACAGTATTTCATCTTGTATTATGTAAATACCACTCCAATGAATCCTAGGCAGGGAATCCTGCCACACTGCTTCTGATCCTGCCTTTTCTGTCCTCAATTCTTTGAAGCAAGATACTAGAAGGTAAATAGATTCTTGAACATTCCAAGAAAATTTGGTGAATAAATCATAAAAATATAAACTTGAATGATATCATGCAATTTTCTGATGATAATATACTGAATCAAAATATAAATTCTTTTAAGGTTTCACTGGGGGCTACTGAAAGTTCAATAAAAATGCTTATAGAAAAAACTCAGTTGCACTTATTATATGTCCACATGAACAACAGTCAGAAAATATTGTTTTTATATAAGCAGCATGACTCCAGGAAGTTACAGCTAGTGAAGTGATGGAACACAGGTGAGGAAAGGCATTTATTGCAAAACTTAACTGCTTCACTGTGTCTGTGTCTGCTACAGAATGGGAAAAGCCAATAGACAGGGTACAGGAAACACGACTGGTGAGGACCACACTTAGAGTTTGACATCTGCACAACTGCAAAAGGTGGTGTGCTTTGCATCAGCCTTGGTAATCCCACCACTTCAGCAGGCACAGCGAGGGCAAGTCTGATGCCAGAGATACAGGATGACAGGTCAAAGAGGGATCCAAAAGGCCCTCATGTGACGATATTTACTGAGCTCCATTTGGCTAACAGATCCATTTTCCTAAGGAGGAGCAATTATATATTAACACAGGACAAATAGTTTGGTGTTTTTGATTACTTTCTTACCCATTGTGCAGATGTCAGAGGATTCAAGTCACCATGCACATTCCATGAGAGAGATCCATCCACCCATTTTGCTATTCTGTTGTGCCTGATCCCAGCCTCTTCTCCAGCATTATCACTCTCTCTGGCTACAATGAACTTTATGCAGTTCTCCTAAACCTCATGTTTTCCACTTTTGGACGCCTATATCTTTATTTATTTTGGCTCAGCTAACTCATACTATATCCTTACAAATCAGATCAAGCACCATCTTCTGAACAGTATCTGTCCAGACTTTCTCCCTGAATGCAACCGTTTTCCTTCCTATCTGTTCTCTTATTACAGGTGCATCTCTTAGCACTGTACGCGACCACCATGCACTATGATCTATTTGAAGGCAAGGAATGTGCTCTTCATCTCTCTATCTCCAGATGTCATATACTGCTGGGCACCTGTTAGGTCCTGAGCACACAAGCTGCTCTGTTCTTGCCATTGTTACTGCTGTTACAGATGAGGCATCAGAGTACCAAGCCTGGTATACATTCTCAGTTCTTCTAGAAAATGAACAGCTGATGGAGGCAGGTTTTAACTTACAGTTATACGTCACAGGGGCAAGACCAATGGTAGATGAGCTTTATTATCTTGAACTAGTGTATACAATGCTGATTATAAACCAATGTGACTAAAAGATGAGGAAAGTGCTCGAAAATGTTACAAAAAATGAAGAAAACCATATTACTTAGGTCAAAACTCATGCCTTTCCTGATACATGATGAGAAGCAGAATTTAGGAAGCATTTTAAGTATAAAGAAAACAGGGAGGATTACAAGCCTGGGAGCTCCGAGGTATTAAGATAGACAGAACACTTGGCATCAGCAATCTGGAAAAAGAAGGACTGAGCGAGAGTGTACATACTTAGCTAGCACTGTACAGTCCTGTCTGGAAAACATCTGTTAAATATGGCATGGAGGAGTTTGTTTGTTTATTGTTTATTTTGAAATGGGAAGTGTTTTTCAAAGTGCAATCCAAGGACTAACAGCACCATCATCATCATCATCTTGGAAGTTGTCAGAAACGCAATTTCTGTCCCATCCTGAACTTGTTAAATAAAAATATTTAGTAAGTGGTTCATCTACCCTTATCCCCTCAATCTGTGCATTAAGTCATTCCGAATGACTGTTTTTGTGTTTTAATAAAAAGAAGCTTCTTTCCCTCCCTCCCTCCCTCCCTCCCTTCCTTCCTTCCTTCCTTCCTTCCTTCCTTCCTTCCTTCCTTTTCTTTCTTTTCTTTCTTTTTGCTTGTGTTGGCCTGAAAAGTCTTCCTCATTTTTAGTTGCTGTGGATCCCACAGCTGAAGGCTTGGCTCATTCCCCATCCTTCTGAGTGTCTCTCTATTCCCACCGTACTTTCCTCATAATAAAGCACTAGTGGCAATTGTTATAAATCTCCTGTCTGGGCTCTCACTGTCTCAGCTGGACGGTCCTTTATCCATTCTCATCAACAAAAGGCTCCATCCCCATAGCTTCTGCAGTCCTTAAGCTTCAATGATCATCTCTCTTTGACTTCTAAATTTATTCTCTAGCCAAGATCATTTCCCCAAACTCTAGAATCATGTCTGTATTGCTAACAGAAACTCCTGGATGTCCTATATATATGAAATTCACACACCAAAAATCAGTCCTCTAATTCCCCTCAGGAATTCAACTGATCTTCAACTGATATGGAATAAATCAAGCTATTCCCACCTATAAACTTTGGAGAAAGCCACCTATCAACTTCTGGCTAAAGCCAGAAATTCAGGATTTTGAGATAATCTTTCCTTTTTCTCCTCCAGATTCAATCAATTGTTGAGTCTTAATTATTGTTATCTCAAATATCTCTACTTATCACCTTTACTGACCCAAAACAGTCACCATAATTTCTTGCCTTAAATCTGGTAAGCTCCTCTTTTTGCTGTGTTCACAGAAATGACCTTTTCGTAATTTTCGTAACTACCGTGTAGGTAGGTGATCATTCTGAGTCACACTTTCACAGTAAGTACAGTCCCTTACAAAAATCTATTCCATCACTTCCCACTTCCTTTAGCATTTAAAAGAACTAATTTCTCAGCACAGCATTCAAGGACTCCCTTTCCAGGTTATGCCTGGGCTCTTATTCTTCTCTTGAATTTTACTCTCTGAGAATTGTTTGCAATTCATACAAAGATTCTACCTTCACAGCAGCTGGTCTAGGAATTAGGTGTGGCCTAGGTATGACCTGAATTCTAGAGATATGTACTAGGAAACAGAATGGTGGTAAACATATTCAAGACAAAGGATTTTCCTTTATTTTCAGATCATTCTGTTTTGTTGAGCTTTGGTATAAAAAAATCCTTTCTTTAAAGCTATGAAAGCAATTCACTTAGTTTTTCTTTAAATGATTTTATTGGGTTAAATCTATTATATCTATATATTATAGCTGTTTTCTAAATAATTTTCAGATTTTCTTTTTCTATGATGTTAAAAAAAGTTGGCACATCTACATGCTTAAAGATATTGCTTTGTGCCTGGAAATTACTCAACATTTTTGTCCAGCTAATTTGGGACTTAACTCAGAAATAAACTCTGGAGGCCCCATGCTCTCTCCTTGTATTTCTGCAGCATGGCAGTTTAGAGTGTATAGGTGCTGAGTTGGCAATCAGCTGTTCACCTGGCTTTTCTGCTATTCTGAAAGCAAAGGGCTTCTTCACTCTGCCCATTCTTGCTAATTAGGTACCCGGTTTGCAATAATTCCAACTATAATTAAAATCAATAATGGCAACCTGGTGCCTGGGTGTTTGAGGAGATGGCCCCATGCATTTACCACTCTGGAGGGGAAGTGGACTATAGTCCTCCACTTCCCACCCCCTGCAGGTTCTAGCCCTGTTCTCTTCATATTTTGTTCTCAACAAAGGCTTACTGAATTAAATTGTGGGTAGAGCATTAAGAAAGCACAAAATGAAGACACTGAAAAATTAAGATAACAAAAGCAAGCTACTTGGGGAAAGACTTCAGCCAAAAGGCCCTGGACAATTATTTAAAGTAACTAGATTACCTTCAGGGACTCTTTCAAATGCACATATTTAATCATCTAATGTGTAAGTCAAATCTCAGATATAATTAATTCAGTGTGCTTTAACTTTTTTTTTTTTCATACTTGCTTTCATTAGATGAGGCTAATCTGGAATGTAGTTCCTGGTAGCCCATGAAAAAGTATCCATGTCTGTGAATGCTAAGAGGAAAGAAAAGAAATCCTGTGGGGGTTCCTGTGATGAGGGCATCCTTGGTTTTGGCTACATATGTATGATGTTGGTGAATTTTAAAGGGCACATAGGATTGTGGGGCCACATTTCTTACTTCTAAGGAAAACACTGTTAGGCTTTATTGGGGCAGCTGCAATTCTGAAGGTCACATGTGTGAGTGCTAATGCTTCTGTTAGGAGTCCATGACAAGGAGAAAAGGTGACTTCAGGCTTTGACACTGAACTTTAATTGCTAACTTAAATGACAAATTAAACAAATCTCATGAGATTGGGAAAGAGCAGCTCATTTTTTCTTAGACTGAAACCAAGAGGACTGCAATTGGCTTAGACATCTGTGAAAAATCTAGTGGAAAAGCAAGACAGAAGGCATGGCCTCAAACAGAATCCAAGGGGTTCTCTTAGAGAAACAGTGTAAAATTCTGAATAGAAATTCCCTACACATACCTTACAAGAAAATGTAATACTTAGGTCTTTCCTGAGATGATGAATACATTTTTTCTCTAAAGGGTATTTAACACTTTCCACTTATAATTTCGTTATAAATGGTCCAATAAAATGCAACAGTAAGTTATGTGTTGTATTAGGAGGACAACTCATTTATGAGTAATGTGGTAATTTGTAAAACTAATCAACATGTTTATGAGCATAAAGGGTTCTAAAGAACACATAAAATACTCTAACAGGCAAAACTGAGGCAGGCAGCATGAGGGCGATGCGTTCTTATGGGAGATGTAAATTTTGAGACAGTTGCCAAACTGTGGATGAGAGGCTGTTCTTGGGAGAAGTTTGGGTACAGAAACAGAAGAGTCCAGTGTAAAGAAAACGCTGTTGAACTCAGAGCCCTGACTGGTATCCTCTTCCATTGATTAAGTTTTTGATACCTCAATTCTCCTTCGTGGGGTGATGCAGTCAGAATACCCAGCGTTAAGATTCTGTCTGTTTATAGCCTTTGATTAAATCTAGCAGTTCAGCATTCCAAGGTAAGAATATGAATTCAACCATTTCCAATTTGTCATGGTTTTGTGAAAATGAAAGAAACCAGAGATTAGCTTCCGAAATATTAGCTTTTAACTGCATTGTAAAGTGCGCTGAACTTCGCAAGCATCTCAGTGATAAGCATATTTATGTTGATTCTGCTGTTTTCGTCTGGAATGGGGTTTTCAGCTGATGATTAATGTCCTAATAACTTGTTTTTTAGCATGGTTCTGTAGAAGTAAAAGGCTGCTTTTGTGTATTCATTATGTCTACCTGTCTTGGGCAGAAGGCGGATCTGATCTGAGGATGAATATCTCACATTTGTTAATGTACACAATGGCTCTATTTATGGCCCGATTCTGGCCTCCTGCCTATGACAGAGATTCTGTTATCAGCAATCCATGAAATGTTTCTTGTTCTTTTAATGAATTTAACATTCAGCAGAGAGGCCAAAAAAAAAAAATGCTGTTTTGTTCTCCTTAGGTACATTAATTCACTTTCTCCTCCTCTCTCCTTCCAAATCATATTCATGGAAAGGAACATACATTGTGGGAAAAAAATTGAGTCCTGGGTTATGAAATTCTATCTGGAAAGCTTAATTTATAAAACTCATTACTTTCCTTAGGTTCTTTGTTCAAATTTTCTTCTACAAAAGGAAGCAGAGACCATAGATAAAAACTTCCTACTGAGATATCTTCTGGGATATAAAAGAACTATAACATTCCTTGCTCTGATTTTTCAGTTTGACTTTTTATTTTTCCAGTGTGAAGTTTTTCAAGTGATGATATTTGATGGTAATTTTCACAATAATGCTATTTTATGTTACATCTCTTTAAAACTTAGAATTTTATTTGTTTTTAAAGTTTTGCTTTTGTTTCTGTTTCTCATTAGTTTGCAGGCTGGGCATAAAGGTACCTGTGTATAAATACTGAAATCAAGACAGTCATGTCTAATTCCCATTTTCATGTTTTTCAATGATCTCAAGGTAGGGACAGTAAGGACTCTATGAGTAATTTCTGAATAAATGATTGAGAAAAAGCTACTCTTCAAGTTCTACAGTGAGAATCATTAGTCCACAGGAACAGTATTTCTGAAGTTAAGCATTTTTCTCTCAAATCAACTGTACTTTTTGTGATGTCTATTTTAGGAGTACCAGAATCAGACAAAATACTCAGATCATGGAATTACATAACTACATTTCCATGAATTTGTGTTGTTCCTTTTATGTTGTAACTGTCTTCAATGGATACTGCCTACCACAGTTATTGAATTCTAGAACCAACTCTTAGAAATCATCTCTTACTTTAGGAAATAAATCCATCAACTGGGTGTCAATGATGTTTTGATGATGTTGTTGGTTAGTACTAATAATTTATTCCACTTCAGCACCAACACAGTGACAATGACCTAATGTGGGTGAGAAAGTAATCAATACCTAGGAAAAAGATGACATGGTATGCTTTATAATGCACCTTTCCTATAAATCTTCTGGAGATTGTATTCTAAATTTCAATGTCAAGTGAAGGGAACTGACTAAAGTGTCACAGAACAAGTCTTTGTTCTGTGATAGACTCTGAAGGGCAAGGAGAGGAGGCTAGCTGTACTTTGGTTCGGTCAGATTTTCAGGCATCGAAGGTATTATCTTGGGGTCTCTTTAGTTCTTTTATTTTACCAATAAAGAAAATAAGCTCCAGGCAGAGAAAATATCCTCTTCTGCCATGAGACAGAACTCTCAGGAGTCAGGAGAGTCTGAATGACAAAAATTTTCAAGAATTGTACACATTTAAAGTGCAGAGTGCAATTTGAAGAAAACATGTACATTCTATTGGTACTTGATTTTAACCCTGTGGAGGTCTTTGTGAGTGGGAAATAGCTCCAGGAAAGGATTACTACACTGTTCCTAAGCTAAATACACTCACAGGCAGCAAACAGGAAGCACTCAGCTAAATTCACCCTTCAGAAGTTATGAGTTCCATCAATTTTGTCACAGCTTTGCTCCATTGAGTCTTCTGCATTGCACATTTTAACACCTCAACTGCAAAGCCACCACAGCCTCTTCGTGCTCTGGAATCTTGTTTGCCCACCAGTTGTTCTCCACATGTTTCATTAAAATGGGGATAGGGGGTTCAAGGTCAAATGAGGTAACAGGCTGGATCCCTTTAATGAAGTATCTACTCTCTCTCTCTGTCTCTCCCTCTGTCTCTGTCTCGCTCTGTCTCTTTTTGTCAGTGTCTAATGCATGTTAATCTAAGATTTCCCAGAATATCTGGCTATGAACCCTTAATTTTGTATAACATTTTTATCACTCCTATCAACAACTTTAAAACAATTTTTCACTTTTGTGAGTTAGTCTTACTCTTTGACACTTTTTTTTAAGAAGTCAAGTTATATCCTGCTTTATGTATGTGAAAGATGAAGAAACAGAATCGGCAATGTTCACAATTTGCCCATGGCTACATTGCTATTACGTAGTGAAACTATGATGAATTTCAAGGGTTCCGATTTCAGATTTGAGACTTGCTCTTTTTGTTCTGCTGTGCCTGTTTTTTCATTCCTGATTCAATTTTTTAAAGAAAAGTAATCTATTATGATTATGAATTTTTCTTAATGATCTCATGTATAGAGAGGTTAAGGACTATTCCCAAGACCATCTTTTCCCAAATTAATTGGCATTCTATACCGAATAAAACACTTTCTTTGGTATCATAGAGCTATGTGTTAAAAAGATGTTCCTAGAATGTGGCTTACTAAATCTGTCATTTTAAGTTATTTGTATTTTCACCAATGAGTTAGTATTTTCTGTAAAGTAAAATAACTGTTATAGGCACAGAATAAAACAATCTTTATTTTTTGAATTTTTAAAGCCCATTATGAATTGCTAGAGGTGAACTGTACAATAGTGCCATAAAAACAAAACAGAAAACCTTTAAAGAGGCTTTCTGCATTTCAGAAAATATATACTTATCACAGATCATAAATGCAGTCTCAGGTAATTTTAAACATATGTTAAGTTTCTCCTTAAGTACTTATATTTTAGGAACCTTAATTATGCTCTAAATCTTTTTCTCATCACAGAATAATTTTGCCTTGAAAATTTGTGTAGGCAGGCCTGCTACTTCTTTTCTCATAATATTTATGGGAGTTGGATTGGCTCACAATTTGCAATTCATTAATTCAGAATATAATTCCCCATAACTAAGGAATTTCTTGTCTAGTTATTCAACTCAGTGGTACTTCATTACATTAAACTATGAGCTGCAAAAACAAACAAATTATTTCTCAAGCACTTAACAGTCCATATGTTATAAAAACAGCCAGTGAAGGTGTTATGCTTACTCATTCCTATGAAGTAATGCTTAGTATTTACTACTTGACTATGGAGTAGCTATATACTTATGAAAGTTTATCTCATCAGGCTTCCTAATGATGCAGAATGAGTTCATGGTCTTTTTCTCTGATGCAAAAAATAAAAAATAAAAAGGCTTTGTATTTTTAGCCCTTAGGATGAGTTTGCTGGGTATGACTTGCCTTTATACTTTTAGTAACTAAATAGTATTTTCAATATGTTTCTTGCTTTTGTTTCCACATTAAATTTTGGAACTCTGGTTCCCATTCTCCTTTCTCCCTGACAATCTAAGGGATGTTTCTATACCACAGTGCCTTCTTAGGCCAGCTTTTAGTACTTCTTAAGCAAATTTAATATATTTCCTGCTTTTAACATATTACTACATGTGTGTTTCTTATTCCTGTACTTTTATTTCAGGATTATGATTTATTTCTCTTTAGTTTACTATAGATAATCAAGAGTATAAAAGGTAACAACTTTCCTGTGTGTACTATTAAATGCTTTCCTAAACTAGGGATGTAAAATAAAATGAAAAGCTAGGAGGCCTAGTGATACAGGTTAGTCCTGAAACAAAAATTCACTTTGCCAGTGAAATGCTAAAAAGTATATTCTTTTTTTTTTTTTGGTCTTCTTCCTTTTTATTGGTACCAGGGATTGAACTCACGACTGCCTGCTTGCATAAAAAGAATATTCTGTTAAAAAAATCTTTAAATCCTTCAAGTACTGTATATAAAGGTATGTATTTCATTATGAATTTAAAATAATAAAAATTCCAATAGATCCTAAATGTTAATCAATAGAAAAGCAGTTAAACATAATATAACCCACCTTTGCAATGACTATATTCTGTCACTAAATAGACTTAAAACATAAAGGCACAGATTAACTTAAATTTTTAAAATCTGCAAAATTGTGTGCATAAGATTGTGTTTGTGGAAAGAAATACTGGATATAGTCCATCAGTCTGTTAATGAATATGCAGGAATTTCCACAATGCATAAATGAAAGGGTCATTGTTGCTGTCATCATTAGAATCAACCCGTATTGGGCATTTACTGTGTGTGACAGAATGGTAAAAACTACATGTGTGTTCTTCTAATTCTCACCATGACCTCAGGTAGATATTAGTACTATCTCTACAATGTACCTGTTGAAACAAAAGAACAGGCATTTATGTTATATGCTCAAGGTCTCAGAGCTAATTTCTCATGGAGCTAGGATTTAGATGTGTGCAATTGGTTTCCATAGCCAGCTGTCTTAATAAACAAACATTAACTATCTAACAGGAGTATTTGAGTATGTATTTGTATAGTAGTAGCTTTAGATTTCATGTACTTTCATTCTAGCTCTCTCAATTGGTCTGCTTTCTGATCGGACAAAATAGGTCACGCCCAGAACTTAAAGGAAGACAAGTTTATCTCAGCTCAGCATTCCAGTTCATAATCAGCTGGCTCCAGAAAAAGAAATGTCATGGCAGAATTGGTGAAGCACAGTTTCTCACTTTATGACAGCCAAAAATCAGAGCACCATCAGAGAGGAAGGGGACTAGGACTAGATATTACCCCGGAGTAAGGTCCCCATGAGCAACCAGAAACAACCAGATGTGTGCTTTACTAATCTAGGTGTCTCTCCAGCCATTCAACTTGACAATCAGCACTAATGGTCACACTCTTCCTCTTCCTTTCTTTCTTTCTAACTCTTCCACAGAGAAGTATTAAATTTTAGAGTTAAAAGAGACCACAGAGACATATATTCTGAACAAATATGATGAACTGATTAAATCAATAATTCTCTGTCTGTTTTACATATGGAAATACAATTATATATTGTAACATGCATATATCTAAGTGAATCTGAGCACTAACAAAAGACTCACACCCAGGAAAACAACACCTGTGCAATCTCACCGAAACCAACAGATCCAAAAAGTTAAGGAAAACTTCAGATAAATAGAAACACTCATGAGGGAAATAGCTTATGATTTTGAATAACATGAGTATCCAAAACAGTGGTTCTGAATAAATATTGGAATCTAAAATATATGTTGTTGATTGTAATCATCGACATTGACACCATCTGTAGTTGTCACTCTTTCTAGAGAAAGACAGATGCCAGGACAAGAGCTGATGGTTACTGAGTCATGTGCATTATTTGCCAGAGCTTGCTGGTTCCCTTCATTTGTGGTTCCATGGTAGGACTGCAATTTCTGTCTCCCTTGTGGGGAGAAATAGGACCAAGTGAGTTGTCCAACGCAGCAGGTGTCAGTGTTCTGTGGTTTCAGAGACAGAGTATTTAATCGCCTGTTGAATTCTGTTTTTCTCTCAAACAGAGGAGTTCAGACAGCAAGTGTGATGTCACCTTGGATCCAGAGTGAGGACAAAAGGTACAGAGTCCCTTCCTGACTCACATGGGCATACAGCTTGAGAAAGCAAAAACTTCTTTATTTAAAGCTACAGATTTTACAGTCCATTACCATAGCAAAAGTAGTTTATCTTGACAGATAAATGAAGTATTGTGCTCTACCCTAAGAAGTACCCAGTTATGTCCAATGGACTTGCAAATGATCATTACTTGTTTAGCTCTCTATGGAATAATTATGAAAATCTTCCCAGTTAACTGATCAATAATCTAACTTAGTTAATGACACACCCAAGAAATGATGAGCAGTTGTGCAACTGATAATATGAATTCTACCAAAACTTTCATCACAAGTCAAGGGGGCAGATAACAGAATATGTTTATCATCTACAATACAGTACATCCATGTATGCCTTGCAGATGAGCATTTTTTTTTTTGTCTTTTTCCTTTTTATCGGTACCAGGGATCGAACCCATGACTGCCTGCTTGCAAGGCAGGCGCTTATGCCTCTGAGCTAAATCCCCAGCCCAGGAAGAGCATTTTTAAAACATATAATATTATAGTCCAAGGTAAAATAATAAAATTATTACTTAAAAATATCTAAGGAGTTTCCATCCAAAGAAACATATTGATTTGAAATCCCACAGTGGACAAATTCTAATTGACTCATTAAGTGGTTATTAATAAGTGCTGAGAAAGAGAGATGCATAGAAAAAGTACATTCCTACATAATGGAGATTTCCATTCTTTATAGGGAAGCAGAAATAATTATGACTGTAGACAGGAAGCAACTGTCTGCAAAGAAACCTAACTCTCTTTGCTTAAGTCAATGCATATGCAGTACCTTCAAATTCCTAAATCATCCTACTAGATACTTTGATGTGTCCTGAATAGCCACCAGAAACATGCAGGGACTAACACGGAATATTCCCTAATTTTCCTCTAACAATAAGTTTTAAAAAATCACTTTTCTGAACCAATAACACACAAGTGTACGTGTGTGGTAACCTCAGATTCATGTGGCCATGTGAATGGCAGTACACAGAGCTCTTCTGGCTTTCATTGGTGAAGTCACAATAATTCACCAGGACATTATCTTCTAGCTTGTAACCACCAATTCCTGGGGCTGGTCTATATGCCATAAATCGAGGCTTCAGGACTTTTTGCCATGTACATTGATCCAAAATGCCTGTTCTTAGGTGAAAGCATTCCCAAGAGTAAAGGATCCTGGGTGTTTTCTGCACCCACACTTATTTACAGATTTCATATGTTCAGTTCAGTTATCAGATCTTACACCCAGATTTATGGTAAAAAAAAAGAAAGCTGCTGTATTGAGAAGTGACTAGTAAATATATATATATATCTTTCTAGAAAGGTAACATAATTTTAAGAGTTAAAGATAGACAATACATAAAATTTTATAGATGTTGACTTTTGATTTTTTAATAGCTATAAATACTTCTACAACATACTATAAATGGATATTAACTGACAGCTGACTTCTGGTGCTTTTCGCAAGAAAATTTGTTTGGAAAAAGAAGCTTAGTACTGTGAAGTTTTCCTTGCTCCTTAACAGAGAAATTAGTTTCCCCAACTTCATATGTTAATATATGCACAAAAATAACAGATAAAGAAAAATTATGGAAGAAATAGAGGAAACAGGCAATGATGCTTGATGTAAATTCTAACTCTTTCTATTAAATGATGAGATGATGTTAAATGTTCAGGACACATTCAGATTGGTTCATAAACCAGAAATTAATTTTGGAGTAATTAATTCTTTGAAAAATATTGAGGATTTCCTTTTGGATATTTAGTGACTTCCTTTGTAAAGTTACTAAAGCCACAATTATATTTGCTTTTTTGCAGAAAGCTATTGATGGTAGGTATAAAACTGAAATCTGCCCCAGAAACAACAATGGATGCTGGTACTGGTATTGGGTTTTTTGCTTTATTTGTATAACTATAATCTCATATTTTTCTTTTTCACTGTTTTATTTTAGTGGGAATACCAGCAAAGGTTGGGCATGCAAAAAGAGTTTCTGCCTTCCTGTGTAAACTATTCCATACACATAATGTGTAGTACATAATTTCACATATAATGTAAATATATTAATTTAATTGAGTTTCTGTTCAATTCACAAACAAGACACAGTGTCAGAATAGAAGAATTTTCACTCCATACTACAGTTTTCTGTCTTCATGCAGTGTGCATTAGAGTGATAATAGGGCACAACTTTTCTTCTTCTAAGGCTACTACTTTTATATTTCTTTCCAAATGAAATGGCAAGAAGGAGTGAGCTTCTCAGGGCACAGTTTACGAGCACTTGGCCAGGCAATTTGTGGAATAAATTGAAAACAAGAAAGCAGGAAAAAAAATAAAAGCAAAAAAATCCCAACACAAACCATTCATGAATTATAAATCTCCCCTAATAATATTTTTGTATTTTTCTTCTTTATATCAAAATGATAGTTATGGTAAGAGCCACTATACATATCTCATAAGTAAATTACTGACTCACAAAGATACAGTATCTGCACTCTTTCTATACTTGTGTACTGTTTCTTTGTAATGGATGGTTATGTACATGCCTGTTCTATATAAGCCAGTAAGAGTTAGAAGAACAAAAGAAGCCTATTTATGACATAAGTCGTATATTAAACACAGCATTTGTATCTCAAAAGAAGGAACCTGCATTAAGAGAAATTCCTTGTCTAGAATACAGGTGCTGTAAATGTCAAAAATAGCTAATCTTGTGGTACTCTGAAAGGTGCCATGTTCTATCATTTTTTTTTTCAGACTGAGGTTTCTATCTAGATCATGATATGTTCAATTCAGTGAGAAGCACTCAATTTATCACCAAATACCACTGCTCTTAGGGAAAAAGACTCTAAAAAGTAGTTATTCATTTTGAACAATTCCCTTTTTGAAAGCTACTGAAGGCCAAATAACCTTATCTTCAAGATCATCTTCACCGCCCTGGAAATTGTGGGAACGAGCCCCCCAGGAGAGTGTTGCGCTGGTGTATCGGCTAGCCTGCTTCTGAACGCTGCTCAAATTTATGTCTCTTAGGTGTTCTCAGATTTCGAAGGCCAGTTTCTTCCAGTCAACCCCCCAGCCTCCTGTACAAAGGAGTTTAATGAAGTAAGGAAAGACATGAGCACAGCAGACTTTCTTTATGCACAACAGGGCTCATTAAATTCTTGTTGAAAAAAAGAAATGCATTCTTAAAACCAGCAACTTAATAGCTACATCTGTGCCTTCTGCTTCATTATTCTCAAAGTCAAGGTTCATTTACATGGGGAAACTTCACCAAGGGTAAAGCAACACCCCTTGCTCTGACTCGGGGTGGTCATCATCTCTTATTTGTACTACTTTGTGGATCTCTTCCATGAATGGGCTTTCCAATCACTGCACACTTCACTCTTGCATTGTGTTTCTTTGCTTGGCAGGCCATACGCTCTCTTAATGATGGCACCATGATTTATTAGTTGGAGGGACCAGAAATGTGAGAGTTTTGTTCCACATTTTCATCTTGATAGCACCAGGTGTTCAGTCTGCTGGTCACATCTCTCTGACACTGTTACTGTCTCCTCTACTCCATCACAATTAGTGCTTCTTAAGTCAAAAGCCTGAGCTCCAGGAACGGATTCTTAGAAAAGTCCAATTCATGTCTTAGTCTTCAGTCCCTGCCTTTGGCCCCTGTATACAGCCATAGATAAGGTGATTGGTCTCTGAAAACCTCCCAGAGACTCTTGGCTCTTGTGGAATAAAGTTTAAACTCTTGGTGTTCAAAGACCACACTTAATATGACTCTCTCCACCAGTCTCTCCCTCTCACTCAACCCTGGGTGTCTTTCAAAGTCCACATTACTCACTTCCCCACTGGGTGCTATTTCACCCCTCCTTTGGTCTGGAAAATCCTGCTTCCAAGACTGTAATGACCCTTTTCTCCTTTGTTTTTACCCAGCATGCTCCATCATGGCAGGGTATCAAGCACAGTACCTTATAAAGGAAGATTTATTCAGAAATGCTCCAGGAATAAATGAACAACGACCACAATGCAGACACAAAACAGAAAAGAGAAAATGGGAAATGTAAATGTAAAACTAACTAGTTGCAACATTAACATTAAATAAATGAGATGCAGTTCAAGAATAGTATCTCAAAAAAGAAACTGGAGAATTTCTGAATAAACCCAATGACTGGGCGATAGCTGTAAGTACTAAGGGCTTTACTTACTTTTCACAGGAATGTGTTAGCAGGCCATAAAGTCATTTTGAAAGATACTAGATTCTATTATTAATTGTAGCAAATAATTTTATAAATGATTCCATCTCCTTGTTTTGATACTTTTATCTTACTTACCGCAATAATTCAGGGAAAATATTTTTTAGCAATATTTTCTTATTAGGACATCTGTACCAGAGATGGTTCTAGGTCTAACAAGAACTTTCTGTGATCTAGTTTTAATCTAATATCTGTTTGACTTCACCCACTGGATAAGCAATTTTCATTAGCATCAAAAATGCATAATCTTTGTTTTCCATGACTGTAAGTCTGACCTTTAAAAAAATAATCTGGTATTCCCAGGATCAACATGCAATAAATCAAAACATAAATTCTAGCAAACACTTCCTCATTCTCCCCTTCCTCTTCTCTCTCTCTGTCAACAGAAACACACACACACACACACACACACACACACACACACACACACATACACACACACACACAAGAAATTGCTTATGATATCAAAGATTTGTGGGATTTTGGGAGCTTTTGTCTCCGAGTTTCTAAAAAATAAGAAAAAGGACATTATCTCATGTTGATGTTTGTAGTACTATATCTGAGTTATCAAACTCCGGGATTGGATATAATATGATTTATGCCACAAGAAATGACTATTAAAATTACAATGCATATGAATTAGGTTCACATATTCAGTAACTATGATCGATATATCTACTTCCTAACAGGAGTTTAAATACAGATCAACACAATTAAATGTTAAAAATTTTTGGAAGTATTTAGTTTTCTAATTTTTTACTTTAATTTAACATTCAAATGGTCATATATTTTACAGCTCTTATTTCATCTTAGAATTTTATAATTCATATCTTTTTAATATTTTAGATATCCTCACAGGCATATGTTTCCAATAGTTTCAAGTAATTATATATAAATATTTACTAGTGGATGTTTTTCTGTGTCTCATGTTTCTTTCCAGTTTTTAATATTTTGAGATTTGCTATACTTATAATATAACTCAGATACTTGAATGACTAAAACACTATGTTTTTAAAAAACCAATTTCTGGTTAAACATTTGCAAGGATGAATACATTACTCAAAGACAACTAGAATTTTTCATTGTAAATAACTGAGACAGAAGCTTAGAAGTGTTTTAATAATAAACAACTACAGAAGTAAACATACTTTACAAATAAATTAGGTTATGGTTATAAATCAGAAGAGCATCAAAAACCCCAAACGTGAGTGTGATTTCTGAAGTGAGCATTAAAATTCAACATATAGTGCTTCATATGATGTTGAAGCCTTATCTACAAAATAAGGAAGTTGGAGAGATTTTTGTAGCAATTTAAAATATAGAATTAGCTCTCTCCTGGCTGATTTATGACATGTGTAGAGTAGAGAATGAAAAGACTAGGAACAATTTTTCCACCAAATGCTATTTCAGGTTTAGTCCTGAAGAATGGTTGCTATTTCTCATCTCCCTGTTTCCCTGTGCCAAAATTACTCCTTCAAGACTCCTAGGTCAAATGGAAAAGTTGGCTGACAGACAAGAGTTGTCAGACTGGTCATCCAACCCAATTGGTAACTCTGGGCAAAGCCAAACCTAACACAGCTCAGGGAGACTTATTTATAATATACACTTTAAAGCATTTGAGTAAATGTCAAGGGTTTTCAAAGTTTGAAGCACAGTACAGTCAGTTTGAACATGACTTTAGTTTCGGGAAAGGTAATCTGGACATTTCTCTTCCATGGTCAATCAATCCCTGGTGTTAGATGGGCCCTCACAGAGTACTACATGAGAAAAGCCTGAGTTTTGCCCTACACAAAACACGGCACACAGAAGTCTCAAGAAACACCAACCCTAGCCAGGCATGACTACACCTGCTTCTAATTCCAGTCCTCTGGGAGGTTAAGGCAGGAGGACCACAAATTTAAGACCAGCCTAGGCCATTTGGTGACTTAGTGAAATCCTGTATCAAAATAAAAAAGTAAAGAGGGATGATGATATAGCTCAGTGCAGAAGTCCTAAGTCCGAATCCTAGGACTGAAGAAAACATACAAACAAACAAAACCCAAAGCAATCAGCAACACAATAAAGCAAAGCAGAGCAAAACAAAATAGAACACCCCCCCCAACTCATAATGCATTTTATTATTTAAACTTGTGAATTTCATTATTAGGCTTTTTGGAAATAGAAGCAACTTTTTTTTGATACTCATATAATCATTCTGTAAGAAGAATTTTTCAGATGACATACTCCTTGAAACTCAGCAGAGGTGATGGAAAGTATTTTGGGGGGAGCTGTCACTTATGCCAGATCAGTGGTTTTAAAATCCTTTCAGTATAGCAACTGGACTCCTGTTTTTCAAATGAAATCTGAGGCAAACCCTACCAACCTTTGGTGCTTCTAATGGTGTGAAAAATATTGAGTTAGATAATAAAGATTCAACTGGAGACCACAAATGTCAAACAAGAGTGACTCATATCTCTAGCTAAAGATTATGGGAAAAATTGATGAGAACCCAAAACAAATCATCTAGATAATTAACAAATAGTTGGGACTTATAAACTTCTCTGTGCCTGTTTTTTCTGGGTTCCTTGTCATGTTGGCTTCCACCTTTCCTCTAAATTGATAATACTTGGTAGATAATGTATCATTAAGTGTTGCTTTGGATCCTGATTTTAGAGAGAATAATCATTCAATGTCCACTATATCCATGTTCGGTTAGTTATGAAAATGAAATTTCTCTTTCGAAGGGTAGTTCTAGCATGAAAAATATTTTCATTGAAGGGACTTTTCATTTCTTGAGTTATTTAATAACCTGAGATTTGGATGTGACATTATAAAACTACAAAATATGATGGAATAATGTACACTTGTGATTATCCCCGGCTGAATAGGAAGAAACAAAAGAAGACTTAATGTGTGCTCCTGTTGCAAGGAAATGGCCAGGTCTTCTCAGGAGCACTGGGTGAGCACAGAAGGAGGATTAGCAGCTGTTGGAGTAGATGGCTGTGGTGGGTCTGAGGGTATAGACTTCGATGACACATGGCATTGCTTGGCGAAAGCCATAGGGACCTGTTCCAAAAAGGTTCTGGCCCTACTTGATGCAAAAATGTTCTGCAGTAATCTCCACCCAACACTTGCTCTGCACTAACATTTTCCTGTCTTATTTTCCTCATGTGCTGGCCTCCTTGTCATCTTAATGATGCCACTGTAGGTGCCTGGCCTCCTGGGTCATTTTTAGACATTTTAATGGAGATCACCTGGAGACAGAGCTTTCATCTAAAGGACTGCACCAGTGAGAATACAACGTCTTTGCAAGCTGGTGGGCAAGGGATGTAGTGCTTTTGAAATCACACCCCGAGATAGTAGTCTGTCTTTTTTAATCAAAGGCCAACTCACTAGCTTCCCCGAACTCACTAGCTTGTTGCCTGAGTTTCTCTCATACCTTCCCCACACCTCAGCACTTGCCTCTCCTATTAAAACATTCTAATTTTCCCAAGGCTTCATTTATAAAGTGTATATTTATATTTCAAAATCGGAATCAGTTTTATTCTATGGCAGGATGCAGGCAATACTTTACTACAATCAATTCTGTGGATTACAAAGCAAAATAAAATGTTTTCTCAGTTGTGAAATGTTTTCTGCTTCTGGGTCCACACTGACTTCATATTGGCTTCTTGGGGAAAAGGAAACAGTCCTTATGAGATGCGCAGAGTCAGTTTTGTAATGTATCCCAAGTTCATTCTGGTATCAGAAACACTAACAGAGAAGCAACCTGGCATTTTAGGATAGAGAAATCATGAAGGTGATTCAGACTAGCTCATACTCTAGTGCTTGAAAAGCACAGGGAAAGAAAACCATGGCCAGTGCTGGGTGTCCAGAGGTCCTATGCTGAGCCCGCAGAACTCTTGGGAAACTGCCTCACTGGTCTCACATGTCAATGGGGGTCACACCTAGCTACCGCCTGCTCTCAGTATAGCACAGTGTTCCACTTAAGCCCCTAGCCTGGTGTTTTATATTTACCTCTAGTAAAGATAAAACAAGTGTATGCTGGAGTAGGATGCACCATTCAAAGGTACTGACAAATTCTGAGGAATTTGGCAAGCTGGTAAAACACAGCCTTTTGAAATGAAGTTGCATAAACTTATATAATTTTATTTAAAACAAAGGAAACCTATACTCAAAACTCATTGCTTTGCATTTTCATGTTACCTGTGCCATTGTAATTGCTTGTGTTCTGGGCCAGGAATTCTAGCTTGTGCTGTGTGCTAGAAAGAGCCAGGCAACACTTCTTCCCATTTTCACTTTCAGCCACACAGCTGCACTCAGCCCAGCTGAGACTGTTTCCATTACAGTTGTGGACAACAAATGCTACAAATCTGAGCGAAGCCCTCCTTCTTCCTTTCACCAATGGTGAAACATTTACTGGCACCCTAGTAAGTAAAACGAAGTCCTTACCTGAGCCTACAAAGTCTCCTGAGATCTGGTTCCCTGTCCCTTTTTCAGTTCTCAGATCTCACCATCTAGCACTGTCCCTTCCTTTCCTCAATTCTAGCCACAAGTGGCACATTGTTCTGTTGTACACTTGTACACTTGTCTGTTGTACACTTGTATGACACTAGGGGGCACTAGTCACACCATGTTTTGTGTGACTGATAACTTCTCTGTCCACCTCTTCTGCAAAGTTTCACAGATCAGAGAAACTAAATGCTCATGTGTTTAGAATAAGCCAGGAAAAAGTTCTGCCTTGCTGTGTAATCAACAAATACAGTGAACGTTTAAAATTTTAAAATATTACAGTAAAAGACACATTGCAATTAATCTTCCTCAAAGTACTTCACCTGCTTGAAACATATATAGCCCATCATTCTTGCTACTTTCTGACACAGCTCAGGAAGTCCTCTTTCTGAAGTGTCTTTAGTTATGTTGTCAGGGCTGTTTCTATGTCTTGGGTCAATTCAAAACAATCACCTTTCCTAGTCATTTTGACTTTGGAGAAGAACCAAGTATCTCGGGCACCAGATCCAGTGAATAAAGTGCATGAAGACACATCACAGTGTTTCTATTTGACAGAAATTGCCAAACTACTTGAATCAGTTCAGGACATGCAGGCAGCCACAACAAAGTGCTCTCCTCATCCCCAGGGCCTGACACTGAGTGTGACACAGAGCAAATGCTCAGTAAACATGTTTTGAATGAATGAATGAGTTAGGAGGACTTGATTCGCTGTGGCAGCCTCTGCTTCTTTTTTCCAACATGCTTTACAAACACATGCAATTTTAGGTAATTGTACTCTAGGCTCAAAGTTGTAAATGGTAATTAAGATCAATGGTAGAAGCCAAGTTCCAGGTGGCATTTTGTTCTAGGAACAACAGAAGTGGGCGATGACATCCACCCTTGATATTATTCACCTACTCAAACAATTGAATGGGATTTCCACATGTTAATGACATAGAGTCATTATTCAGAATACAATGGCTTTGGAATTATAATTAAGCCTGGGATTTCTATGACCAAGCCACACTAGGTGTCTAGTGCTAAAGGCATTCGGCAAGGTGGGGTGCAGAATGTCATTTTCCTTCACCTTACAAATCATTCGAGCAAAGAAAGCAGCTTTATTGGGCAGAATGCTTGTGCAATTATGTAGATACCTAGTATGGAACAATGACTGCTATGGAATTAATAAGATACTAATGGAGCTGTAAATGCTTAGTGCACCGCAAGGGTACCTGAAATATTCTGAAGCAAAAGTAATCTCATGGGACTCAGGTGCATTGCATGCTGTTTGGAAAAAAAAGCCTGTTGTCTCATTTGCATTAAAATAGTAATAATAATAAAAGAGATGAGCTCATTATCGCAGTGCCTTGAAGGCTGACAAAAAAGTTGATGTCAACATGCTTGGGAACATGCCTGGGAAGCTGTATGTTCTATCACTCACTTTCACTACCACCATCTTCACTGGTGCATCGTTGAAAACAGTGTAGGCAACGACAGCGATAGACTTAACGTCAGGGAAAGCGAAAACAGCAAAGAGTGTGAGTTCATTTTGAACCACCTATGCAAACCTGAGAGTTAAGTGTGGGATACAGTGTTTGCTTACCCAGGTATATTTGTTTGAATGAGTAACATGGAAAGATACCCTGTAGGAAATGTTCAGTTATCTCACGATGTAGAACAGTGTGAAGGGAAAAAACCACGGGTTTTGGAGGCAGCCACACTGTGGTCACGTTCATTAATGTTAAAGCCTGCACGCCTCCTTACCGTGTGGATTTCCAACTGAACTGAGCTTACAGGTTTAGACTGAAATTCTTTCCTTCCTGACATGCTGTGCACTTTTGCATGTCACCATTACCACTTATTTAATTTCCGCTGCTTCTTAAGCTTCTTAAGTTTGGAGTTCTTGTCTGTCTCATTCATCACTATGTCCTGGAGATCTAGTGCAACTCTTGGCATCCAGTAAGTATTTCATTAATGCACACTGTTTAGTGAAGAGGGCTGTTGGGCTGATTAAAGGAGTCAAGGTATATAAAGTATCCAGCATCCAGTAACTATTAACTATTTAATTATCTATTTCTCCTCACGCCCTAGTAAATATGATTTATTAGAGTGACACTTTATAGCTAAATCACTAAAGCATTTAATCCTGATAAATACTACCTAATAACTATACTGCATTTTACATTAATCTTAGGAAATTAAGGGTTTCTAAACATTGAGTTCTTATAATATCCCTATGAAATAAGTAAGAGGCAAATATAAACCCTCATTAAGAAATCTCAACTCATAAAATTAAATAATTTAGGAGGTGAAATGAATTGACTTAGAATTTCTATAAATATCAAGCTCTTTCTGAGAACCAAAAAATATGCTTTTATTTACTAAAATGCTATTTATATACAAGAGTACATATACTGTATAAAGTTGAGATGTCTAATTTTACAGGGTAAGAAAGTGGAAACTGTAAATATTCATTATCAAGCATCTATATAGACTTTTTAGATTGGGGTTGGAAACTTAGGAATTCTAGCCACCAGGCTAATAATTTCTCCTCTGGAAAACACAGACTTCCATGAGCCATGAGAGCACGAGGAATTGATACCCCCAAATCTCTTCTACCCTGATTGCACATTACCATTCTCCCTGAGCCCAGTTGGTTTGGGACCTGAGTAACAGTAGGCAAGTCCGTTCTTGATTCCCACAGAAGACAAAAGATTGGCTCAAGGGCAGAGAGAAATGATGTTAAATGAATGAAAGAAAAGGCAGCCTCTTTGGTAAGGATTTATTTTCCCTGTGCTTCAGAACCTCAGCTGGGACCATCTCCCTCGTAATAGTTGAACCCTCATAATACTAAAGCTTTGACCCTCATCCCTCTGACATAAACCTCATAACAAATACATTTTAAATCTTTAAGAAACCTTCAGGTGCAAAAAGGAGATAGCTAAATGGCCTCTGGAGGCATTTTGCAGCCACCTGACACTATTAAAATGTACAGTCCTATCTGCCTAAGTACTTGGAGAGGATGAAGTACATCCTTCAAAGTGATGATTTCATTCTATAAACCTATGGCCTGGTTTCCTTAGAGAGCACTTGTCTGCCTTCTGTTTTCTCAGCTGAAATCAGATGAAATATTCCCAACACTAGCCTCAATTTAAACTAGTTGTCTCTTAGCACGCACTTAACTACTGTACTTAAAGGTGGCAGTGGAGTTTCATGGCTGAGGACAAGGCACAAATTATAAATTAGTCGTCTATAAACTTTGTGATTGTGTATTAATAACAACTTTCTTAAAGTTTCAGAATCTGTAAAATGGGGAAACAACAATACATTCAGATTTGTTGTGAGCACTAATAGTGCAGAAGTGAGGTACGCAACAAGACCTCAAAGGTACTGTTACTATGTTGTTTTCCCTTATGTTGGTTCAAGCCTTCTCTTTTTCAGCTGAGGGGCATACAGTTTGAACAAAGGTTGGCTGCAGTGATGTGATTTTGAAGTAATGTGTCTGGCTAGTTTTGACTGTCAGAACTTAACCTCGTCTACAGAGTGCCAAGAAAAGCGTCTATCTCCCCACTCCCACCCCCCAACTCATCTGATCAAAGGGAAAATCCTGTACTCTTGTAGATAAAATCTACAAGAGTAGATTTTTTAGTTTCATGGCTAATATGGAATGACTTGGGTTCATTCTGTTTTTCCACGGCTTACAGGCTCCCTCTTGACCCAGCTAGAGGAGTCTGCTTCCTGTCTTGAGTCACGTCCTCAATACCCTTGCTTGGAAAGGGCATTTCTATGAGCCTGTCCAAATGTGATCTGCTTTTCAACATTTATGCTGTATGGGTTTTTTTTTTCCCCCAGTGAAATCTTTTCTGATCTCCTTAAGACATCCTTCTTGTCCTTAGACTCCGCACAGACAAGAATGTTGCTCTCTTACAGGGAAAATCATGCAGACCTGGTTTTGCTCTTAGAACCAAAACTCAGTGGAGCTCCTTCTGGCTGGTCACTTTACCTCTTTTAAACTCAGCTTTTCATTTGTTCAGTGGCTGTAATAACATTGCCTTGAGCGGTTTTGTCAAGCTAAAATAAAAGCCATTGATCTGTGGGTAGGTCACAGTGATTCCTTGGCAAAAGCTACCCAAGTTAGTCTACATCTCCAACAATTCCCACCTCACCGGATTTGAAAATATGCCATGAAATCCTATGGCTCCATCATTTACCTCTTTTATGTATTTGTTAAAGCATTTGTTTGCTTGAATTCACGTTCTTGTAAATAAGACTATTACTAACAGAAAGCTTATTAATATTCAAAAACATGGAAACTTCACAACACAGCATGGACATATGTTAAAAACATGGGAAAAAGTGAGTCTTGCAGGGATGGGTAATAATAAGTGCTAAGGACTGAGGGATTGTTCACTTAACTACTTTTCTCTTGATGACCCAGTAAAAAATAAAAACTCAAGACTCAGCACTTGACAAATGTAAGTTGCAGAGTTCCCGCTTTGCTTTTTAAACATAGAACACTGACAATGGGTCACATTTATGGCTGAAAAGTCTGTCACATGGCATTTATGAAGATCTTGGAGTTAAATTAGAAACGTGACCTGCTTCTCTAGAATGGCATCCTTTGAATGTAATTTGAGATTGCTGTACGTATTCCAAGGCCTGAGAAAATGTTCTTAATGAAGTTATATGAAAAGAGTATCCTTTTTTTCCCCAAAATATACTTTGTGACAGACCCAAAGAGTTGCCAAAAAGAATTAAGCATCTAATCAAATCCTGGGTACGTGTGAGGAAGCAATTAACATGCCCAGCTCCAACCGCCACTGCCTGGATGAGCCAAGAGTGTTAAAGTCAATTTTTGTATGTGCTGTCATCAATGAAAATTAGGTAGCAGTAGCTCAGCTGAAAAAAAGGCAGAGAAAGAAAAGTCCATTTTCTCAGTGATCTGCATCTACAGCCAGAAAAAGAGAATGACACTTTTAATAAGAAGACTGTCAGCTCCAAAAGGTATCATCTACAATGCTCCACAGCGACATAAAAGATGTGCCAGTCATACTTAAGGTAGCACCAAAGCTTAACAGAAAAATAACACCATAAAATATACCACAAAGAAAGGAGAAGAAAGCTAGGGCATAGATGCTAAAGAAGAGAGTATGTGCAGTTTTCCAGCCTGTCACTGCCCTTTAGGTATTAAGATGATGCTACGGAGAGAAGACTTGGAACCAAAGTGTGTAACATAAGCTTTAAAGAGTTCAAAGTGAGTGAATCTGGCAGCAGCTCTTTGACCATCTGTGTCTGCTCAAAAGTGTGCATGAGAATTCCAAAAATCAGCATCACCACCACACTGGAGGGGAGGCTGCTATTGAGTTAGGTCATCCGAGCTAATATGGTAATGGAAAGCCAGGGATTGCTAGGAATTTGAAGAACTATACTTTAGCAAATGAAGTAATTATATTTTTATGAATTGTTAACCCTCTAGGCATATACTTGGATCACAATGCTTTTTCAATGAAATCTGATTAGATTGCTTTGGAGTTATTTATCAAAATTCTTTTAATCACTCTCCACTGGGCACGGCAGCACATAACTGTAATCCCAGTAGAGGCAAGAGGATCACAAGTTCAAGCTCAGCCTGGCCAATTTAGCTAGTTAGGAAGATTTTGTCTCAAAAAAAAATTTTTTTTTAAAAAAGAACTAGGGATGTCACTCAATGTGGGAGCTCTGAGTTCATCCTTAGAATAACAACAACAAAAAAATC
This sequence comes from Cavia porcellus, assembly GCF_034190915.1. Classification (NCBI taxonomy): domain Eukaryota; kingdom Metazoa; phylum Chordata; class Mammalia; order Rodentia; family Caviidae; genus Cavia; species Cavia porcellus. The sequence continues at coordinate 40,124,106 of NW_026947487.1, read as the reverse complement.
ACTTTCATTAAAAATGTATAAACATCAAAGTTCATAATAAATATTTTAGCATTTTTAGTTTTTTAATAAAAATTATAACATGTTTAGCAAATATGCTATCTATCTTTACAAAGCTTATTTTTCTTGAGAAAAGTAAAGATCAGCTTTAATAACAGTTATATAGTTATATAGTCATGCAGAATTTCTTATGTGAAGCTTTCTGTTGCTACAGAATATGAGAGAGACTGAGAGGGGGAGAGAGAGAGAGAGAGAGAGAGAGAGAGAGAGAGAGAGAGAGAGAGAGAGCCTCAAAAATGTGAAAAATCCCTCAAAAGTAAATGAAAATGGTATCTTAAATTTTCAAAAGACATTAACCCATGAAAGAAATTACTGAACACCTAGTATGTCTTGGAGCCTGGATCACGGGTCAGCTCAATCCAGGAGTTTATAATCTAGAAATCATGATGCAAGTAAGACAACACAGCTAACTCTCAAAGGTGCTATAATTACTCTACACTCTAGAGTACAGGTATGTGGGAAAGAAGAAAGGAAAGGCAGGTCATTTGTCCCGGGAAATCACAGAATGCTTTGCAGAAGAGATGAAACATATAATGAGTATCACAGGACAAAATCTCTATGAGTAAACAGTCTTGGGCAATATAATTACGTGTATTTTAGACACACAGGAACGCATATGAAAAACCAGACTGGAAAGAAAATATTTGCAAACAAAATGAGTATTGTATTATAAATAGAACACTCACAAATGCAGTGAATGTAACAAAATAAAAAGAGTTAAAGACATTCTATTACAGGGACACATGTGTACCCATGTTTATATAGTACAATTCATAATCGCTATACCTTAGAAGTCTATGTGCCCATCAAGAGATGCACAGACAAAGAACATGTGATATTTACACACAGTGGAGCAGTGCTCTATTGCACAGAATAGAATTGGTCATTTGTAGGGAAATGGATCTACCTTGAGACCATAATGTTAAAAGAAATACGTAAGACACAAAAGCTTAAATATTGCAAGTTTTACATGAGCACTCCAAAGTACACATACCAAGCAAGCAAAATAAAGACAGATAATAGAAAAAAAGGAGATAAATCTTTTGCAAAAGGGAAAGGGACCAAGAGATAGAGAGGGATGGGAGAGAGGAAGTAAAGAGAATATAAAAAGAATTAAAGTGTGATATACTTCTGTACTAACTCTTCACAAGGAATGTGATCATTATTTAATGAAAACATGCTAGTATAATAAATCAGTTAATAAAATATAATGCCCAAATAAATAGATCAATAAATAAGAACAAAGAATATGAACAGGACAGTCAGAAAATAAGAATTCTGAATCTTTATTAAACACAAAAATGCTAATTTTTACTATTAAAAATAAGGGAAATGGTAAATAAAGAAGATGCTGCTGGGTAAGTGCTAAAAATCTGATAAATATAGAAACTTTGGAAATGTCTATAGCCTGTGACCCAGTAATTCCATAGCAAAAATATAAACAAAGCAAACAACAACCCTTACACATTTTCACAAATTGTACTGTAGAATAATATGTAGCTTAACTCTCTGATGACTATTTCTACTAGTGTTTTTAATGTACAATTTTAAATTTTCATAATGTTACACATTACTAAAATATTTGTCTTATAATTTAATTAATTCCATTAACTATTTAAATGCCACCCAATCTGCAAGACTCACCCAATGTTTGACTCCAACTCCTTCTCTCCTTTATATTTAATCATACTGACACCCATAGGACCCAAATCCCCTCCATCATTTTCTCACTCCTTTCTCACTTCATCAAAATTTACATCCCTCTTCTTTTTTATTAGTTTGTTCCAGGTCAACTGTAAAAGCTTTCTAATGTTCCATTTGCCTCCAATGATTTTCTTCTCTCCCTTAATTCCATCTCACATACTCCTCACTCCCTACTCCCTCACCGTCTGTGCCCCAAGGCATCAGTCCTGTGCTTAGAAGCCTCCCTTCTCCATAGAGTGGTCCTTAATCCTGTGTACTTCCGCTAGACAGCGAGGTGGTTGTTTCCTATAACTCGGCCCTGCATAAACTTCCTAAGAGCCTCTGCCACTACTCTTTCAATTATTCCATGAGTACTCACATATTTGTCACCAAAATACTTGAATAAATCTCCACCCTCCTAGCCCACTGGTCTCCAGATCACAGATAAGAATGAGACATCTACAAATGCTATTTCTAAGGTGACTCTTGCCTTTTGCTTCGGTTTTCTGTTACATCAGGTTGCAGACATATCTGTTTCTGTCTCTGACACGCAAGATAATTAACTTTTGAAAGCTTTGCAAATCATTATGTTACAACTGAAGCTTTAAAGAGGTTTCAGTGTACCATAAAACACATGATTACTGTAACAATGACACCAAGGTCTGTTGATGGAGCCACAATGACTCAAACACTTTATTTTTTAATGAAGGAGAGCTTCTGTAGTGTAACAATCAATACTCATCATGAAAGAGAGCTGGGCTGTCTTATAATTGTTACAAATTCAATTATTTCAGCAAAAGTAAATACAAGCTGTGTAAATGTGTTAAGCTATTTCTTGGCTTCCAAACCTTTCTATTAGAATTATGACTAATTTTTGTCTATAGTATTCAAGATCTGTGATTTATAAGTACCGAACACATTTGAAAGAACTCCTATAATTGAATTTCAGAATCCATTTACAGAAATAGTAATGTTTTTATTTTTTCACATACTCAATTAGACAAACACATTTAAAAGATATTTTTCTTATTCCTAATGTCTAGGAGGTGTGATGTTGTCTTCACGCTAGACTTCAGTGCAAGTACCCATTGAATGTTCATTGTCCTTGAACTAAATTAGAGACACATACTTCAGAATTTTAAAATTCCTGCCTTCAGAGGTCTAATATCTACTGAGGACCATGGTACATACCAGTTTATGATTATTTTTAGTGATAATAATACCAAATCATTAAGCAAAGTGATAATAATAGCAAATCATTAAGAATGTTAGTGTTAAATTTATATTTGGGGAAATGAGAATTGAGGATTATGACAAGAATCATGTCACCCTTGCAAAAATCAATGTCCTTGTAATTTTCATCTCTGGGTGCCTGCTCATGACAGATACAAAGCTGTGTACTTTTACACATTATTGCTGCTAATTCCAGAGGTCCCCTAGAGAGTGTATGGAGTAAATGGAACTTTGCATGACTGTTTCCTTAATGACAGGTAAAACTTTCCCATCTGATGTTTAGAGGAAAAATACTGTCATTTAAAGAACTGTAAACATCAAGAACAACGATCTTATTGTGTCACTCAAGTGACACTAGATGGTAAGTTGGGCAGAATATTTCTCCCCAGCAAATTATCCTAGTGTTCAGATAAGAATAGACAGAACAATATAACATTTTAAAATCAATAAAAATACTACACATTTCATAATTTACGTAGACTATCCTCAAAACAACCTTGGGAGATAGAACTTGTTAGTCCAGTTTTGCAGATCAGAAAATCAGAAGTTTGGTAAAATACTGAAGTTACATATCTAGTAAGGAGTAGAGGTACTTATTGACCCAAAAGAATGGATTGTAGACATATTTTAAAGTCATGAAATAAGAAAATTATCAAAACAGTTCAGCAAGTTAAAAAAGTAATTGACCAACTATGCCATTTCGAACAGTGGTTAGAAAATCTCTAACTGGCTAAACAGTTACTAATCATATTCCAGAAAGACGGAGACTCAGGAGACAAGGGTACTAGACAGAATGTTCTCTCTGGTGTCCTTCACCCTTGCTTCACACCAATTTTGCTCTTCTCACGTGGAACTGTTCTCTCGATCACAACCTCTTTCTTACCTCCCCTCACACTGTGTGGATCAGTTGTTTGTCTTCTCTAGGGTTTTCAGTACCTGATTCCCTCCCTGTGAAACATGAAGCTTGGAAGATTCACCTACTACACCGTTAGGAGTGGCCATCAACCTGGGCGTGTGTCTATTTAACCAATTTTCTTTCAAAGTCTAATTGTTTTCTCTTCTTCCAATGACTTCTAAGATTCTGTGATTTCAAAATTCTCTCCTCTAATATGTTCATTACCTGTTCTCTCCCCATCCCTTATCCTGTCTCCTCAGTGGCCTTGAAATGAACATATATGCTGATGAAACAAAAATCTGTACTTTTAGCTCTGACTTCTGTGTATAGGTCAACACTTATTTCTCCAACCACCTTCTTATGATATGGACATCAATTCTACTTTCAACAAATTGAAAACCTCATTGGAGGTACATAACTAAGGTGTATAACATTACAAAGTTAGAAGCAGATTTGAGATTAGAACTCAGGTTCTCTTATTCTAATTTTAACACTATTAATATTTAAAAAGCAACACCAGTACTTTCTGTCACTCTACATATATAGTGGGGATATACTTATATTGTCATCCTTTTCCCCTGTTGGCTTTAGACAAAGTCCTGAATAAATATAATAGGAGAAAATATATGTGGCTACTTTGTATAATGTGCATTTGTGCCCCGTGGAAGGTGTGTAAGAAGCACGAAGCATCATCAGTTAGACATCTTGGCAAGGCCTGACATTTTAACAAGACATAGTTTATTGAGATCCAAAAACATTTCCCTTAAAACAATGGTTCAGAAAAGAGGCCCATGCAGGTGGTGGGCCACAGAAGGATGTGGGTAAAGCAGTGCTGCTCAGAAAGCAGGCTCGGGTCTGACCGCAGCACAGGCGCCTGCAGAGCCAAGCACAGGGGAGGCCAGGGCCCGGGGGAGTCCCAGTGGACGAGATGAACAGGGTGAACATGGTACATGAATTCACTCGATGCTTTTCTCACTCACATATTCTTCCTACCTAAACACAGCTTTGGGACTCCCAACCTAGGCCATTTCTTAACGAACAGATATCTAAAATGACTTACAATGACCAAAAAGAGGATGAAAAGGGAAACACCAAGGCCCGTTTTCATTCTTTCTTGTCAATGCACATAGCAGCATAATAAGTAGTATGGCGAAAAAAGTATAATTGCAAAGTTATTATACAATGCATAATATAATTATTCACAATTTTCATAAATTTTTAAAAAGTAGCTTTAAAGTACATTTAAAATGTACTTTGCAAATCATTGTTCATTTTTATTAAATCTCATTTTTAATTAAAGCAATGATTTTGCACTAATAAATGAAGAAAAACAATCTATAGCTTGATGGATGATAGAGTTAAACTAACAGTTGAATCTTTGCATAAACTTTTTATTTTACATTCAGAGTACAGGCATGATTCCAGATAATAAATATTTGTCTGGGTTTTTTTGTTCCCAAGTGTGCTAATATTGGCTACTAAGATGCATTTAATCTACAAACATTTACATTTTAGAGATAGCTTACTGGGGAAGAATTCAGGCCTCACCTTTTATTATTGCTTTTTTTTCACTCACAGATACATTAATCATCAGCCTGAAATTGAAAAAGCAATCTTTGCCTGCATTATCCAAAACACAGTTGCTGTTGGTGAACAAAATTATCTATTCCTATGAGATCTTTCATATGAAGGGAATATGTGAAGCATTTGTGAGCCAGTTCTGCTTTCATTATTTGTTTAATATATTAAACTTCTGCACCCGCCAGAATAATGCGCCGAGCTCTTCTGTCACTGAGACGGAGCCGCATACAGCGCACTTTCATGTGGGGCTTTAGGTGAGCAGAGCTGATGGACCTGGGACCAAGTGGTGGTTTCCAGAGCAGCCTCATTTTTCAGGTAAGGGTGGGTGAACGACTTCTGGGGATACCACCGGCTATCTCAGTGCTGTGAGAAGCCCACGTCCTTGACTGCTGCTCCCCTCACTGAGCCGTGTCTCACCCAGGCTTATTAGGCTCTCCTTCAGGGTGGGGAGAAGATTTGCTGCCCTTGAACTGAGGACAGATAAAGCACATTGTAAACAGGCCCTGGAGGATGCTGAAGCTCTGAATAAGCACAGAGAAGGAGGCAAGAGAAAAGAGAGAGAAGGCCTCACCGAGACCCAGGGCACAGCTTGAGAAAGCAGGTCCTGGCTTCAGTGTCAACCATGTGGCCTAACACAGTGACCGATGCTAAGCCTGTGCTTAATAAAGGAATGGCCCTTCAGTTCCTTTGAAACTCTCAAAGTTCTTTTAATCTACACATGAAATGCCTCCTGATAGGTCTTCTTTTCTACTTTCAAGCCATTACAGTGAGAATACAGTAAGTGCTCTCTCTAGAAGTCCTTTTGTGTTATATATATATATATATATATATATGGTTGACAGATTACTATAAGAAATCACTACTATTAGTATCATTGCAATAAATGAACAAAGAATAAGTCCGATTGTCAATAAAAAGATCAAAGAAGTCACTGAGTGCTTAAATGAATCCAAAGGTCCATGTATTACAGACTTGCTCCAAGGCAGGTGCTACTGAAAGCGGGTGGACCTTTCTGAGGTGGGGCTTCATCAGAACTCTGGACGGTACAGCAGGTATGCCTTTCAAAGAAGGCATACCTGTTCTTTTCCTCCCTTTCATGCTCCAGTCATGAGGTGAGAGATTTTGCTCTCTGATAGGAGGTTTTGCCTCATCACAGGCTAAGAGCAGCTGTGTCAACCAGTCATGGGCTGGAATCTCCAAAATCATGAGCCGAAAGTAATCTTTGTTCTTTATTAAATTGATTACCATAAGAACTTAGTATAGTTATGGAAAACTGATTAGCTGACTGCCATACCCAGGCTATATTCTATCATGGACTAAGTCAGAGAAAAATAGAATCCTCAGTGTTAACAAGGCCTTGTAGGTGACCAAATAGATCAAGTTAAGTGACTCATTTCAATAAGTAGATTCCAAGGAGGTACTAGACTGAACATGACCATCCAAACACCGAACTTCCATCATGGGACTCCAGGAAAGTCTGTAGTTGTCCTGTTTCAGGGACCAACTGACATATGCGTTTAAGGTTATTAAAACACTGGTCTTTCTGGAGTGATCCCAAATCGAGCCATGTAGAACCTGATGCCAATCTCTCTAGTCCTTCACTTTATATTCCTGGATATTATATAAATTTTATGACTTTAAATGAAGGAAAAAGGTACCACTGTTCCTTCAAAGGAGTAAATTAATCATTGAAATTTGAAGAAATTCTAAAGGTCCATAAAGTTCATATAGCCAACTTGATATTTTTCCTTCTCTGCTCCATTCCCTTCAAATAAACAAAAAGAAGAAAAATCTATTTGCTTTCTTCATGTATGTTGAATTAACTGTATGACTCCATGTACCTTGACCTATGTATCTGAGCCTGGTTGACTTCATCTGTGAACAGGTAACATTGTATCAGTATCTGTGCTAATACCTAATCTGTGCTGGTATCTGTGCTGATTCTAAGTCACATTAAGAATCTATGAAATCCATCATTCTAAAACATAACAGCATCAAACTTGCTAAGTCATGCCATTTAATACATGCTTCTATTTATTTTTCCTTTCTTCCAACATTAAACATAATGTATAAGGTACTTAAATATGTTCTTAACTATTAGATGATTTACATCAAAAGAGAAATGGTTTATAAAAATGTTTTCACAAGCACCTCTACTGCATACTTTGATCTTCCACCAAGTAATTTTGCAAAGATAAAATGCCAAACTTTTCAAATGGATTAAAAAAATGCCAAGATATTACAGAGGTATGCAGATGTCTTTTTTTAAAAATAAAAAATCAGCTTCAAATTGACACAACTATAGTGATGCCATGGATAAAAAAGAGGAGGTAATTTTACCTAGAAGAAAAGCCAGGGCAATTAGCTGAAGGACTGCCTCTTTGCCCATTTGTGCATTTGCAAATAAAGTCATCTATGTGCACCTTTGATTTCTCCGCAAGTGAGCTGTAAAGTTCAAAAATGCCTATGGATGCCACAAGTAATATTTCCTTGTTAAATTCCAAGAACAGAACATTTGCATCCCATGCACAGATTATATATCTATATATCCAGAGAAAACATAACAATGCTACTTATTATTTTTAATTCCCCAACTTATTTTGAAAACAAGAATGTCAAACAAAGCTTGTTTGGAAATCATAAGAAAATATGTCCATAAGACATTTAAGATGAATTATTACAATGAATTTGTTGTAAAAAGAGTATATTTTATGGGTCAGAATGACACAGGATATTTATCATCATCATAAGAAAGAATCTCCGTGAATTAGTTATGGCTTTAGCTCTCTAGAGTAATCAATTCCCTTCTCACTTGTGGGATAAATATATTTTACTGCAGTCATCATGCATTCATGTAGACTGCTAAGGGCTTCAGACTACTCTCTGGATCACAGGTAGATGAATTTATTTCTGTGGGTGTAGTCCCACACGATATGCATACTGACTATATTAAGCAAAAATTTGCAGATTTATTCCCAAATGAATGCAAAATGTCAAGGAATAAAAAAAAATTCATCTTATTGTCCTGTCAAATATTTTGCTTTCTCATTTAGTCAAATAATGTGCATCAGGATACTTCAGCAAGATTAACTATCTGTCTCTTAGGAAATCATAATACAGCATACTAAAGTTGAAACCTTCATCGTTACTACTTAAAAATCATTTTAAAAACTCCTCAGGCTTTCCTGTGTATGCTGAAGAAACAAACAATCAACCAAACTAAAAAGACCAATGTGAAGCTCAACCATGGTGTAAATGGACCTCCATAGTGGAGAATCAGGTTCCTACTGATGGATTTCTGTCCCTATGAAAGTCGCCACATCATTATGGCTACGGTCCAACATGGCCTGGGGAGCCAAAAACATACCAACTTTCTTCTTCTCCCGTCAGCTCAGGATAAAACCTTCTCTTCCTCTTTGCTTGTGCCAATGCTCTTCTAATCAACTGTTAATATGTCACCTGGTACGCCTCCCAAGCTCTACCCCTGGCCAGACCTCATAAAAGCCCAATCTCTCCTTTGTTCTGGTCTGAGAGCATCTTGCACTCCTGCAACCCTCCTATTCCCTCATTAAAGACCTTAAACCTGACACCTACCAGGCTGGGTCACTAGCATGGTCATGTCTACATTCCTTCTCATGGGAGCTCTGTTTGATTGCCAAGAAAGAAAAGCAGCACAGAATTGGTATTTCACCAATAGTGAATATCCAAAGTATATTGGTATTGAAGGAACATTATGTCAAACATTTCACATTGTCTGTTTTTCTGCACATGTATATTATAATTTTCAATTACAATGCAATTTCCTAGATTGTCTGGCTAAAGAAAGTAACAAATGCACACAAGAGCTGTCTACCAGGGTCACATGTACATTAATACATGATTTGTTTATATACTTTATATGCTTGACATCCCTTTGGTAGACATCTGACTGTTACAGTTTATTTTACATTAGTTGGCATCTTATAGCTATGAAAGGAGAACCCTGAAACAAGGACTAAGAGTATTCTAAATGACCATGAAGAATTTCTGCCCACATTAAATTTTTGAATGGACATTGGATCTGATTTTCAATAGCTCCCTGTACACTGTGCTCAGAATCTGAGAACTTGCATTCTTAGTGCTTTTAGCTGTTGCTAATCCAGTTGCACTTTTGAATGAAAATGATTTCCTGGAGTGGTTCTATTTTTTGGTTGTTTTTGTTTTTTGGTGGTAACAAGTATTGAGCTCATGACCTTGTACTTCCCAGGCAGGGCCTTACATCACTGAGCTAAATCCCTGGTCCACTCTGGAGTGGTTCTCTATTTACATAGTGGTGACTCTTTTCCTGGTAGTATTTGAAGTGACTATAAGTAGAAAGGTTGGAGCAGTCAACAGGTGTGTGAGACCTGATTGTCTCAAACTTAAATGGCTGCAAAAGAAGAAAGCAAAGGAATTTAGGGCAAATGAGATGGTTATTGAGGAAAGAAGAACCAACAACATGTCAGTGACATGACTGATAACTGAATCCCTAAGAATATTCCCTCCAACTGCATGACCTTATTTATTGTGATTAAAGACATACAATATAAAAGTTACCATCTCAACTTAAAAAAATACAGTTCAATAAAGTTAAGCATATTTGCATTGCCATAAAACAGATATCCAGCATTCTTTAATTTGCATATCTGAAACTTTAAACCCCTTTAATGACAATGTCTCATTTTCATAGTACTTTTATTTTTACATTACCTTATGATTTTTAAACTGCTTTCACATATGATACCTCACTTGACATTGTTTTCCAAAATATTAATAATAAACTTTAGCACCTACTTTTTGTTAGGTACCCTGATACATGTATAATTCATTTTCAAAATATGTTTAACAAATAACTATGGGAACTGCATTTTCTGAATGTATGGGTTTTGGCTGCCCCATTCATATATCAACTAAAACATTTCAGAAATATTTCACTATAAAATATTAAAATACATTAATTATCATCATAACTAGCTCAATAGAAATTAACTCTATGGCCTTTTTAAGTTTAAAATACCGCTATCTTTATATTGACATTTAAAAATTTGACATTTTATTCTGACTCATCCAGAGTTTACTAGTGGCAGTGACTACTATCATTAGCATGATGCTACTGTCACAAGGTGCTGCAGATTCAGTGCTGCAACAGCCAGATTTTGAGGAAGATGGATTCATGAGTTCTCTTCTTTCTGGTATTTTTTTAAACACCCTCACTTGTCCATCTGATGTCTAACATTTAACAATTCATCGACTTTAGAATGCATACCATCTAACCCTAACTGAGAGGAGTGCTTTATTTGCCTGTAACTAGTTACAGGACTAATTCTCAATTTGTTGAAAACTGTCTCTTATCCGTGATGGAGTATTGGCAAATCCTTAAGAGTTGGTTGCAAATGCATGAAATCTTTGTTTCTAACCCAGCCTGTGAGCTTTAAAAGGAAACTCTGTGATTTAGAACAAATTTCTCCTCCTTTCAGAGTCTCAGTGTTCTCACCTGAAAAAAAGTAGGCCACAGTACTGTGTTGCAGGGAGTTATTGGAAAAAACATCATATGTGATAATGGATGGGAAAGGCTCTGAAACAATAAAATCCCTCTCAAATATATTTACACGCAGGCGCCTGGCTAAGGACAGGACCCATTGATTAAAAGGTGTGTGTCTGAAGAACTGCAGCTAGATTCCCTATTTTCCCCATGACTACATGGAAATATTTCTCTAGTGAAAAAATGGGTCCTGAGACACATTTAAATTTCTGACCCCATGGCAGGTTTAGCAATATTGTCCCTTTCTGTTTCTTTAATACCCATAAAAAGTTTGTTCTCAGTTTACAAATTCTGTTGAAATAGAATTGTGCATTATAGCTTGTTGGTATCTAATCAAGTTGAAGACATTTTTGCTCTATTAGAAATATATCTTTTTGTGTTTGATTCAGGAAACTTGGGAAACTTGAAAAATTCTAGGAATATTCCTTTACTGTAAAACTTTGCCTCCCCATGCACATTTCTATATTCATTTTGAGTATCTTTTGACTGCGGTATGGTTCTTGATTGGTGACAGCCAAGAAATGGTCTCTCCTTTTATTTACTTTCCACATTGGCCCCAGAGTAAAATACTGTGTATAAATGTATGTATTAGTAAATACCACACCACATACATTTCTCTTGTGCCCTCCTACCTGCCAGCACAGTTCAGAGTCTCCTGAAGTCTCCTGCACTGTTGCAATAGCCTGTTCCATGCTCTCTCTCTCTCCACATCTCTCCCGCTCCAACTCTTGCATGGTGGTTCTGAAGTCTCATTCTCATCCCTGTGACTCCTTTGCTAACACTCAGTGCATGGATTGGTACTTTCTAGAGTTGTGCCATCCCACAAGTCAGCCACTAGCCATGTGTAATGACAGATCAGTTCAACAGTGCCTGGTATGGATTAAAATGTCCTGCGGGTATTGAGTGGCACCTCAAATTATGAACAGTTAGTAAATAAAAAAACCAAAACAATCTCAGTAGCTTCTATCTTAGTTATAAACTGAAATAAGATTTTTAATATATTGAATAGGATATATTATTAAAATTAATCTTACCTGCTTCGTTTTTGTGTGTCTTAGTATGGCTACCAACCATGTAGAAATGTCATCGGTGTCTTCTGTTGGTACCTCCTATTATTTTTCTATCAGAAACTCTGGTCTAGAGAATGATGTACAAGCTCTTTCACTTGGTACGATTCCTAGCCTCACCTTTATGTCCCATTAGTCTTTTTTATATGCTATATGTTAGCAAAATTGAAAACTGGCTGCTCCCAGTACATTGTTTTTCTAGTGCTTTTTTGAGTCTTGTAAGATCAATAACTTTATGTATATTTAAATTCAACATAACTAATTGCTTATTTTAATCTGAAGCTATGCTTATTTCAAGATAGTACCCAAATACAATTGAGTCCGTGGCATAAATTCATGCCTCTTTCCTATAGGTAGAGTTGCCAGATAAAATGCAGTTACATCTGAGTTTTTGACTAGCAACAATTTTTAGAATTGCAATAATTAGGGCATACTTACACTAAAAATTTGTTTCTTATCTGAAATTTATATTTGATACTGTGAGTTACGTTTTTATTTGTTAAATCCAGCAGCCTCACACAGTAAGCATTTCATAAATCCTTACAAAATGCAGCACAAGAAAGCACACAAAATAATTAAATCATGATAAAATGAAAGAAAAACTAATCTCTGTGAGTGCATAATTGAAATACAATCTTTTTTTTTTTTTTTTTTTTGTCTTTTTATCGGTAGCAGGGATCGAACTCACGACTGCCTGCTTGCAAGGCAGGTGCTTATGCCGCTGAGCTAAATCTCCAGCCCCTGAAATACAATCTTAAAACTAGGGAAATCAAAAAGGGACTTCACATTTTACTGTTATTTCTCTGTTGTGTGGCAGTCTCATATTTTGAGGTTAATTTGGATACGATAGAAGGTAACATCCTTAATAACTGCATCTTCCTACGGAAAACATATTTTCACCCCTTTCCTTGAACTATCAGTTTGAACCAAGATATGCTTAGGTTTTGTGAATAATATTTTATCTTTAATTTTAAAAGGCTTTGTGGAACTGCTGGGCTAATAGAAGAAGCAAGAGGTGTCAGGAATACCCATGTAAACATTCGTTCACCAGTGACAAGATACGCGTCCACTTTTGTCTCTTGCTATCTGATTAAAGCTTTCAAACTCTTGCAGACCTATAATTTGTTTATCTAACCCTGTTGCTTTCCCGTCTTTACCCTATTAAACCTGTGCAATTATTCTGTGAACACCATAATCAGGAAGAAAGATTCAGATTTTTAATTTTTTTTTTAAAATAATAGGAGTATCATCCTTAAGCCCTGGGGCTGAATCCAGCCTCAGAATGAAGTTGACTGATGCCCTGGTATAAACTTGGCACCAGGCTAACTAAAATGATATAAAGAAATCACAGTCCTATTGCTACGTTCCATGTACACAAGTATTTTTCAGCGGTAATAGGACTTCCTTTCAAATTTAATTGAAGTACTGCATTTTGAAATGATTACATTTATATCACAAGGCCAATTTTTCTTATATATATTTTGTTTTCTGTGCTAGCATCACCTTAAATGTTATAGATCTGAGCATGAACCTAGTGAATTCTCCTTAGGACTACTTCACATCTTGCTGGCCTCACTTTCTAACTTCTGCCATCAGTTTATTACAGGATAAATTCAAATAACTCCTGTATCTTATGTGTACATTTTAAGAACTACTTAGAAGTTAAAAATATGTTAAATGTTAATACTATCCAAAGCAATTTATAGAATCAGTGCAGTCCATTTCAAAAGTATCTTTTCTCATAGGAATAGAAAACACAACTCTAAAATTTACATGAGAGCACAACAGATTATGAATATCTAAGTCAATTATTTGAAACAAAAAGAATGGAGTAGGAGGCATCACACTATTGGATTTCCAAATATACAAATGTCCTTCAGTATCCAAATAGGATCAGTTTCAAGTCCCCCTACAGACATCAAAATAGGAAGATGCCCAAGCCCCTTATATAAAATGACATGCTATTTTCATATATAACTTTTGCATATCTTCCCATATATGTTAAAACATCTCTAGATTACTTACAATACTCAGATGATATACAAATGCCATGTGTTTTTGGTAAGGGACATGTAAATAATGTCAGATTATATTGTTAAGAGAATGATGACAAGAAAAAAGTCTGTGTATATTTAATGCAGATGTATTTTTTCCAGAATATTTTTGATTTGTGGTTAGTTGAATCTTTGGTTGCAGAGCCCACAGATGTGGAGGATCAACTACATTTATAAGCTACACTGATTAAAACAGCTTGCTACTGGCACAAAAATAGATTGACTATAGACTAATGGAACTACACATACAGCCCACGCATAAATGTATGCATTTTAGGACTAATTATTCTTCAACAAGGGTACCAAAGGAAAGCAATGGAAAAGAATTTACCTTCAATAAATGGTGTTAATAAAACTGAATGTCCACATGCAGAATGGAATTGGACCTTCATCTCACAAAGTGTACAAAAATAAAAATGGATTAAAAACTTAATTTTAACACCAAAACTGTAAAACTTAGGGTGACATTGTTTTGACCACTGATATTGTTTTTTTTTTTTTTTTTTTTTTTTAGCGGTATCGGAGATGGAACTCAGGACCATGCACTTGCAAGGCAGGAGCATTCTGCTGAGCTAAATCCTCAGCCCCCAACCACTGATATTGTTAATGATTTATTGACTATGCTACCAAGAGCACAAATAATAAAAACAAAAATAAAGAGAAAATAAAGTGAGATTATATCACACTAAAAATCTATACAGCAAAGGAAACCATTGTCAAAAAGTATTTGCTGAGTACTTATCTGATAAAAAGTAAATATTCAAGAATGCAAATAATTTGATGTAAAAATGGATAAAGAACCAGAACAGATGCTTCTCTAAAGAAGATTTAAAACCGGTAAGTACAATTTTTAAAAATGTTCAGTTTGACTAATCAGCTAAGTCATGCAAATCAAAATGATGGTAAGGTATCACTTAATACCTGCTAGAATGGCAGTTACACACTCAATACCTGCTAGAATGGCAGTTACACACTCACTAAGAAGTGAGTGTGGTGAGGATGTGAAGGAAAAGAAACACTGTATATGTTGGTGGGAATGTAAACTAATACACTATTACAGAACTTCAAAATGTGACTATCACATGACCCAGCAATCCCAATTTTGTGTATATACATCAAAACAAAGCACAGATGCAGTAAACACCTTGAAGAGACATTTGCTCTCCTCTGTTCACTACAGACTTATTCACAATAGCTAAAGCTTGGCATCAAACTAAGTGTCCACGGCTGGGTGAGTGAGTGAAGAAAAAGTGGCACAGATATATTCTCACTGTAAATTAAGAAAATTCTGTCATCTGAGACCATGTGAGTAAGTATGGACGAAGTTACACTAAGTGGAAGAAGCCAGGCACAGAAAGACACAAATGCTGCACGACCTCATATTCATGCGGAATCTTAAAAAGGGAAATTCATGAAAGTGGAAAGAATAGTAGCTGCTAGAGTGGTATTGTAGTCAGGGGTCGGGAGGAGAACAATTAGAATCAGGACACAGAATTTATAATATTATTTTATGATGGTCATTCAGAGCTAAACACAGAAAGTGCAAGAAATCTGTCCCCGGCCCTAAAGACTTAGAATATTCAGCCAAGAGTCTGGATCCCACAGCAATGTCCTGCATGAGTCCAGCTGAAGACGCAGAGCCCATGACAACGCCTCCCAAGAGTCCAACTGGAGGTCTAGCACCCCGGATGAGAACTCATGCTAGTCTGTTTTACGGACCTCTGCTGGGAACACCCAAATCAGATCAGTGGTGGAAACTAGAAAATCTATGCCAGCAGGGTGAGGAGTTGTGCTGATAGTTTGAGGGTTCTACACTGGAGCTGAGAAGTCATGCTCAAAATAAGAACCAGGGCTGCCCTGAAAAGCACCACAGCCATCCTCAGTGACATGGAGGTCCTGAGCTCCTCTAAAGATAAGCAGAGTTAAGTACATACCAGGAAGCCAGTGTGATGAGTTTCTCCTGGAGATTAAACACCACACGTCTACCCCTTCAGAGCCAGGAAGTGATGCTCAATGTAAGAACCAGAGTTCCCCTAAAGCGAACCACAGCCACTCTCACCAACAAGCTCTGAGCTCTTCTGATGACAATGGTCAAACTCATACTGGGAGAGCTAGTCGTGACAGCTCCTCTAGGAGAACCCAGAGCTCAAACAGCAACACTTAGAGAAACCCACAACGCCTAGCTTCTCCTTCTCCATATCTCTACTTATGCTGGCAACTTTCCTCAGGTGGAACATCTATGCTCAGCACCATGCTGATTTTATTCAGCTGGCGTTAAACTGACCACCAGTTTTTAGTCCATAACAGCCAGGGATTTAGCTCAGCAGTGCAAGTACCTGCATGGCAAGGGGAAGGTCCTAAGTTTGATCTTGGTACCAAAAAAAAAGGTGGTTTTCAAGGGCTAAAGGAAATGGTGAGATGTTAGTCAAAGGGGATATCCCACTTATGTGGGATAAGTGAGTTCTGCGAGTCATCTACAGCCTGGCAGCTACAATGAATAATCCTGGATTGTATACTTGAAATTTTCTAAGACGGTATATAGTCAAGGCTCTCAGCACATATACACACACGGAAGTGACTATGTAAGTAATGGGTAAGTTAATTAGATAAATTGTGGAAAGTGGTCCACTACATGTGTATCACACCTTGTATACTACAAATGCACAGAACTTTTATTTGTCAATTCTACATCAATAGAGCAGAAAGGTCAATACACGCATAATAAAGATATGCTTAAGTTGCCTTGAAAAAACATGTACACACAATTTGGTATCTGATTTTGTGAGATTTTCCTGGCCAGCTTTTGTATCAAGGAAGGGAAGTAAAGGAGTTGTGACTCTTATGTTCTCTTCATTTTCACAATTCAGTAACCCAAGTTTAAACTGATGATCCCAGACACTAGTATCTCCTGGTTATCATCATCTTTCATACTTTAAAGAATAACAACTGAACCAAGTTTTCAAACTTAGATTGCAATAATCACCTAGTGAATACCAGTTCATCGATGACTGGCCTTAGAGGTCCAAGCAGCAAAGTTAATTACATGTTAATTTGGGCTGGCGACATTTGATACTATTTCTCACGTGAACCTTTTGTGGGTCAACCTGTAGAACACTGTAGGTTGTCTGCCTACTTTGTTACTAAAATGTGAATCAGAAGGATAATATCTTTTCTATAATTTTGAAGTGCTCATTATCACTGAGTAGCTAAGTCATTTATGATCAGGGATATCCATCAGTCCTGCAGTGTTTTATTTCTTCTCATTTGTTTTGGCTGGAGAAAACTAAAACTCCAAGGTGTATCTTTCTATCCTGGACAGACTTGGAAAAAATCCATGGGCTACTGCAAGTGGTTTTCCTAAATTGAGTTTTTCTTCTCTATTTTTACCATTTTTATAGACTGTAAATAGATGAAGCTTCCCCAGTCTTATAAAGCTGAAACAAGCAGACAAAAAATGATTTTCAGCAAGGACTTTCTGTTTGTTCTTCTTGTTCAGTCCTTCACTGCATCGTATAAAATGAGTTTTGGCTTCATCTCAGAGAAGAGATACATCTTGTTGAAACAACAGAAACACTTTAGTACTAATTGGCCTTTTGTGACAGAGTATGAAGCCTCCAAAATTTCAAGAACCTACCAGAGGAATGCCAGTTTTCATTTTCAATTTTGAGCTCCTAATTGTTTCAGGAACAATTCTAACCTTTCAGGTCAGAGGCTACATTATTTGGTCCTACACTTCAAATACTTCAAATATTGGAAGGTTAGGGGTAATAGAGCAGTTGTGTGGTGAATTGGCTACAGAGTCAGTTAGCTGGATTATAAATCTTGGATCTTTCACTTATTATGGGACTTTGATCAATTTCCTTACCCACCCAGACATCTGTAAAATGGAGAGCAGAATAGTAATGGCATTTTGTAGAGCTGAGATGAACATAAAGTAATAATGCTTGTTTAAAAATGTGAAAATGAAAATGAGTTCAAAATTAAAAATTGTAGAAACTTTTTATGTAGAAACATTTAAAAGAACAATTCAGAGCCAGGAACCTAAATCACAAAGTAGAAAGAAGCCCTGTTTGTGGCAGGTACAGCACAGTTTATAAAGCATAATAGGAGAAAAATCTTTACCTTTTTTGTAAATGCTTATTACGTATAAACATCCTCATTAAAGTAAGAAGAGCTGTTTAAACTGATTTGCCTATGGCTAGTAGTTTCATTTCATTGAATTATGCAGACAAGGGTGTGAAACTTTGTTTTGCATTTTGCTTCTGATTAGAGCTAGTATTTCCAGGAAGTCAGGATGATTAAAAGTTTGGTTATGTGGTCAGGGGTCATAGGTGTTGGGGTATATGTAAACGCTGGCCCCTATTTCTTTTTTATTTTGAATCCAGTCAATACTCACTACTTGCAGACTCTGTATTTGCAAATCACCTAGTCACCTAGGTTTACTTGTAACCCTCAACTCAATACTTGCAGTCCTTCAGGGATACACACATGTGTAGAGCAACAAACACATTTGGTAAGGAGTCACTTTGAAGTCCAACGAGGTGGAGTCCTACTGTCTTCTTTCAGCTCTCCCAGTGTAAAGAAGTGTTCTTTTCCCAGACTATTCAGTACCATGTTCTCATCTTCTTGTGCTTTTTTGCTTTTTAAACAGCTACAAATTCCCAAGTTCAGATGGGAGGTACCTTAAGGTGAAAAGTTATAGATAAGCTTTGTTCAGCTATCTCTACAGAGCCCCTGTGCTCAGGCTGGAAGCCATGTTGGTGGTGTCCTGAATGGCAGTCTCCTAAAGGACACAGGACCCATTTCCATCTGATATCCTAGGCCAAAAAATAAGATAGCCAATTTGTAGACGTCACTTTCTTCTGCACAGTCATTTAACATCTTCGACTAGACTTAGGGTTTCCTTGGTAGAGACCTAGTTCATCTCTTTCAGCCTTGCCAGCCCAGTCACAGTGCAGAGTGTGCACGAGGCTTGGTGATCATTTTCACATCTTCTTATCCATGGGATTTAAGACCACAGTCATTATCATACAGAAGCTCCTGGATTACTGTACATAGGATTTTAATCAGGCTCTAAATCAATTGAATTGGAAGAATTTCTCAGAGAAACTTCTTGACACTAACTTCCCTGTCCTTTATTAAGTGCTTACGTGTGGCTACATAAAACCAATCAAACCTGAAACTATTATTCTTGCAGTTCTTTATTTCACTGGCAAGAGAGGATATGCCAGAGAACTTTATCAGTTCTGACAAAATCAATCATATGTCAGAAAGAGAACTTTAGGGTAGCAGTGAGTTATCCAAGGGAGTTACAAATATTTAATACCTGGTGAAGTCCCACCAAGACACCATTATGTAATTCTATAAAGTCAATGAAGAGGGATATTTGGATATTTGTCCTCAAACTTTACTTTCTAATACCTTGTGTACTGTATGAGAGTCTAAAGTCAGACTGAAATTTTAAGAGGACAGTATTAATGATGTCATTCAATAATTTCAAACAAAAACAGACAATGGATCACACAAAGTCAGAAAACTTTTGAAAAGTAAGAAAACAATCAAGAGGGGAAAGAGGTAACTACAGAATGGGAGGAAATATTTGCAGCCTAGAGATCAGATAAGGAGTCAATACCCAAAATACATAAGGAAGTTAACTTTATAGCAAGAATACAAATAATCTAATTTTAAAATGAGCAAAAATCATAATAGATATTTCTTGAAAGAAGTCATATAAATTGGCAACAAGGACATTTAAAATGCTCATTACCATTAATCATCAAGGAAATGGAAATCATGATCACAATGAGAGATTACTTCACATCTGTTAGATTCTTACCATCAACAAAGAAGAGAAAGAGGGTTAGGGGGTGTGAGTAACAAAGACTCCTGTTCACTATTGGTAGGAATACTACCAATAGTATTCCTTTAATACTATTGAATACTATTAAATACTAATATGCGGGGTATATCATTATGAAAAACAATATGGTAGTTATTCAAAAGCTTAACAATAGAACTACCATATGATTCACCAGTCCCACTACTGAGTATATATCAAAAGGAAATAGATTCAGTATTTTGAAGGCCTATCTGCACTTCTGTGGTTATTTCAGACTAATCACAACAGTCAGAAATGGAAATAACCCAACATATATCAATTGATGAATGGATAAACGAAGTACATATGCATAATGGAGAACTATTTGGCCACAGAAAAGAAAGAAATCTTGTCATTTGCAATAATGTGAGTGAGCCTGGAGGACATTATGTTAAGTGAAATAAGCCAGGCACAGAAACACAAGCACCATATGATCTCACTTATGTATGGAATATTAAAAAGTTGATCTTATAGAATGAGAGAGTAGAATGGTATTTACCAGACTAGAGTGGGTAGGTAGAGTGGTTGAGAAGATGTTAGCAAAAGACAAGAGAAATAACTTCAAGGGATTTATTATGTAGTATGCTGAAAATAATTAACAACATATTCTGATTTTAAGAAATGATGCAAATGTAAGTGGGTTTTAAGAAATGATGCATATTGTAAGTGGTGACTTTGTGAAGAGATACACATGTTAATCAGCAATAGGCATTTAACAATGCACATGCACTTCAAGATGCAGTATTGCACAACATAAAGACACACAATTTTCTTTCAACTTAGTGTAGTAATGATAATTTACTATTATTAAAAATTCTGACTGAATCAAACCTGATTTCTGTTTGGTTGCTGCCAATGAGAGAGGATGCCATAGTAATCAGAAAGTTAAATTTTCTTCCTTTCTTCTTAAAGATTTCTGAAAATTTCCTTAAAAGTTAATTTATCAATGCAAAGTCTATGCAAATGTGATAAAATTGTTAGGATTCTTTATAAACATTATAATTTTCCTCTTCTTTAGCATTTACCATATGGAAAGCTCT
This sequence comes from Cavia porcellus, assembly GCF_034190915.1. Taxonomy (NCBI): domain Eukaryota; kingdom Metazoa; phylum Chordata; class Mammalia; order Rodentia; family Caviidae; genus Cavia; species Cavia porcellus. The sequence goes on along the minus strand of NW_026947487.1, from coordinate 40,103,058 downwards.
TATCTGTGATATTTGTGTTATACCAAGTCCCAGTTTATACCAAATCATTGCTCCATGGATAAATGTAAGGTTAAATTCCTGCAAACCTTTGGTGTTCAGAATTGCTATCATGAAATGGACTTGCCTTCAGCAATAGAACTCATGAATGTCCCCAGAACTCATAAAGATCATCCATACCTCATACAAGGGATCTGTCAGCATTAGCAAAATGCTCATGGCAAAGGGTTTAAAAGATATAGAAGCTAGGAAAGAATGAAGACCAAAATGTCACTCAGAATGGAGCTCAGCAGACGGATACCCATGTCCACAAAGGAATGATTACTCCTGGAAATACCATACAAAAGCCCCTATCAGGATCTCAAGTCTTCAGGACCAACGTTTTGATGTAGAGCCAGGTTCAAAGGAGGCTAAGCTCAAAAGAGACTATGAGGTTGCTGCAGAATTAAATCCAGAACTGTGCAGCATTTCTTATTCATTTTTCCCCAGCGAAAGGAACCAGGCATTGAAGAACCATTAGCTCTGAAGTCATAAAGATCTGATTTATGGTTTATTTACTAAGTGATCTTTGGCAGGTTTCTAAATCTCTCCTGAGGAATCATTATCCTTATCAACAACCTGTTAGGACTGCTGTCCACACTTGAGATTCTTTCGATAAAGCAAAAGTGCCTGCCACGTGGTGAGTTCACACTTGAGATTCTGTAGATAAAAGTGCCTGCTACCTGCTGAACTCTTAAGAAACATCAGGGTTTATTCTTTTATTCCAAGTAGTTAATCAAACAGTGATACCTGAATTGGCTTGGTTGTGCTATTCTTGACTTGACTTCGGCTAGGAGCTGAATTTCTCAGTTCTTACTTGCTTCCGTTTCTGAGGCCTGGCTCGTATTTTATCCCTCAGAGGTGACTTAATCACCCTCGCCTTGTTTTACATGTCTTGGCTCTGGTCTGTTTCCCAGCACACATAAGCTTTGACACTTACAATGGCTTGCAGGCCTTTGCTCTGGTTGTTGGCATGTCTCCAGATGTGAGAGGCAGGCTTTCTTAGACCTGCTCATTCATCTACTTCCCCCAAGAGGGAACACAGATGAATACTTTCAAACATCCCATTTCAATCTACGATCCAGGGAATACAGTGAGATTGGTGTTTCTAGAAAACCCCGCCAAAACTTTTTCCATATCTAAGTTCCACCTCTAGTTAGTTCATAATTAAAGGTCATGGTTTCTCTAATTTTCTACAATGCTTCATGTACTATTAGGTTTCCTGACAAAACTAAAGTAACCTGCTTTTAAGGCAAAGCAATTACCAGTCTTACTTTTAAACCACTATGTGTGTCAAATAAAGACACATGTTCTTACTTATTCAGGACTCTTCACTGGAAAAATTATTTCTTATTAAAAATAGTTCCCAGATAAATCCCTTCACTTGACTTTATCCCAAGAAAGCTTCAAAGATCATTAAAACAGAGTTCTCAGGTTTTCTAGTGATTTTTATTATTCAGATTTTGTACAATTACTGTTAAAACACAGAGTGTTATGATTCACAGTTAATCATGCCCCTTAGACAGAAGGTTGAAGCTTCTGGCATAGTCACCTGGAGGCGACAGAAATCCAGATCATTCTGGCTGTTCAGGGAGTTCGTGAAAAAATCAGGACCAAGAGTTTGCTCTTGGTCTTTAGTGCTCTAGAGACATTTTTAAGACCTGTGTTAACCTAGGTAGCCATGGCAATTTTCATAGTGTTTTAATGTAAAAATTAATATGATCCACCACTTGAGGACCCTTTGTGGTAGCATGGCTAAAGGACCTGCTCCATATTTTCTTCCAACCATCTGACCTCATTTAAGCTTTCTTGACCCATCCCTGGAGCAGGTGAATCCATTTCTGCTGTATGGAGCACAATTGCCCACCCTAGAACTCAGCACAGTGCGCTGGAAAGGAAGTGATTCTCAAATGCTATTGGCTGTAGGTGGTTTGAGACTCTTTGTTTAAAGCTATCTCCTAAGGTTTTTATTATAAAAAATGTAGATAAAGACTTAGGTCAAATGAATGAGGCTGTTTTAAAAGTTCATAAATGCAGAAAAAATTCAGTTTGAATCCTTGACCTGGAAACAAAAGAACCAAAAAAAAAAAAAAAAAAAAAAATTCAAAAGGCAAGAGGAAAAAAAAAATGAAAGAAGAGAAAGGAATATTCAGAGTCTCTATAGAACAGAGGGAATATTATCTAATAATCTATTAGGAGATGCTACTCTTTAAAGTGAAGGAGTATATTTTCTGTACGTTTTCACATTTTTTAAAAATCTAAGAGATGAGTAACTAATCACAACGCAGCGCTATAGAACCATTGAAGGAATAAAGCACAAGATACATGGTGGAAAGGGCACTGCAGTCTCGGACGTAAGTGAAGGATCCAACTGTCAGTTCCACTAGTCTGTGTTTACAATGAAAACAAGCTTCCTGTTGTCTTCAGGCTGTGAGTTTTTTGTACCTTACACAGTAACTGTGGTGACTCCTGTCTTCCTCGCAGGCTTATGAAAACTAAATGTGATGGTATTTGTGATACGAGTTGGAATTGTTTGAAATAATAGTAGATCATAGAAATGTAAGATACTATACTTGGCACACAGAAGGCCCTTATATCATAGCTCCATTGCTACCACCTGCTGACCCACTTCTTGGCTTCCTTGAATACTTTGTCCTATTCAAGAAAAGCTAGCAGTGCTGCTTTGGTCACCCAAAACACTGCTTGCTCATAATGTTCCCTGATCAAAAGAAGAAGAAAAAAAAAAAAAAAGCAAAAGCAAATGGTTTTTGACTCTCTGTGACTGTGTTATTATTTCATTCTTCAAGTCTCACTTTACTTGCAGCCAAACCATGCTATCTCTCATCATGCCCCCAGGTTTCTAGTTTTGATGCCCCTTTGCCATGAACTTATCCTTTAAGCCCAAGTTTTAACACAAGTTGGAATCATAAGTAATGTATTTGAGTTCTGGATTTTCCTTTTGCCTAATTAGCTTTGTGACATTGTGCAAGTTGATGAAATTCTTTAGTCATCATCTTCCCACCCTCCAGCCCGGTACCAGTGACGGAACTCTATGCCTTTACATTGACCTGCATCCCAGTCTATGTGTGTATGGATGTATGTAAGCACCTGTGTATGTATGTGTAGACAAGGTGTCCCTAAGTCATTTACCTGCCCAGCCTGGACTCAAAGTTAGGATCCTTTGTCCATGGAAGCCTGGAGTTACACATATGCACCATAACCCCTGGTTTATTTAGCTTTATCAACTTTAGATGGGAAAATAATATTCCCAAGATCTAGATGAAAAGGATTCCTTAATTTCCTTTCAGCTCAGGACATATAAAACAAATAAATGAGCAAACAAAACTTCTAAATGTTACTGACAAGTCTAAGGGTACTTAACTTCTTCATCATAAATAGTTCTTATTATAATATGAAATATTTAAGTGATACTTGAATTCATTTACATATAACCCCATATCATAATTGTTGACCTGGAGGTATGAAACCATCCTCTTATAGGTAATGTAGCAGATAAGTTTCAATTGATTTTTAGCATAAAAGATGTCTAAGTAAAACTTTTCATATTTCTGTCTCCTGTGCTCAAATACTATGTACATATATATGGACCTTTAAAATACATATATATTTTGATGCATATATATTTGCATTATATAATGCATATGCATATATATATATTTTAAAGGTTCTTACTATAAAAAGAACTGGAATTCTCTGTGCAGCAATGGCGGAGTACACAGAAACACAATCTGGAATCAGCAGGTTTTGCAATCATGACTCAGTGTTTGGCATTGACACAACACTCTAAATGAAGAGGTAGCAATAACAGAGCATAGTTCCTCTGGATTTATGTGCAGTTAATAAAAATGCCTACAGAACATCTCACAAAGTGTTACAAGTATTTTCATTAATAATGCTAGTTAAAAACTGACATCAAATAAGTTTTGTTAAGAAGCACAAATGAGAGAACTGTGGTCATTACACAGTAATAGGAGGTTTATGTCTTTGGTGATAAATGGGAGAGACATTTTCATTTGCATAAAATATTTTAAGTTATTTTTCACTCCTCCTCCCCTTGTTAATTTTTCCTTTTGAGCAACTGACAAGCATTAACACAGCCCAGTGTTCTGTTTATCTTTAAGTCAGTGAGTACAGATTAATAGAGAGACATTCATATCTGGGTCCTGTGTTTTATTAGGAAAGCAAGAGGACAAGACTTTGTCACTCCTTAAAGCCTCCTTTCCACGGGTGGGGAGGTTCCTGTTTTCCTGGGAACATTACCCACACAAGTGTTGTCTCAGACATCCATTAATTTTAATGACATAAAACCTACACCTGCTGGTTTGACCTAGGATGTAAGTAAAATCACAGCTCTTTATGATGAGTCAGAAAACTAAATCCTAAGCAGATTCACTCATTCTTTCATCACTCCTTAATATCTGTCAGGTGCCAAGTACTTCTTTATTCTCTATGGCTACAGTGGTGATAAAACCAAAGCTCCTAACTTCACTGAACTTGAATTTTTATGGGAATGGGGCAGACAGTTAAAAATACTATTAAAACAATTAATATATTGCCTATTAGAGGTAAGTGTTACAAGGAAAACCTTGAACAGAGTAAAGCCTGAGCCATGCAGAAGGGCTGTATTAGACAGAATGTTCAAAGAAACCCTTTATTAGCAGCTAATATTTCAGCAGCGACCTACATGAAAAACTTTAACAGATCATGAATTCAGAATATTATGGCCAATTCCTAAACATTCTACACTGTGCCACGTTTTAGAAGAAGCACAGGACTCAGCCTTTAGATTACCCACATGGCTGGAGATTCCAGCATGCAGTCATTGCAGAATAATTGATAAACTGTAGGTCCATGGTTGTTTCAAGAAAGCATCTATGATGAAATGTCTTGCTGAGTATCTGGGGAAAGGTTCACCAAGGATATATATCTTTTATTTCTGAGGATAAAAAGAAGCCAAGAAAGTGGGTGATCACAGCCAGTGATAGAGTAATGTGGAAAGAGAACAAGAAGCATGAGTGAAGATATGAAAGAGGGCAAAGAAGAGAGAACAAATAGACCGAGGCACAGCTTGTACACAGGACAGGGCTAAGTGGTGATGGAGACTCTTACGCTCAACTCTTTTACCCGCCTGCAGTATCAGCATCTGAAGAGATGGTTAAGTTCAGGGAGGGTAAGGAAGCCCAGTTCCTGTTCACTTCATAGGGGATTTCTAAGACAGAATGAATCTGTAAAGTGAATGTTTGGAAGAGTGGAAAGGGAAGTTCAGAGAGAGTATATGGGTTCAAAGCATCGACATGGTCAATCAGGACCTGAAAACCAGAAAAAAATGGAAGAAATGTACACATGTGTGATAATTATGCTTTTGAATTGAGGCAGAGGAATGAGGAAGGAAGTACAAATTTGAGGATACAGAGATGTTGCTCATAGGAGATTAAAGATAAGAAATTCTTACCAGTTTTTCTAAGAAATTTTAAAAGGCAAAGTAGTAGAAGGTAAAAAGCTGGGATGATTGGGAAGGAGATGCAATGGGCAGACGTGGTTGGTGCAGTGGAACTGAGGAGTCCTGGGTTCCATTTGTTCATACTAGGAAGTTATTTAGCTGTTGTATTTACTCTGGTGTGTGTTCTGAGCTACCTGAGTAGTTCTTTCTATGTGATTTCCCAGGACTTTTAGCTTCCCTCTTTCAAAATCTGCCTTTCTTTTCTATGCATGCAATGTTTTTATAAATCTGCATGACTCTGCAACAAGGTGCCCCCAAATTCCGACCCCTACTTCTGCTCCTTTTCCCCATGTACTGCGCTATACTTTTGTAATAATGGGTAGGAGTATTTTATGAATGTTATTGGTCACATATTCTTTTACTAAGCTAACATATTCACTATTACTATAAGTATTTCCATTTTAAAAGGCCAGATACGGGGATTTCAATTTTCATGACCAACACATGGGAAAATAATGGGAGAAATAGTTTTATGAGGTCTAGATTAGTGATTTCACAATTTAGAAAATAAACAAATAATGATAATTCTAAACAAAATGCTAGTAGCAGTACTGATAATATTTTTATAGCACAATAAATAAAACATTGGAGTGAATTGAATCATACTTGTCTAATAAAAATGTAAGCCTTAATATTTTCATTAATCTTTATTTCCTTAATATTTTCATTAATCTTTTTGAGCCCATCAGCATTCAAAGCTATACCTGGTTGGTGGTCCTTTTGCTCTGGAGAACTTCCTATGTTTGTTCTCCTCCTCCAAACACTGCCACAGTCTTTTATCCTCTCAGAATTCATTACCTTTTATTTTATTTTATTTTTTCTGGCACTGGGAATCAAATTCAGGACCTTGATGTGACAGTGAGCTATATCCCTGGGCCTTTCATCAGCCTTTTAAACACGCAGTTAAATTGCTAGCTCCTACTAATGAAGCTCATCAGGAAAGTCCATGAGAACATCTCTGAGACTCATGAGTCAAAGGAAAACCCTTTGCAATGTTTTCCCTACGGGCTTGTTTTGTGTCCTCCTCAAGTCCCAACCCTCAGGGTGATGGTATCAAAAACACAGTATTGGAGATGAAGTTAGGTTGATAAAGTCTAAAAAGGGGGCCTTCATGGTGAGATCGGTGGCTCTGTAGGAAGAAGACAGAGAAATTTCCATCTCTCTTTGCCAGCTGGGAACACAGCAAGATGGTGATGGTCAGCAATCAGGGATGGAGTCTTCATCAGCAACCAAATTGGCTGGCTCCCACCTTTACACTCAGAAAACTGAATGCCTGTTGTTTAAATAACCCAAATTATGATCTTTCCTTTTCTTTTCTTTTTTTTTTTTTGAGACAGAGTAATGGTTTGTAGTTCAGGCTAACCTTGATCTCATTATAGTAGCTCAGGCTAGCCTCAAACTCATGGTGATATTCCTGACTTGGCTTCCTAAATGCTGGGGTTACAGGCATATTCTACTAAACCTGGCTGATATTTTCTTACAGAAACTCAAGCAGACTACTATCAAAAGTTTATTAAACTGATTATCATTCTCACTATCATCACTGAGATTTACCCATTTTGTTCATCTAAGGTAATGACAAAAAATTTTAATGTCTTTGAATGATTTTTCCACAGATTAATAGATTGGAGTTGAATACCCTAGGGTATTTGCTCATGTAACAAACTTACTATTCCAAACATAATTGAAATTGCTTATCAACCTTTTCCTCAAATTCTCAGCTTTTAAATTTCCTTGAATAGGTGAAGTCACAAAGGAAATAAATGAGCAAGTCAGTCCAGGTGCCCAGATCCACAGACTAGAAATTTCCAGACACTAAATGAGACTGTCTTTTCTTAAGAAGTCTCATCTGAGAGTTGGGGAATTGGACTCTTCTGATATTAAATTTTTAGTGGATGAATTTCAAATGTCTGGTTATGGGTTTTATTCTATGTGAAATGAATTTTCATTGGAATGCTTATTAAAAATACTTGCATACTATAGTCCCCGAGAGGACTACAGCACAAATTATGTTATCAAGTGGTATCAATTATAGCATATCTTTTTTTCCTGATTTTTAAGTGGCTTATGCGCTAATTTTTTGTTAGTACATGTTTGCAGTACATAGTGATTAGATTAAATGTCAGTATTTGGTACATGAATATGACATATGTTAATTATTTTTAAAATATACTTTCTTTCTCCTCCTATCTCTCCCTCCATCTCTTGAACCCCTCATTTTATTTTTATTTTTGCACATGTTTGTAGTACATGACGATATTCCTCGTAGTGACTTGTTATGTGCATATAACACATTACAATTCCTTTCTTTTTAAAATCTCATTTCTCTCCCCCTCCTCCTCTCCTTCCTCCATTTCTTAGTTTCCCTCTCACATGCTAAAATTTTATGTCATTATTTTCTATTATCCATATTTTCTTTTGTTCTTTATATATAATTTGGCTTTCTCATATAAAGAAATCATATAATATTTAAGTTTGTGTATCTGACTTATTTCACTTAACATTGTGTCCTCAAAGTGCATCCATTTTTCTACTAATGACTCGTTTATCCATTTTTATGGGACAATAGTACTTTATTTGTATAAATTCCACATTTTTCTTTATCAATTCATCTGTTGATGGTCATATAGACCACTTCCAATATTTAACCATTGTAATTGCAGCACTATAAACATGGGTAAACATGTATGTATTTATGGCACTGTGCTTTTATGACTGGTTAACCCAAACGTCCAGATATTGTAGTTTTTCAATAGTCTGGGCACCATGTGATTTATGTAGTTAGTAAACACGCTTTATGGCACTGATATGTGCCAGACACTACAAAATGAGTTGGGGAAGTAAAGATGAATAATTCTGGGCCTTATCAGACAGAGAACTAAACAATATAAAGCAGATGTATGTAGACATGCAAATAAATAATTGCACAGCAATCTGAGGAGTAGTAGTACAGATGAATCTGACAGGGGTTATGGAACTCTATGGAAGTAATGTCCATGTTATTTTAAATTTTTGAAATACATATTGTCAGGAGAAATTTGGCTGCCCATACATTAGCAATAGTTGTAAACACTTGAAATGTCTTATCAGTTCAAAATATTAAAGTGTAAAGCATCTTGCAGAAACATTTTTGCATTAAGTTCACCATGGGTGAAATAACTGTCCTCAGTAACCTCAAATACATCATCTGTAGAGATCTCAGTGACTCTACAAATATTCTTAAGTATGAAAAGTGCCCCAGTGTGGATCTGTAGCTACAGCTATATAATAGCATTTCTCTGTCTTTATATTTATCTCACACTGTCTTGTTAGAAATTGCTGAAACATCACCATGTTTACAATGGAAAGAATGGATCACAAAATTTAATTGGCAGTTCTACCTTAAATGGCCTTAAGGCAAAATGTTCCTGGGAAAATTTCAGTTTATGTGTCAGAATGCACACACACACACACACACACACACACACACACACACACACATATTTTCTATTTCTTCCACATGCTCTTTCTGGGTTGCATGTGTACAATTCTTGTAAGAGATTTAACTTATTTGAGAGTGATTATTCATAGTCTCATGACTATTAGTATTTCTGTGGCATCAGTTTTAATGTCTTCTCTTTCATTTTTAATTTTACTTACTTGAGTCTTCTTTTTTGAGCCTGAATTTCTAGGTTAGTCAACTTTGTTTTTCTTTTCAAAAAGCTAATTCTTAATTTTGTTGATTATATTATTTTTGTGGAAAGCATTTCATTTAATTTCACTCTAAGTTTTTATTGTTTTCTTCCTTTTTCTAACTGTGAGCTTAGTTTCTCCCTTTTTGCAGAGGTTGAGGTGTGAAGTCAGATTACTTGTTTGAGATGTTCCTTCTTTCTTAACATAGACATTTATCACTATAAACTTCCCTCTTAGTATTTGTTTTATCCTTTAAGTTTTTTCTGATATGTTCTTATTTCACTACTCTCAAGATAGTTTGGAATTTCTCTTTTGATTTCCTCTTTAAACCATTGATTGTTCAGGAATGGATGGCTTAGTTTTCACTATTTGTGAATTTCCTAGTTTATTTCTGGTTATTTATTTTTAGCTTTGTACACTTGTCCTTAGAAAAAATACTTGAACACGTGTTCAAATTATATTAGAAAGTTACAGTGACTAAAATGATATAATACTGTAATAAAGACATTTAGATCAGTGGAACAAAATGCAGTTCAGAAACAATCCACATGTACATAGTTAAATGATGTACATAATGTCACAATATAAAATATGGGAAGAATATACTATCCAATGAATGATATTGGTTACATGATGCATATATCATACCAAAAGACACAGTAGGGGAAAAATTAGACTCTTCAATAAATGATGTGGGGAACACTAGATATCCACACAGAAAAGAATGAAATTGCATTCCATCTTACACCATACATAAAATTCAACCCCAAGTTATTTTAATATGAGACTTGTGAAGTTGTGTAGCCTAACATGTAATCTATGCTAGAGAAAGTTCCAAATATACTTGAGAAGAATGTACATCTGTTCATGATTTGCAGAGTATTTTGTTAGACCACTGAGAAATGCAGATGTGAAATCCTCAACAAAAGTCTAACAAAACAAATTCAACATCATATTAAAAGGATCATACACAGTGATCAAGTTGAATTTTTCCAGGTGTGCAGGGAGGTTTAACACATACAAATGAATAAATGTGATAAACCATCTTACGAGGACAAAGGATTAAAAGTCTATATTTCAACAGACACAGGAGAAAATTTAACAGAATTAATCATTTTTTCATTATAAATGAGATCAACAACTGGGTATAGAAACATATAAATATCAAGTATACTAAGCCTAAACTAGCATCATAATAGTGAAAACAACAGAAAGATTTTCTTCTAAGATCAAAAGCATAGCAAGGATTCTCACTTCCACCATGTATTCTCAACATAATACTAGACATACTAGCAGGGTTAGTTAGGTAAGATCAAGAAATACATGGCACCCAATTAAGTAAAAAGAAGTTAAATTGTCTTTGTTTTCAAATGACATGATTTATGCATGCATAGAAAACTCTAAGAACTAATAAATAGATTTAGTAAAAATCACAGGATAAAAGATAAATATACTCTGTATATTGACAGTGAGTTATCAGAAATGTAACTAATCATTAAAATGGATAAAATTTTCAGGTAAATAGCAAGAAAATAAAAGACCTCCACATAGAAAATATATGCTATATTGATGCAAGAAACTAAAGAAGACATAAATACATGCCAACATATACATATATGTTGATAGACAATATTATTAAAATGTTCATACTACCCAAAGGGATATACAGATTCAACCTTATCCTCACCAAAATCTTCAATTACTAAGATGATCAATGAATTTAAAGATGTAAACACTCAGCTAAATGAATTAATCACTATTTCTTAGGAGAAAACAGAACAGGACAAGTTATGTGAAGTGGTGGTCAAAATAACTAATCATCAGGGAAATGCAAATCAGAACCACAATCAGCATCACAGCTATCAGAGCGGCTATGTTTTTTAAAACCATTACACTCTGGAGGGGATTTAGATCAATTAGAACCTTTGTACTTTCTAGGTTGGAAGTAAAACTTGCGCAGTCATTATGGAAAGCTGTAAGGAGGTTCCTTAAACATTTAAAATATAACTATTATACAATTCAATAATTTGATTTGCGCTACATATCCAGTCGAATTGAAGTCAGGATTTTGAAGAGAAATTTGCATTCTCATGATCACTGCAGTCGTATTTACTGTAGCTAAGATATGGGAACCACTGAAATGTACAAGACGGATGAGTAAACTGAGAAAAAAAGCTGTATACATGGAAGGGGCCATTATTCAGCCTTCAGCAAAGGAAGGAAATTCTGTCATATACTACAACATGGCTGAATTTTGAGGATATGCTAAGTGAAATAAGCCAGCAGACATAGGATGGCAAATATTGGATGATTTCACTTTAATGGAGTATCTAAAATGTATTAATAAGAGGTGAGAGGATAGGAGGGGAGGGTAGGAGATGGGAGGGAAGGGGAGAGGAAGGAATACAATGGAATGGAGGTTTGCAAGGGATCTGGTAAGAAGGAATTGGCAGCTGTCCCTCAATTGATACAAAATTTCAGTTCTGCAATAAAAGTTCTAGAGATCAGCTTTTCAACAGAATGGCTATATAATATGGCACTAGGCCTATAAAAATCTGTTAAGTAGGTTGGTCTCATGTAAAATAGTAGTGCAAAACCAATAACTAAGATAAAATAAAACACAAAACAAAACACAAAGAGGCGGAAGGAATTTGTTGGAGGTAATGAATCTGTTATTTAATCTTGATTGATGTTGTGATATCACAGATGTACCCAAATATCCAAACTCATTAATTAAACATGGAATTTTGTATATCGATTATACTTTAATAAAGCTGTTATACATGTATTTATATCATACAGACACACATGCTATCTATATCTACATCTATAGCCATATACATACACCACACGCACAGACCTACACTTTAAAGTGCCAGAGGTTGAAGATTCTACTTATGTTTGAAAGTTTACCATATTACATTTACTCCTAGAGTGGCTATACCTTCACACAACATCAATACAGTTGATTCTGAATAGGTACTATTACATGACAAAAGTAAAGATATTTTCCTGTGTGTTATAGTTTAGTAGTTTGTATATATTGATGTGTGTAAGTCCTGTATACGATGAATCAGATCTAGCAGTAAAAGTATCTGATAGACTAATCACTTTATCTGTTGCCTTATTTTAAAATTTTTAAATTACCACCTAAATTTTGAAAAGAAGCTAAAATTTCCTTTCTCCCTCAAGTTAATTCATTGTGTGATACACATAGGTTACACTTGATTTGATTGTGATAGAGCAACTCTTTAATCAAGGAAAGAGTACAGAGATTATGGTGAGATAGATATTTTGGTTTCATTTATGGTTATGTAGGTCATTTTTCTCCACAGACAGAAGTGCAACCACTTTGCTAACTAAAGTCCAATGATGGACACACCTAATATTTTTAAAATACTAGGGAGGCTTCTTATGCCTGTGTAGTGAAAGTCTGGGGAAGTGTGAACCAATGTCTTCTCTGCTTCTGTCTTCCATTGAGCACCAAGGAACGACCATTCATGACCTTTCTATCAGAGTCCTAGTCATGCAAGTCATATTTGCCAATGTTTATTTGTACAATAATGAAGTACAGAGAAAAATAGAAGAAAACTAATTAGGAAGTAGGTAGAAATTCATGCACTTCCCCAAATCACATGATCCGTTGTTTTAAAAGTATTTTACTATGTGTGCTTATTTATTTCATTTATGCTAAATAACTATCTTAGTTCATTGAAAAGAAAGGTTCTGTTTGTTTCTTTTTATAAGAATCCTTTAGGTTTATGTCTTGTACTTAGTAACTACTTTGAAGATAATAAATACTGTAACAAATTTCATTAGTCTTTTAGCATTTGGCTATGAAAATGTTTTAAAAAAAGAAAAAATTTCAATTGATACAATGTCAAGTGGAGGCATCTGGAAGGGAGGAATTTACTGGACTTATAAATTAGTAAGAGGCATTTAAATATTTCAAATCCAATGTAGTTTTTGAAATTTGTTAAAAATCAGTTTTAAACCTTCATTATAATGCTTACAGATAACTTCATCTTAAAACACAACCTCATTTGTGCTGAATATAGTATTATTCTCAAAATATTACATCACATATGTTCTTGGAACAGGAGAATAAGATATCTTAATTTTCCCTCATTTAAAAAAAGTAATTTTTTGAGTTCTTGGTTATAAATTATATAATCTCTACTTTCACATGATTGGTATTCTGAAAAAAATGCATGGAGAGTATTCAGGGTGTTTGCCAAATAAAGTAGGATATCTTAGCCACCAGTATTTACTATTGGACTGAAGAGATTTCTACTGCTAAAACAACATGCACAGCTACTGTGCGATTTCCTAACGCACACTGATTCCTAAAACAACAGAAAACTGCAAATCTATAGATTTTGTTTAAATTCTAACTTCCCTTTCACTTTTAAGTGACATGATACTCACTGTTACAGATAATACTATTTCCTAGGGACAAAGAAATGGGACCTATGCAGTTTGGATGATTGACTGTGACTTCTTATTTTTATATATTATTTATAAATCACAAATTTCCTCCTACATCTCTAGTGGAAAGTTAAAGTTTAAAAGGCCTGTTCTAGAGAATCCTCCAGCCTCTTCATGGTTCAGGAGATAAAAGCCACATCATGGATGCAAATAACTGTTTGATGTTTGGACCTGTGAAATAGGTCTCAAAAGTAGTTTCCATGGAATCCAACAGCTTTAATTCAATGGATATTTTCATATTTTCTGGCCTTTGTTTGGAATATTCTCTTTTTACTTCCAATAGAACTATCAGGATGTGAACACACAGTGTCAATATTAAAATGACAATTTACGTTTACTTCTTCAAGACACAGTACATACAATCAGAAATATATTCAGCACCTTTAAAAAGGGTTTATATTGTTGCTGGCATTATGGTAGCTCCATTTTTATGCTGAGCTCTTTAACAGCAAAAATCTTAAAAGTATTTTGCTTTAAGTAGATTGTGAGATGGGATCAAAGAGTGATTTTTTAAAAAGAAGCTTAAGTAAGGAACCTTGAACATTTCCTGAGTGCAGTGTTTTCATCTGTAATATTTTAGGCGAGAGAAATGACAATGGTATTCTTGGATCAGAATCAAACAACTGCTTTGGTTGAGCCATTACTGAACTACTTATTCTAGTACAGGGCTCTCCTCCCAGTTTTGGCATTCAGTGTGGAAGTCAGGGAGGAAGAGCGTTGGAGGATTAATGTGTGAGTTGGAAAAGAATCAGATGTGCACATGACTTCCACTCTCCAATATGGAAATACTCTGTTTTATAGCTGGGATTTCTTGAACGAGGCCCAATATTCTTTTAATTTAAGTTCTATGCAGGTTTTAACTCTTTTTTTATTTATGCCTTTTACTTTCCTGACCTCATTCATCTTTCAGCTCACTCATGAGTGTCTTTCTGGTTTCGCCTGAGCACCATGTTCTCTAGTCCTGGTGAGGTGGCATCCTGGTGAGGTGGACTACAGGGCACACTAAACATACACCACATTGCCTGGAATTGCTGTTAGACTCACTTGCTTTATCCTTTATCCTGAAAAATATCTTGAGGACAGACTTTGGTGCCTTTGTGATATTCATTTTTGCTTCTTTTATGCTTAACAGGTGAATATATGGAGGACCTTACCACAGCATCCATAGGAGGTCAGAAGAATTTTAGACAAGAAAGGCTAGCTATTGAGAATGTTTATGTATGGTTTTCAACCTTCAGCAAAAGATTACTTTAGAATAATTATGTGTAGGTAAAAATAGGTATATGTAAATTGCCACTTGTAGAATTAGAAATTTTTATTAGAAGTCAATTCAGTGATTCCTCTTCTACTTTTAGATTCTATTATATGTGTCACTTCATCTGTACAGTCCTTATGATGAGGGAGGTGGAATTCACTAGAGAGTATAGTCAAAAATAAATTTCTTTAGAGGGAAGAAATGTATATCGATCTTGTTAAGATGTTGAGGAAATGCTTAACTGTGAAACTTATATGCAAAAACCACTCAGGAAATTCCACCTGTATGAAAATTCAAACTGCCACCTTCTTAAGGTTATTAAGATTTGGAGTACTGTAAAATGCTTGCAGAAAGAAAACTACTGATACCTTTTTACTTTTTTTATGATGGCACAACATAAGAATTCACATGTACTTTACTATTTTTAAGATAAGGAGTAGTAATTAGGAGATAAAAACCTTAAAAATATCATTCTTTTTCTGAACAGAGTCACTGAAAAAATCTTGTCTTCTCTTAAGTTTAAACTAAGAAAATGCACTCCGCTGTGTGTAGATGTATGAATTTACATTCCAGACCATGCAACTTTTATCATCTCTGCTGAAGTTGCAGATAAGACTACTGATACAGCTTCATGACTGTCACAGCACATTTGTAATTGAGATCTGTATTAAATAATTTCCTTTAAGGCAGACAAACTTTAAAACAGAATAAAGGGCATGTGGAAATCAGACACAAACTTCCCCAAACACAAGTCCAGTTAGAGTTTCAATAATTTAAACAGCCAATTTGAATAAAATTTTATATTAGTTAAATCCTCTGATTGTTCATTATAATCTTTAATCAAATCATAAGTCATCCTAAAATGGACTATAACATACGCCACATGCTTTATTCTAAGTTATAAATGTATAATGTTCAGTTAATTTTAAAAACCCCTCGGCATGGGAGCCTATTCATTACTGAATTTCCAAAACTGTGCTAACCAAATATGCTTTAGCACATTGAGAACAGAAGAGCATAATGAATAATCAAATCCTGGAAATTGGAAAAAAGACAGATTGTCTTTTTAAGGGCAAGATGGCACGTGCCAGGCAGTGCACCCGAATGAATTCATTTCCTCAGTTCTTTGTCACTGTTACATGATTTGCCCATCCCAGTGCTCAGTCCTGCTGAGCCAAGGTGACCTCAGGATCCTTCTCAACACAGAACGCAAGGCATCCACACCAGTGTCCTGAATCAGTAATACTAAATACCAGCTTTCTTTGTAGATGTGCTTGGTATTCTTGCTGGCACAATTGCTCAGTGACATCTTAGCAGAATTTTAGACTCTGAGAAGGGACTAGAGGTCATCTGGTTCAAATTAATTGCTGCACCTAGAAATGTATAAGATTTTGTTTAAAACCCTTAGGAGTAAAGACTCTTACCTGAGTAACATTCATTCTGCCTTAGAGCAATGCTTAGGTTAGAAAACTGCTTCTTAGGTTTATCTAATATGTTTTTCTGTAATGTTTTCACAGAACAAATCTAGTTCCTTGGAAAGGATGGACTTTATATTTTTAACAGAAATTATGATTATCTTAAGATTTATTCTCTCTGTTTTTCCCCCCACAATGCATTTAAATGATTTAAAAATGCCTTGTACAGTGGGCCCTTTGAATATAAAAAGATAATTATTCTTTTAAATTAATAGTTACAATTAATATTTTAAATATCATGCTTTTCATCTGGTAGGCTCAATCTTTAATCAGAAAAAAAGACAAAGGAAAAAGATAGCATTATGTGAGTTCTCTGCATTCAGAGATACCTACAGCTTTTAAATATAATTACTACATAATTAAGACTTTTAAAAAACATTATATTTCATTTAATTTGGTTTAGTAATATACCTCTTAAAATGCTTCACAAAGCTCCACCATTGGGAAGCACAAAATATATATCACGTGTGTAAAGTACTGGGACTGAGTAAAATGACACCAATTTTGTTCCCTATCTTGACACATTTCTGGGTGCAAACTGTACTTTTTTTTGCTAACGTAGAAAACCAGAGATTTGTATATGGCCTCTTTCTACCCTATTTGTTTTTCTTTTTATTTATTTCTTTCTTTTTTACCATGAAGGCAGAATGGATTTATGTCTACTGTGGAAGAATGTTGCTTCTTATATTCTTCAACCACAAATTGATTATCTGCTTTTTATTTGAATGATTACAAGGATATACCGATATACGGGCACAAATGTGTGAGTATACGTTTGTTCAGATGTCTGTGCTACATGATCTTCCTTAGCAAATTTAGTACAAGAAAAAGGCAGAATAAAAATATTATCATGTTCACTGGAAGAACGACAGTCTCTTTAATAAATGGTGCTGGAAAAACTGGCTCTCCATTTGCCGAAAACTAAAGCTAGACCCATGTCTATCACCATGTACTAAATTAAAATGTAAATGGGTCAAAGATCTGAATATTAAAACAGAAACACTAAATCTATTGGAAGACAAAATAGGTAGAAACCTTGGAGACATAGGAGTAGGTAAAGAATTCATGAACAGGACTCAAACCGCACGGGAAATACTTCCCAGAATCAATAACTGGGACCACTTCTTATTAAAAAGTTTCTGCATGTCAAAAGAAATCTCCAGCATAGTGAAAAGAAAACCCACAAACTGGGAAAAGATTTTAGTGAACTCTCTCTCAGACAAGGGCCTCTTGTCTAAAACATATAAAGAATTAAAGAAACTCAGACCTCCGAAATTCAAAGATCCAATCCAAAAATGGGCATCTGAGATGAATATGCAATTCTCAGATGAAGAAATGCAAATGGCAAATAAATACATGAAAAAATGCTCATCATCATTGGTCATTAGAGAAATGCAAATTAAAACCACACTGAGATACCATCTCACTCCTGAAAGAATGGCCAGGATCAAGAAAACCGACAACAAATGCTGGAGAGGCTGTGGGGAAAAAGAAACTCTCCTGCACTGCTGGTGGGAGTGTAGACTGGTACAGCCTTTGTGGAGATCTGTCTGGAGATTTCTCAAAAAGTTGGGACTGGAAATCCCATTTATTCCAGCTATTCCACTTCTAGGCATATTCCCAGAAGAACTGAAAGCATCATACCACAGTGATATATGTGCACCTATGTTTATAGCAGCACAATTTGTAATCGCCAGATCTTGGAAACAACCCAAGTTCCCATCAACTGAGGAATGGATAAAAAAGTTGTGGTATTTCTATACAATGGAGTATTATTCAGCTATAAAGAAGGATCACATTGAGATATTTATCAATAAATGGGCACAGCTTGAGACCATACTCATAAGTGAAATAAATCAATCTCGCATGTGTGAATACCGAATAGTTTCCCTAATGTAAGTAATGATTCAAATATATAAAAATATGTGGTAATCATGATTCCCCATTAGGTGGCCTTGAAGCCTTATAAAGTTTTCACTCATTAATTAGAAAGGCTTTATTCTGGGCTTCTTGATATGAAAATATTTGAAGCTAGAGTATATGAAGTTTTACCCAAATATTTCAAGGAAAAAGACACTATGGTAACTACTATTAAGTCAGGTTATAAGGTGGTGAAGTACTAGGTTATTGAAACAGTCATGCTGTGACCTCTATTGTTATATTGTTATGTCCTGTTTTATCTCAATCTCCCCCTTATTGTTTCAAAAAAAATTATTTAGTCATTTCTTATGTTTGTCTTAATTAAAGAAAAAATTCAAAAAAATTAGGATATATAAATAGTAACTCTTTTCGATTTTCTATTAACTTGTTTTGAAGTCCTGTAGTACTCCCACGATCTTGTTTTGACTGATTAGACTCTGTTCCATTCTATATGATAGTATCAAGTTTGAAGACATAGGCAACTACTTTGAAGACAATAAGATTCACTAAGATACCCATTCTGGTTTGACTATTGTCTTCTTTAGAAGTCCTGTAATGTTTACAACGCCTAAGTTTTATTGGTCTTGTTCTCTACTGTTTTGTCCAACTTTATAATATCTAATAAGATAGACAATTCTTTTTAAGGAAACAAGGGACAACGTTGATAACCATTGTTGATAAACTTGTACTCTGTTCTACACCATGTGCTACGTCTATCCTTGGTATTGACTGACAGCTTTGTTTTGCCATATTTGACTGTATTCTTCCCCCCCCCAAAGAAAGTAATAAGCACTAAGGAGTAATAAAATCCAAGATGTGTAAATTTTGTTGTAAAAAAGAGAGGGAAAAAAAAAAAGAAAAAGAGCTCTAACGGATATAACAGCAAGTGTGTTTGGGGGTGTTAAATAGCTGACTTTATCAATGTTTTTGGAACATTGAACACAGCTGTTTGCAGTCTCCCTGTTTGAATGTCCACCTTGTGTTCTTTGATACTGTGATTTGAGGAACTATTTTCAAGAAAATAGTGTGTAATCTACTAGCAGGTAATTTCTTACTGTTATGGTTTTTTGTTTTGTTTTGTTTTGTAGTTCTGTATTGCGTGTACCCTTACGCCGCTTTGGTTTGTTTTGTGTTTTTCTCTTTTTCCTCTTAAATAAAAAAAAAAAAATTATCATGTGAGTAGGGGGAAATGTGGATTCTGAGTTCCATTCTTTCATGTATTTTGGATAATCATCTTTGCCTCTACAGAATTTCATTTTCTTATCAGTAAAATAGAGAATCTGAACTTTTAACCCAAAATTTTATGATTTATGAATAACCATCTCCAAGTTCTAATTTGAGACATAATCAGTTATTACATATTCTACATTCATGTTCATCTCTAGTTCAATCCTTGATAACTAAGGAATTTGAGTAGGAAACATTTTTCAATTGAGAAGGATTTGTCAATTATGTATATTTCTCATTAGTCACAAAGAAAATCCAGAAGTCTAACTCACTACCTAAAAGTGATTAGATTTTAATTTATGTAACAAGGCAAAACATCTAGAAAGTGAAGAAAACCAGTAGAATTCATATTCTTGTGGTACGAGGACATCCCAAAGCATGTTTACTGACGATGTTAAAACTATTCTTTTGAGTTTCCCGAGAGGTAACAGCCTGAACTGACTGCAAGGTACTGAGTATCTGTCTCAAGTAGCCTTTTTGGATTGGGTAGTTTATGTATCCACATTATACAGGAGAACTGGCCATTGGTTAAAGAACACTGTGGTGTCTTCACAAAAAGCCATGTGTCATATTCACTCTGAGTTCTCAGGGTCTACAGTGTCTAGGATCCTCAGGAGTTTTTATGAGTGAATACTGACTTGGTTATATGAACCTCAGCCTTCTTCTCTGGGTTTCACATTCTCCTCAGCACCTGAAGAACATACTTTGGGAGGACAAAGTTGTCTTTAGATGACACTGTATATAGAACTTTCCCTTTCTGCTTGAGTGCTAGAAGTGATTTAGCCCAGTGATTCCTCATTAGTACTCAAACTTATGCTTTGGGAAAAAAAGGAGTATGTGTTAACTGTGTTCCACTAACTTTTCTAACCTGAAGAAATAAATGGATATTGTAACAGACACACAAGTTATACAGTATTTACAACACAGAAAGAAGAAGAATCGTTGAAATTACTTCTGATATTCTTTCTAGTAAATACAATAAACCAACATTAAGGAACACAGCTATAAACATTTATGTACCTAGGAACAGCAAGGGGTGAATAATTAGATATTAAAGCTGTACAAATTCAATTTTAAAAAAATATAATTACAAGATTAGATCATGAATATCTATAATGGATATAATAATACAGCTTGACTTTACTGAAGTATTTGATGCAGTGTCTCATAAAATTTTATTCAAAAAATAATTTATACTGCCAATTCAAACTCACTGAGCAACCTCTGAGAAGCTAGACTTGATCTTGTGTAGGAAATAAGATTAAAGGCAAATAACAAAGGTGAGAAAGCAAAGGAGTTTAGGTTTCAAAAAATGTGATAAAATATCTCAGACAGTCAACTTTGCTTAACCCTTTGCTGATCCTTGGAGATGTAAATGTTACTTTAGTGAATAAATCAGGATGTCTAGGAAAACAAAAGGATGTTCATTCTTATTTCTAACAGCCTGTTTTAAGTAGGCATTTCACAGACACTGAATTAATACATAATTAGGATCTCAGAGGTAGGATGTATCATTCCAGAGAGAGACAGTGATGCACACGAAGTTAAGTTATTTGCCCATGGAAACAAACCTGGTAAGCACTAGCTATTAATACATGTGAAATATATGTGATTCTTTAGGCTGCTGCTGACATAACAAAAATCCCCATTGGCTAGTGATGTCATACTCATCATAGTGTTGTGACGAAACGTCTTACATGTCTGTAGTGAAGCTGGTCAGACAAGTCTACTGTGCTTCCAGTCATATAAAAATATAGCTCATACAAGTAAATTAGTACCTTGTACTTAATAAATAGCTATATTACCATTTTATGGATTTATTATATTATAATTTATTTTAGAATATACTTCTTATACTTGTTGGAAAAAATACTAAACACCAGCATGCCAAGTGCTATAGCTTGGGTAAGTGTCCTCCAATGTTCTCTGTGGTAAAGGCTTAGTCCAGCTTGTGGTGTTGGCACACTTGAGCTTCACTGTTGACTGAAACACAGTTATTTGGTGTGAGACTGTTTATAAACACACTAAAGAATTTGAAAAGTGGTTTTAGAAAACAAGAGAACAGCAAAATGCAGTACTACTTAGGATTATCAGTGCAGGAAATGTAGTTAATTGTGTGTTATTTTGTCCTGTGTAATGATGACACTTGAGTGAGTCTTCAAACCTAACACAAATATGCAAGACTTTCCATCAAGTTCTTAAATTTCCCCACTGATTGCTTTGGCTGGTTAATCCTTACTTACCAATTTTATCTCAGAGTTCTCTGCACGTTCTCTTCATAGGAACAACACTGAGAACCTAGGGTTCATTTTTAATGCCGCTTCTCTCTGAACTAATAGCTTGGAACTTAGCACATTTCCTTGGTTTCTTTCTTGTAAAGCTTAGCTGATGATTAATCTTTTTTCACTGCAAATTGGCAGAGGAAAGATTAATGGGTAAACCACAGGTCATGCATTTTATTAGTTTATTAGTTTCAAAGTCATGTGAGGGTTTTCCGTTGAGGTGACACATCACAAAAATGTGTCAGTGATCAAAATTTGGCATATTTCTAAGGATGAGCATCACTTAGCTCACATTTATTTAGGTATTTGTGAAAACACCAAAATTTTTTGATGCTGTGTCTGTGAAGTCTCTGAATCATACTTAAATATCACAAACTAAATGAGGAACAGAGATTCCTCATAAATATTAAATCACACACCTAGCAGAATGAGAACATTTAAAAATACCTTAAGAGTACCTGGGATATTTAGGGCATGATTAATAAATTACAACATCAAACATGGCCTGCATCTTGGTTAGCGGCAAGGACTCATGTAAAGTCAGGTGAATCTTGTAAGGCATATCCTAAATAGGGGTGTCTTTAACCCCTGATATTTGGGTGCTTTAATGCAATGCTAAGTTTGGATTCTGAATACCATCAGCAAAGAATATATCAGAAGTTTCTGGTGAGGCAGGCAGGCTTTGAGAACTTTGCTTCAGTGACTGAAATGAGCTTGAGTGAGACCACCAGGGAAAACCAAAACTACTCCTGATATTTGTGTGAGATCAAGATGGCCCGGGGAAGACAACAAACTGACAACATGATTTAGTGATTCTTCAAAAACTGAAACAGTTGGATTTATTTAATATGTTTCCATCTTTGCAAAATTCTGATATTTTCCTCAGCTAGTCCTTAGGTTATATCCTGTGGAGTAGCTAAGTTATTTGACTAAGATAATACAGTGGAAGACAAAGTGGAGACTAAGACCCAGTGTCTTAATTACCATTTATACTGTAATTGGACAATTCACTTTCCCCTTACTGGACCACTGATGGAAGCATATGTTTTACAACTCACACTAATTCAATTAACCTATAGCCAAGAAACAATTAACAATGGGATGCACTCTATAAAGGGGCCTTTAAATGATTCTCTGATTGTGAAAACATCATACTGCATGATTACCCAAATTAAGATAGCTATGATGACATTAGGTGGTATAATCTTGTGGGATCACTATTGCAAACATGGTCTGTCATTGACCAAACTGTCTGATGCGGTTCCTGATTGCACTCAGCTCTCCACTGTGCATGCTAAGTTTATGCTTCCAACTGTTAAGAAAATGTTAAGAAAATACTTCCAACTATGAAAACACTATTGAAATTGGTAGAAACATTTTTTCTTAAAAGAATTGGAGACAGACTAGATAATGATATAAATAAACTGTGGATAAAATGCTGAAATATGAAGTTTCTTTCATCCACATTTTATAGTATTACGGTTAACGACTGTAGAGAAAACAATTTCAGAGATGGCCCTTTTTGCTTGTAGCACTGAATAATATGTTTTCCTGATGTGAGTATCAATTCTCCAGGTCTGAAAAGATGAGCTGTGAAGGCTCAGCCACGAGTGAGGATGAAAGGAGGTTGTTTAGTCTGTTTTTGAATTTGTTAATTCATGGTCCTCTCCAATGTTTAATAAAGCACTTTTAGAAAACTCAGTGTAGATGAAGGTAAAAATGCACACAGAGCAAAAGATGAAGAGGCAATTTTCTGTGAGACTATTTCACAATCAGATTTTAAAAATTCCTGCTTTAACAGTCTCAGGCAATAGAATGCTGTTTTCACACCCTAGCGTTCTACACCAAGGCAAGCGTAACTGAAAAGTAAAACACAACAGCCTTGCAAAAAACATCCAAATATTTTGTTGAAATAGTCTTCATTTGGATCACAAAGAGATTCCCAAATAAAGCCTAGTGCTGCAAAATTTATTTCCTCTGGCAGAGTCAAGCATGTTTTACATTTGCTGAGTATATGAGTTTCGCACGGCAGCTGGGCAGAGAAATTATTTTGTTCTTGAAGAACTCACTCATTCACAATTGTTCTGGGAAGTTGGAAGAGTCAGTAGAATTCTAAAAGTTAATGGTTTCTAAGAATTTATCAATGGAGCAATCAAGCACAGTCACTGCTAAATATCTCCCTAGGATTAGTCTCAGGATTTCTTGTGTATACCAAAATCCATGGATACTCAAGTCTTTGTACACAGTAATGTAGAATTAACTTACCATCCACACATATGCTGCATCATATCTAAGTCATTTATAATAAGTACTATAATGCAGATGCTAGGTCAGTAATTGTTACACTGTATTACTTAGGGGACAGCTACAAGAAAAAATAGCCTGTTCACATTCGGCGCAGACACAGTTTTTCAAATATTTTTGATATGAGTTTGGTTGATTTTTCAGGTGCAGAATCAGGGGATACAGGTCAATTGTACATCATGTAAAACAAATAGGCTTGAAACCAACTTGTTAAACCTCAATCATCTAGTATTCACTGAGTCAGAATATTTTATTTTTTGTAAAATTGGTAGTATTTCAGAGTGGTAAATTCTTTCCATATTTAGCCAATAACTATAGGATATCTATTATGATAGATCTTTTGAAATGGATTATATCCTCCTTGTTCCATATATCTATGTACATATTGAGATGTTAGAATATGTATGATTCAGACCAACATATAAGGACTAAGTATCTTCTGCTTACTAATAATGATTTCCTCAAACTTTCTTTTTCTTTTTTTGGTACCACGCTTGCAAGGCAGGCACTTATGATGCTGAGCTAAATCCCCAACCCATAAACTTACCCATTTTTATACTGTCTGTCATATCATTAGTCAACACATGTGTACAAATTAGACAATGTGTTCCTTCCCTACATGATTTAGCCTTAAGTTCTACACTATACATATATATGTAAGATTAAACAAATGAAGTTAAATGAAAAAGTGGTATGATATTGAATGAAAATAGAGAAAAAATAGTGCATAGAAATTTGAAGGGCAGATTTCACACAGTTCCTAAATCTGGGTTGCAAATTAAGTTTCTTAGTGGTCAAAATAACAGCAACAAAAAAGAATTACTATTACTTCAGGATTTGCTAATTGTGCTGATGACCTGACATTTTTTGCATGAGTGACTCTAAGTGGCTTAAGAGTCAAAAATCTTGCAATGAATACAGAAACAGTCTGACCTCTCCCAAAGTACAGTGAGAAGCTATTCAGCTACAGTGAAAGAATCAAGATCCCCAGCACCAGGCATTGTCCAGAGATTCAATAATACACATCTCTTCTAGCTTCACTGAATGTAATTCTCCCAAGACCAATTTCTTTTCAGCTCGGGCAGGTGTATTAGAGGAGGCCTTGGGTCCTGAAGTGCATCACTAACCACTTTTCCCAAGGGCTGACTTCCCCCAGCAGGGTGTCACACACTGACAACATACTTTCTCAAGCAGGTTTATTTTAAGGTCAGAAAAGAGCTATAATGGCAGCAGCAAGGCATATCTGGAAGACTGCAGAATCACCTAGTCACACGCTGCTTCTCCTCCTCGAGGAATTTCAGCTTCACATTGCCCAAGGCTTCCGGGCCCATGTGTGCTGGGCGGTCTAACTCTGATTCATCCTCTGTTAGCCATGTGCTGCAAACGCAGACAACCTATCTTTGCTCCTTGGGCAGGAGCAGTTATGAATATTTATTGCAGCCACAATTCTGGCTTCCATGTCTGTCACCGTCGTTCATCTGCTGAAAGCCAGAGTGCGAATCACTGCAAATCTGGCCTTCAATATGGCAGGCAACTGCCTTCTTGTCTTGTTTAATAAACTGTACTTCTTTCATATGAAAGTTAACAGAATTAAAATGCTCCTTGTTTTATGGGGCAGCAATTGCATGGTAGCAAGGTGAGATACAGAGTAACGAGGGTTGTTTGAAGGCATGTTTAAAATACTTCCTGCATGGATTTCAAAATGAATGTGTTAATCCATGCTAATCTGGTTCAATCTTTGAAAACAATTACATTTATTTTACAACCCACCTGGCGCTCTGACTAGTATTATAAATACGCTCCATTGCTTGCATATTTTCACTTTATTGTACCTGCAGGCAGAGTAAAAACAAATAAAAAGATAATGCTGAATTTGATTAAAGTCACTAGTGGTATATGCAACAATCTTAGATCTAGTTCAATGTCTGATTTTTAATCAAGTTTAGAAAATTATCCTTTTATAAAATAAAAAATGCTCTGTAAGTGTTGCAACATATACTTGCTTTCAACAACTCTTTGCAAGAGGGAGCTACTTACTCTTTTTAATCAGAAAGTTTTTCAAATTTAAAAAAGTTTGTATCATGTTAACACACTCCTTGGAAAACACTCAACTATATTATTTCTCTTAAACACTAGACTGTAATAGTCATGTAAGATTACATAATGGAGAGATGTCATCTTAGGCTTTGCTAATGAAAGGTAGGCTTCAGATGCACTTGGGATTTGTTTTGCCCCACTTGTCAAAACAAAGCATTCCATGTTGTGGGTAGTTGAGTTCTGCTGGAGACTTAGACATACTGAGAAATCTGTAGTGAAACTGTTTACTATACAAATATAGATTTTGTTTTTCATTTTATGGTATGGTGGTTAGAGATCACTGCATTTTTTTAGGTCTTAAATGGCCTGAAGTTAACAAATGAAATGAATGATTAAGTTAGGCTTCAAGATTAATTTAGGATTCAACACACTCTGCATTGACTGAGCACCTATTATGTTCCAGTAATTGTTTTAGATTCTTGGGATCCATCAAGAAACTATAAGTTCTTTTCGCTTATGCACCTTATATTTAACACAGGCAAGAAATACTACTCACACAAAAAAGTAATAAGTAAATTATAAAACTAATGGAAAGTGATATTGTGGAAAAAAGAAATTGTGGGGTTCAGTAGAAGGAATTGGGAGGAGGGTGTGGTGCAATGTAAATCAGGTAAATATGAGTTTTAGCTCTTAAAGTCATTGTTTTGGTCCCTCTTTAAAGGAGATTTAAGGATATTTTCTCTTCTTCCACTAAAGCTTTAAAAATTTGAAAAGAAGTCTTTATTCTTTTCTGTACAATACATTTAAAACTCAGGAGGAAGAAATGGTATTTGAGAGGAGGTGATAAGACAACCAATCTAAAAGCAGGGCTATGTGCATGCATGTCATGGCTAACCTGAAAGATACCAGACCTTCTTTAGCAGTTAGACGCAGGGAACTATCTTGCTATAGACTCAGTGTCTATGCCCTCTCAAAGTTCACACTTAAAATCTTATCCCCAGTGTGAAGGAGATGGGTCTTCGGGAGGACCAGGGTGCTTAGACATAGTTCTCAAGAAAGAGAACAGTGCCTTCATCAACCAGACTTCACAGAGAACTTGCATCTCTTTCGGCCATATGCAGACATAACAATAACATAAACAGCTCAAGCAAGATGACAGGATAAGGAGCAGGAGGAGGACAAATGTTGAAGAATGTTGGAAGAAACAGAACAAGGAGGTGTTATGACTTAGATATAAAATGTCTTTCCTTTGCGTCATGTATTCAGAAGCAGAATTTTTGGAAGGTTCACGGAAACTTGCATCCATCAATTAATCAGTTGAGTAGATGAGTGAGGTGTTAGGAGGTGAATCCTGGGCGGAGGTGGGTCATTCGAGCTATGACCTGAGATGGTACATTCTTGGATCCTACCTCCTCCTACTTCTTGGTTGCCATGAATTGAGCACATTTCCTCCCCATACCTCTGCACCTTGATTTTCTGCCTTGGAGCCAGTTACCCATGGACTCAAACATCTGAAACCATCAGCCAAAATAAACTTCTCCTCCTTTAAATTGCAAGTGTCAGATATTTTGCCTCAGGGCTGGTGGAAGTGGCTAATATAGAAAGTGAAAGGGAGCACATTTCCTTCCACATAGACATGCCTTGAGAGCTACACAACTTGGAAGTAATGCACTCTATTATACATCAGCAGTTGTTTTTGCCAACAGCATCTGATTACTGAAAAATAAAAAGGAAAACATTTTCCTTGATGCTAGTGTATCTGAGTGAGTAAATGAGCAGTATGTTAATACCTAATCCTGAGCTTAGCTTTCAAAGTTAAGCTGAGTAAGAGACTTTGCCTTCTTTACAAATAAACTCCATGAACAGAATGTAAAGCTCTCTCTCTTTTTTTTTGTTTTATTTTTAACCTTTAATCAAGAGAACACTAGATTCGAGCCAAGAATGAAGGATAAACCTCATGCTTAAAATTCTAAAGACACTTAAGAATATATACTTTGGATAATAACATTGTGGTTGAAAGAATGTGAAAGACATTGTCGGATTGCAAGCATTAAAGGACTTTCCTTTATTATTCTAGTTTATCTGTACCTACCACTCCTGGATGTATGACTTCACCTATCAGCCTCCTGCCTCACACATCCAAAGCAAGTGAACACAAAAATGAGCGAAGTCATCGTGAAAATAGTGAGTGTGCTTTCACCAGTTCCTTCTATTTTTTTCAGCTCTCACCCCCATCAGTGTCTCAGAGATCATAAATCTCTCTAACCAAATTTGGCTTCTTAGCCAAAACTTCAGGTCTTCACAATGTATACGCTCAAATTTTAACTGTCATGTACACACAGCCTTAGCACAGACCCTGGCACTTAGGAGGGGTTTAATATATGTCTATCATCTTATTTTTAAACAATACAGCCTATGTATCTAAAGTACCTTCAACCTTTAGTCTGCAACCTGGAGACAGCAGAAGTGCTCTAGTTAGGATTTAATATCCAGAGCTACTTCTTGAGGATATTAAATCCCATTGTTGGAATCTACACCAGAGTATGGATTCATTAGCATACATGGGTTTACAGTTTTGTTGTTGGTGAAATGAATATTCAGATTAGAAGGGTGTTGAGCCATTATGGTCCTGGAAGAGTAAAACATCAGAACAGACTGGACTCAGAAGCCACCACCTTACAAGAAGCACTGTGCATCTCCTGCTAGCAAAGTCGAGAGCCACCACCTCATGGGGTCTCTGTCTCATGATGCCCTGTAGCGCTGGCTAGTCTCTGATATTCCAATACTGCTGTACACCCCCAGCATGAAGCACACTTGTAGGAATCCTTGGTATATCTTGGGGATAGAATGGAACTGGACCAGGCTTACAAGAACAAGCTGTGTGATATTTTGATTTCTATTTATTAATGCATGTATTTTTTTTTTCAAAATTTGACTTGGGCTTTGCTTTGATTGTAACCATCTAGAGGCCAGGGCCAGAGGAACACTTTATAATCCCCCAAAACATTTAACTCTATGCTACCAAAAAATCCGACAATTGCTTAACAATTGAATTAACTTAAGTCAGTTTAAGAACACTAACATTTACCTGCTAAATGAATGATTTTTATGTACCAGATTAGCAATTTAAAGTTAAGATTGGAAATAGGTGTGGTCATTCATTTGAAGATGAGGGAAAATACAGGGTCAAGAATCATCTTGATTTCCCTATCTCAAATCTTTATGTGTTAACATAAATATATAATCAAGCTTAAAAATCCATAATCAAGCTTAATCTAAAACATATACACATATATGAGTTATTCAATATTACTATTTCTAAAATACGTTACATTGAATTTGGACCTCTTGACTGTTAGGCTCTTGTTTCGTACCAAAGCAAAGGTTTTCAGTAATAGTTGCATACATTTATTTTCCTGCTATTTAAGGCATAGCATAATTCTTAGTAAGACTTTCTTCTGAATTGCTTAAGATACAAATTAAACTTCACTTACAAAGGTTTGAGAGTAACAAACAGAATCTCTGGAGGTATGTCCCAAATACTGAGTGAAATTATGAAATTAATTTATCCTCAAGATGATGCTATGGTGGCTTTGAGTACAGTGTGTTTCTTTTTTAAATTTATACATTTAAATGATTTTCTGTCTTTTATCAGCTGTCATGTTCAATTTCTGCTGGCCCTTTCATGATTAAGACCATGTGCTCTCTTAGAAACACTTGGTTTCTGTCAATTCTCTTTCATCCAGTAAGTCTGTTTCTTTTGAAGGTCACACATTCAAACACTTACTCAGAAACCTACCAGAAAAGTACACATGTGTAGAAGAGTGCAATTATGTCACATATTTCACAGCGGTAGTTCCTAATGCCTGTGTGTCCTTTCCTAAGCGTTTGACTTCTCCTGTATTTCCCAAGAATGAAGAACAATAAAGTAAGATGAAATGGAATCTAAAGATGGTCTTTCTCTGCATTTTATTAAATTCCTTTATTTCATACTATTTTAAATGAACTAATGAGATAGGAAACTATATTTACAATCATAAAAACTAAAAGTCTGAACTATTTGGAGACTATTACAGTCTTGATGCACATTGGACAATTGTTTCCAAGTAAAATTAAATAACTTCGTATTCTGAAAGTTTCCATCCTTGGAGAAATAGCTTTAAAAATATACACCTTGCCATGTTATTACTGTACCAACAATAGGCTGCTGCTTCTTCCATATTCTTGTACTGCATGCAGAGCTTAGAATTAAAACATAATTAGTCTCTGAGTTTCATTTGATACATAACATTGAGTTTATTTTTCAAATGACAAATTCTGAACAGTGGAAAAGGAAAATACAAAAAGGGAAACTAAGTAGAATTTTTAAAAAATTTTTTTTAGGACAAACTAATAATTCTGTTTTAATAAACTGTATGGAACTAAACAGGATTGGCCATGACAGAAATAAAAAGCATCTTAGTTAGTTAATGAGATAATTAACAGCTTACTTTTCCCACTTTCCCATAACTGAAATTTCAGGTAATGTTAATGATCTCCAGAACATGCTGATAGCCATTCCTCTTTTGATTATTCTGTCTTATCAAAAATAATGGCTTTGGATGAAAGCACAAAGAATTGCTGACTTAGGAGATATTTTTTATGTTTTAACTACATGAGTAGTCAGATTAGATTTAAGTGGTAAGGGAGAAAGTATCATGGGGTTAATGGTTTTTCCAATATTGATCATTAGTACCTCTACTGAATTTTTCACAAATTAAATATACATCTGCTACTCATGAGGATAATTGTAAGAACTACACATAGGAGATTTGTTTGTGTTAATAAGACTATATTAATAAAATTTGATATGCATCTCAGACACTCACTTCATCTTCAAGCTCTTGGTCCTGCACAAATTCTCAAGGATTAATTTAAGAGAGACAAACTATTGTTTTTCAGGCCCTCATCTATAAAGGAGGGTGATTAATTATTAATATATTTTCAAAGTGACAGTCTCCATGTGTGCTAAATGTGCTTACATTATTTCTCAATTATATATTCATTTGTATTAATTTTTGAGTAGTAGACTAACTTGTTTTATGGGACTGTACATTCATTCAAATGTATTTAATGTATTTTTCATGTATTCTCTAAGAGCATCACACACAGCAGACACACGTGCCAGGCTTTAGCAATCTATTAATGGATGCAGAAGACATAAGAGCAGCACAGAAAGGTTTATTAAACCATTTCTCCCTTTTATTACTCACCAGTAATAATTGTAGTACCATCACAGTAAATATTAACAGCAGTATTTGGAGAGCACCTTGTAGATACCTGTCCTTGAAATGAAAAGTGTGACACGGGGAGTCCTTGAAAGAATTCACGTTTGCCTGGTAGAGGCAAGGCTGGGTGGGACTAATAATTTCAAACCATGTGCTAAGATCTGTGGCAGATCATTTAACTAAGTGCAGGAGCACAGCAAAAGCAACAAGTAGCCATGGGATTCTTCTGAAAGACACGAAAACAGTCTGAGAAAGTACTCCTTGGGATAAGGGTGCTCAACAGAGGTTTTGTTCCTCCGGAATTTCCAGATTCCTTTTGTGCTTCCATTTAACCACTATTTCCTTATATTTTGTAATTTGAACTTCGCACTGCTAACACCACATTTACATTGATTCTTAAGGAGAACTATTAAGATATTTGGAAAATTATAGCAAAACAGAAGCCCTACAAGGAATGTAATGTAGGACTAAAAATCTTTAGTCATCACAGTAACTGAAATTTGGTTAAAGATTTCTGGCTTCCTGTGTATTTTCCGATGCTATTTGAGATCAGGGATACAGCCCGAAAGTTAAGTTGACCTGACTGCTCCAGGGCAGACTCTGTGGGGTTTGAGGATCTCCCTTCCCCCTTTCAGATGTCCTATATCGAAGCCAGGCTTTGGACAAAGAGTGATAACCTGGAGGAATGGTACAAAGGGGATAAACTCACCAAATCAATCAATGAAAGGGGTTTGGCAAAAGATGCAGTTCTCAGGATCATAACTGATGACATATTTGGCTAAACCGCGGAGATCAGTCTTCTGGCTTAGCTCCTCATTTTAACTGATGAGGAATCCAAGAGGATGTGCCTTTAAGGAGTCAGGGGCACTGATTAGTGCTGGTGGTGTGATCCAAAGAAGACACACTGGCAAGGGCAAGGTCCTGAGTTTGATTCTCAGTACAAAAACAAAACAAAGAAGGCACAACATTAAAGCTCAGTTTCTGTTGCTCTTGTATCCCTGGTCAGGAGCCTTCACTCAAGGATTATTAAGGGGTTTTCAGAATATCCAGGAACATTTGGATATAGCCTAAACTTCAGTGTCTGTGTACTTACATTAATTTTTCTAGGGAAAGGACATTCTTTTTCAAAGAATTCTCAAAGGGATCTATGATTTGAAATTGGT
Source organism: Cavia porcellus (assembly GCF_034190915.1). Lineage (NCBI taxonomy): Eukaryota > Metazoa > Chordata > Mammalia > Rodentia > Caviidae > Cavia > Cavia porcellus. Next base: position 40,070,411 of record NW_026947487.1, on the reverse strand, counting down.
TAAATTTAGGTAGGGCTTGTTGGAGATTAGTGAAAGCCCAAATTTTCAGGAATATATTCGAATACATCAAAAAATGGTTGCTAAAGATCCAAAAGACAATCATTGTTTGTAAAGCTACACACTTTCACTAGGTTTATTTACAGCATGTAAGTAAATGATAAATTTCTCTCCAAATTATAAATTTAAGCAGTCTGTAACACCTTATGTCAGATGTAGGTCTGAAGATGTAATTGAAAAAGTAAAAGTTTCACAATGCATTTTACCAGCTTTAAAGTTTGTGGGTTTTGTTGTTTTGGGGTTTTTAAAGAACTTTGAGAATGGTTTGCTTTCCTCTTTCAGTGAGCAGGACTTCGGGCCAGTCTTTTTCTAGATGATGGCTTTCTTTCTCCTCCTTTGTTTGCTGGTAACAGGACTTTGCAATACTATTCTCATCACGGGTGTAATTTTACAATTGTATCTAATAAATTTAAAGTTCCTACTTCAACCTACTTCCACCAGTTTTTAATTAAAAACTCCTGACCCTGTCTTAAAACAGACCCTTGGTGTCACTGGAACTGATCCTAGGTTCCCTCATTGTCCCTGCTCAGTGGTTGCTTTCTCAGGCTCCTAGGCGGAAGATGAACAATTAGTCTGAAGACTGACTTTTGCCTCTGTCAAATGATAACATTTTTAAAAATTCTTTAAAATTCTTGTATGAATCGTGTAGGTTTTTAGGATGTGTGTGCGTGTGTGTTAAGATTTTTTGGTCAGGAGCTCAGTTCACTTTCTATGACTCTAAAAGAGTGCACAAGAAGTACTTACTTTAAAGTTAAAACCACTTCTCTATGATTTACACTGACAGACTGACATAAGAAATCCATGAATTTCCCACAGGTCTTCTAACCCACATGGCAACTGCGTTCTAATAAAGTACAAACAAATGGCATAATCGGGTCTGTGAGCCTCTTGGATAGATGAACTCTTCTAAACTCTTATCTAAACGAGGCAGGTTGGAAGGTGGTTATATGAATACTGAGGTTTCAAGCAGAAAGAAAGGCCAACCCTGAGGCTTTAGGGAAGCTGGTGGCTGGCAGCCAAGAAGTGTCAAAAGGCAGGATCATATGGTTCAGTGGTTATCAAAGTGTGGCTCTTATCTGCAGGATCTGCAGCTAAGGGACTTGTCAGAAATGCACATTCCCCACAACAGAGCTACTGAATTAGAAGCCCTGGGGGTGAGGTCCAGTGCTCCGTGGTTTCTGAAGCCCTTAGTGGTTCCATTGATCTAATGAACTTACAAGCACTCAGCTTCGCCTCTGAGCTTTGCTGGCACTGAGGCTGGGCCTGAGGAGTGGCAGCTGGCATCCACTGCGAGACTGTTCTATCCATGATGACAAGGCTGACACCTCTACCAAAGAAGTCTCCTTGTAAATGAAGGCTGGTGGGTGGATGCACCTTTTCAGAGCTAGTTCAGAGTCCTCCACTTCTTTGATCACAGAACCTGAACAACTCACATCAGAGCTCAGAATGCTGGTTGGTAAACAAAGAACTAGAAGAAACTAAGAAAGATGACTTATAGGACTTTTCATCCTTTTTATCATTAGCTTTTATCATTGTCCTTCTGATTTACTTTCTTACCTGTATTCTGCTCAGTTTTGCTTGTCTGAAGTACTCTCCTTTCTTTTAGTGTGACCATCCATTTCTGCTAATAGCACTTAAAAATACAGGTATTAAAATACCTAAATAACCTGGGTCTAAATATGAATATCCCAACTTTTGGAAAACAGAAATAATCTGTGCTAATTTATTATTTTAACACTGATAGAGTTACTTGGTTTTTCCTTTCCCCCACCCTTTGGAAAAAGGGTGTTTCAGTGTTTTCCCAAGTATCAACGTTATAGCCAGCTGCGTTAGACAGAAATTACAGGCAGTCAGACAGGGCTAGGTGCTCTAAGGAGCCAGTGCAGAAGCCCAGATACCTTGCAACTGTGGGGGAGACAGACACCTCCTTCTGTGGGCCAGACCTCAGGACAAAAGATCAAGCAAATGCACCCAAATCCTAAGGATTGCTATTGTACATAGTTCCCCATCACCCTGATGAAGTCAGGAGTCTCTATTCCAACCCCCTAGGAAAGAGTCACCACTTCCTAAGAATGCCCACTTTCTACGTGACTCACTTCCCCATTTGTCCCTGATTTAGTCAATTTTACCTGAGCAGTTAATCTTATTGATTGATCATAGTTCTGTCCCATCTTATGCCCACCTTGCATGTTCCCATATTTTCCCCACCTTTCACCTGCCTCACTTTGTGGTTTTGTTCTACAAAAGTCCCTAAAAAAGGCAGTCTTTGATGACCCACTCCAAGTTCCTTTTATCTCTCTGTTTCAGACAGAAGGTTTCTTTTTCAATAAATATATTCTGCTCTTAATCTCTATTGTTCCAAAATTTCATTCTTCAATTTTAGAGAACACAAAATTGTACTGGACATATAGTAGATTGAAAGTTTTATTCCCCTGCATCATCAATGACACAGAAAATGAGATTTTATAGCCCCCAGAGTGTCATATGAAAAGGGGGTTACATGATTTATCACCCAAACTGGAAGATTTGGGGTGGTTTTTTGTAATTATATTGGGACAAGAGGGACTGTTCCACATTTAAGTGGATATGAGGCCAGGCTTAAACAATGGTTCTGGTTCATTTTAGCTTGTATTTCTTCCTCAAAGTCTCGCATGAGTTTGTTGAGCAACATCTATACGGATAAGCAGAATTTAGTACATAATTTCCAACAATTATTTTCTTTGTTTTTTTTAGTGAAAAATACACTTTTATGTAAGTTGTGATAAGAGGCCCTACTACAGTTCAAAAGTAGTGCTAATTCTCTAGTGGGGAAATTTTGCCTCTCTGTTATTTATCAAAATTGCCCATGATCTCCAGTATACTAACGTAGTAGCTGGGGTTGAAAAACACTACTCTCATCACATATCCCCCTGAAAATAGCTCCCAGATTTTAACTATAGTTAAGTGGCAAAAACACTTCACTTCCACAGTTTCAAGGCTACCGTGTCTAAGATGGAATAATTCTATCAATGACCCACGGCAGTCATTCTCCTCCAGCATGAAATCACTGATTCTAAATTCCTCAAAAACTCTCTCTGATGTATTTATGTTGTAGAAGATGAGCCCTAAAAGGATGGAAGGTGATGCGACTGCTGCTTAAAGTGGGCATATCATCCGCAAGATGTTCTCTGAGAGAGAATCAAGCCCCAAGATTAATAGCACCACAGTGGCAAAAATGAGGAAGCCGGGTACTGAAACAGGAGGTCTCACTGCAGCTTCCCCCAAAAGTCCTGCAGTGACACCCAGCTGGCAGTGCCCTTGGGGGACAGCATCAATGGAGGACCATCAACAAGGGGGCTTCTGACCTTAGCTTTAGTGAGACTAAGACTCACATAATTAATTTCCTGGTCCACAAGCCCCCAGGAAACTTAAAATTGGGTTTGGAAGAGAATGATAGGGACAAATTGAACAGAAACACCCTGTAAATTCAGGACACAATTATTAAAATGTTACAGCAGATGCTGAAGGATTCAGCTATTGAGAAGAAGTGGAGAAAGTTGAAATCATTAGAGCAGTTTGAAAAAGATGCACTGGCTTGACATGTTTAAGTAAAATGAATGGTCTCCCAGTACTGGAACATAAATTCAAATCTCCATAGCATAAATACATCAGCTCTACTGCATAACATACGAGATGGCTCATAACTTGCCCCAACCAAACTTTCAATAATTACACCTGTTGGCATTTTCTTCATTTTTCCTCACCTGCCAACCCACCCCTGCACTCCAAGGTTTAGTGAAACCATTATTTTTTATACAAGCCAAACATCTTCATTGTATATATATATATATATATTTGCTTTTACTTCACTCTCGGGTTATGATACACGACCTGGTTTGAATCCCTGATCAGTCTCCTTTCAGATTTTAGGATCCATTACAAGTAACCTCCTAAGAAAAGCCTTCTCTGACCTCAGTAGGCAACATTAATCACTCTGGCTTTGCCACAGCTCTTTCAATGTGTACAGCTGGACTTTTTTGATCACCTGGAGGCCCCAGTTAACTCTTTACACATCTACTTCCACCCGTCTGGGAGGTCTGTGCAGAGGGCACACCTGAATCATATTTTATTTTCCCTGACACACATAGGAGAATGCTGTCCATTGGACAACCTAATCTTTGCTCAATATTGTTGAAGAATTCTGCCATATAATAATCACATTAATCTTCATTTTTATAAGAAGTCTTTCACAAGCAATATGATTTTTGAATTCCAAAATTCACTAGAAAGTTTTTTCTACAGTTTGTAGTAAGAATACAGGATGAGAAAAAAATCTTCTTCAACCTGTATTGAATATGAGATGGAATTTGTGCAGGATGGTTATAGTTTTCTTTTAAAAGGACACTTACATTCTCTAAATGAGTCCTTTAATTTAATACAATTATGTAATCTTTTGTTAAGAATAACTCTTCATATTTTACTTTAAGTATGCTATTATGCTTAATGTGTGTATTTTGAACATATCTAGCAATATGGAATTGGTAAACAAATACTTTTGCAAGATGGTTTTCATCATAGGAAATACAAATCAAGCTGAGTGATTTCAAGAGATAAAATCCAAAAAACAACAATAATGCATGCATTAGGCACCTGTGGATGTGGACAAATAAGTGAAGTTTCAAATCAGACATGTAACACATCATGCAACACCATCTACAGAGAGGCTAAAGTGCCTTCATATTTTAAAATAAGGTTTTCAGGATTGGCTCCAAAAAAATGTGAGCTAAGTAAATTTTCTAGGGTCAAATGAGGCTTAAAGAATTGTGTTGTGTTAAGAATACAATGCATTTAATAGCTTAACATTTTAACCTTATTAGTCCACAAGAAGCATGGAGATTTCAGCATTTCTATTTATCAAGGGTAAGCAGCTTATTAAAACTATCTAATTATTAAGGTAGAGCAATTAATCTTGTAATATTCTATTATCTAGCTCTAAGTTCTTGAGAAAATTTTTGAGAAATTAAGATATAGATTAAAGAGACTGTGTGCCACTATTTGGCTTAGTATGTGATTGTATATTTCTTTCCTTTTGTTACTAGTGACACTGCTACTCCTATGCTTGGAGTGGATTATCCAGAGGGGACACTAGATTGGCCGGGTTCAGCTTGGAACCAACAGGATACATCTACAAAACTACTAGCTACACAAAAACGCCAATTTTTGTGCCAATTGCAAATTGACTCTTACTAGTTGGTATCAGAGAGGTGACCTCACTGACACAGATATTTGGGACTGATAATATGAATTGCAGCAATGTATCAGGATCTGACAGGTTTTCCTTGAAAGGAAGAATGAGTTACTGTAACATTCCTATTCTATCTCCCCTAATAGAGGAGGGACTAGAAAAATTATGCTGTTGTCTGAACCCTTGAAGGAGCTTAACGTTCTTCCAGCAGGTCACCCAGCAGTCACTGTCTAAATGTCTTTGCACTAGTGTGTATTATCTCTGCCTACTCAGTAGTCTAGACTCCCGGTTCGTGGTCTTATGACATGATGATAGAACACACTGTGCCAATAGAATACCTAGAAACCTTCCCTAACCTCTGCTATGAACCATTGCTGGTCCGTGGCCTGTTAAGAACAAGACCACATACTAGGAGGTCAGACTTGGGAAATGGGTGAGTGAGCAAAACATCTTCTGTATTTATAGTTGTTCCCCACAACTTCCAATAATGTCTTAGCTCTGCTTCCTGGCAGATAAGCAGCAGCAATAGATTCTGATAGGAGTGTGAACTGCTGCATTTGCACAATTCTTGTGAGAATCTTAATTCCTGATGATCTGAAATGGAACTGAGGCTGTGATGCTAGCACTGGCAATGTTAATATGCTGCCACATGTTAACATTAGCAGAAAGGACTGACTGCACAGAGGTTATAATAAATTGACTGCTTATAGATTTACATCAAAACACTATCAATGAATAGCAAATGCCAGTTATGCTGCATGTGGTATCAGGCTTTATACTGACAAGTGAGCTGACATACTTCAGTCATCAGCTGGATCTGCTGTCAGGTTTTAAACAAGAATACAACACTTATTTTAGTCAATGTGTAGCCTGCTATTTTTCTTACTTACCACTTCCATACCCATCTCTTTCTTGCACTAAGCACTTGTCTCTGTTACAGTTTTTTAAGCCCACTAACTAACCATAGCAAACATGAGCGAAAAACCAAACGTCACTGGAAGATTCCAAGACAGTCAACAAGCATAAAGCTACTTGTAAAGGACAATATCAGGAGTCCTGCTTAAATTATGGGTTAATTGTAACAGGTGATTTATATCCTCCAAGCCTACTTTGCATAATATGTAGTGATTAGCTCCTCAGTGAAGCCATGAAATCTTCAAACCTCAAAGAAGTAATGAACCTACTTTGCCACAAAGAGACCAAGTACTCCATATTAAAAGGTCAATCTTTGGAGTTTTCTAAAAGAAGAAAAGACAAGAACATGAAGAACAGAAACAATTCTTGAAGTCTACCATTTCGTCAAATGTGCCTGCACTAAAAACCTTGCTTTTTGGTGGCTCACTGCATTGCAAAAATTAAGAAGCCTCATACACTTGATCCACGATTGATCTTGCCTGCTGTCAAGGAGATTCATCTTAAACAAGAATCCAACTGGATTTGGAGAGACTGCAGTTTGAAAGGTGTCACATGTTTCTCTTTCAGTTAGCACAATTACTAGAGCAACTGATGAGACAGCAGAACATATTGGGATACAATTGTTAGAAAATATTAATGAGTTACCATGCTATGCAGTTCAGGTTGACAAGTTTACTGGTGTTGACCATACAGCAGCAATGCTTGTTTTTGTGTGATACAGTATTTTGGGAGGCTGTGTATAAAGATTATGTGCACTTTTGAGGTGCCAACCAACAGCATGGCTGCAGGACTATTCTAGTATTTGAATACTAGAATACATATCAGAAAACTTAATTGGTCATTTGTAATGGTAAGTGCATGGACAGAATGGATGTCATGAATGGACAGCTTTCTGGTTTCACAAGTCAGGTCAAAAAGGTAGCCTCTAAATGAGAGACTATGCAATTTGTCATCTGTAGATTAATGTTGACCAGGCAAAAATGTCAACTGAATTTAATATTTTCAGAATGCTATTAAAATTATTAACCACATTAATGTACATGCCCTTAACTTATGTTTGTTTGCACAGCTCTGGGAGAAGATGGATGCAGAGTGCACACCTTCTCTTATGTTCAGAAAGGAGATGTGTTTTGAAGGATAATGGCTGCAAAGAGTTGCTGAGTTATAACAGTTGCTCCAGAGATTTCTTTTAGAAAAAGTCACTGAGTGGCAGCACATTTCAGTGACACTGAATGGCCTGCAATCTTGCTTATTAATTCAGCATATTCTATCTTCTCAAAGAACTCAGTCTGTCACTTTGGGAGAGAACAATGACAAATATGCTTTGAGATAAAGTGGCTGCACTCAAAGCCAAACTGTAATTTTGGGGATGATGAGAGAATATTGATATATTTCAGACTTTTAGGACTAAACCAGCCTTCTTTCTCCCAGCTAGTTCCTGATCTTAGCTTTCAGAAGAGTTTGAGTGTTACTTCTGAAATGCAGAAGACTCCCTAAACTAAAATAAAATAGATAAAATATACCTGCCACCCATTTGTGAAAAATCCAGGTAAATTGACTTTGTGCTAGAAAAGGATCTTTTGCTTGAGAATGCAAGTGACTCTGGTCTTACAAGTATGTTGAGACAACTCCAGATCTCCACAGGTCCTGGATGAAAGCCAAGCAGGCTTTCAGTGCTTTGGTGGTGACCTCAGGTTTCCATTTCCAAAATACTATCTTTGTAAAACAAGGTTTTCTGCAGTGACAGCAACTAAACGGAGGTTATGGAGTAGACTGAACAAAAGCAAAACACTTCCAGTGTCCCTGTCCCAAATTATTACTGGGTGGAACCATCTAGTTGCAGAGAAAGAAGTTCAGAGCTACCCTGGCTTTGCATTATGTTGAGTTGTACAATTATTTCATTATATAGTGCATGATCACAGTAGCAGAAATAAAGTGCACAATATATGTAATGCACTAAATCACCCCCAAATCATCCCTCATTCTTAGTCTATGGAAAAATTATTTCCCACAAAACCCGTCTCTGGTGCCAAAATGTTGGAGACAGCTGTTCTAGAATGTCAACTAGATTAAAAATATGATAATGATGCAGAATTGGATCTAACGATGATGATGATGATGATGCTGGCATTGATGATACTGTGAGAAACACTATAGAATTTTTAAAAAAACACCTGATAATCTCATTTAATATTACTAATAATTTATAAGGTAGGAAGGACACATTATTAAATCCACAGTATAGAGGAGAAAGGTAAAGGTAACATCACTCATTGACTTTTACTTATTGACTGGTTACTCATTAACTTACTCATTAACCTATTAAAAATATTTATGGAGCATTCACTGCATGTTAAGAATCATACCTGAGAATATTATTGGGAGTAGATCAAAGCAAAATACCCCTCCCAGTTGGTGAGATGGACTAAAAATATGCAAACAAAAAATAAAAAGGTTAATTAAAATATATGTTATGGTTTAAGAACTGATGGTCAACTTAACGCCAGCTGGATTATATCAGCATGGCATTGAGTGAAGATGCTCCACCTGAAGAAAGTTGTCAGGATAAATAGCTGGAGAAGGAGGCGGTGAGAGTTAAGGCGTCAATGCATTGTTGCATGGAAGCATTGTGGGAACTCCTACGAGTTGCTGTTTGAGCTGTTGGTTCTCCTAGAGAAGCTTTTGGTCCTCACATGGGGCATTGCTTCCTGGCTCCGGAGGGGAAGACGTGTGCCGCTTGGTCTCCAGGATGAACTCATCACGCTGCTTCCTGGCACATACCCACTGTGCTTGTTTGGGGAGGAGCTCGGGGCCTCCGTGTCGCTGAGGATGGCTGTGGTGCCTTTCAGGATAGCCCTGGTCTTTGTAGTGAGTGTGACTTCTCAGCTCCAGCATAGAACCCTCATCCCACCAGCACAGCTCCTTCATCCTGTGGGCATGGACTTTCTGGCTTCCACCACTGACCTTTGGGCCTTCCCCACACGGATCCGTGAAAGAGACTGGCATGAGTCCTTCTTGTGTGCTCTGAACCTCCAGTTGCACTGATGGGAGGCACTGTTCTGAGCTCTGGGTTTTTATCTGGACTCATGTGGGACATTGCTGTGGGGTTTAGGCTCTTGACTAAATATTCTATGTCTTTGATGTTGCGGATAGGTTTCCTGCATTTCCTGTGTTAACTCCCAGTGATCATTATAAAAATAATATTATAAACTCCATGTCTTGATCCTAATTGTTCTCTGTGTACAACCCCTGACTACAACAGTATATTACAATAAGTTAAGGAAACTATCAGAATATGAGTGCCTGGGGGAAGGGTGGATGAAATGTTAAATCAGATAACAGGAGAAAGCCTCACCGGATGTAGTATTCAGTGCAAACTTCACAAGCCCACGGAAAGCCACTAGATGAACACTGTAGGTACAGGAGAAAGCTAGCGCCGGTTCTGAGGCAATAATAAGCTGCCAGGATGAGAAGCAGTAAGGGCCCTGAGTATCAAAGAGCTGGAAGGGAACTGATGTCTTTTGATTACACATCTTGTTTGCTCAGAGTGCAGATTAGTTTGGCAAATACATACTGTGTTATTACCCTAGTGTGTCAGCTGCCTTCAAGCCATCCAAGCTACTCTTCAGGCAGCCAACCATTGTTCTTAATTATCAATCAGACTGGGATCTGGAGAGCCCTCGGCTAGGGTCATGGAGAGGATAAGACTACAGTGATCATGATGCCCTCCTTGAAAACATACAGACAGGAGCAGAGAAGATAGGGACACTGAGGGAGCAGCCCTCAGAAGCAGATGGACAGGGAATGACAGTCTGAGGGCCATGGGTCCAGGGTCAGAAGAGGCTAGAATAAAAGTAGCAGAGGTCCAGCAAGAAGCCAGCTCTCCCTGTTGTCAGCTATGCTACCCCTTCCTCCCTCACTCAGCCACTCCCAACACTTGTTGCAGACTTAACCTGCCCCATGAGCTAGAAGAAATGGCAGTTTTTTCCTAGTCACCTACTAAGCTCTGGGTATTTGAGGATGGAATTTTTCATCTCTGTCTCTGTCTCTCTGTCTCTGTCTCTCTGTTTCCGCCGCCTCCCGTCTCTTTCTCTCTCTCCCTCTCTTAATCCCACTGTACCTAGCTCAGTCCATGCTTAGAGAAAATGGCTAATGATGATTTAGTAAGTTAACGAATTACTTTAAAAACTGATGGATGACTATGCCTCAGAGAGAAAGTTAATGCTACTTGCTGCTCATCTTACACCGATTTCTGCTTTTCTTATTTGCAGGTCAGGCTTTTTCCGTGTCACCCAACACTAAGTTCATTTATCTTGGTTTCTAATTTCTGCATCTCTAGTGTTACAGAAAAATCAATGCCATTTCTTAATCAAACTGCTATTTTTGACATTATCATTTCATTCTTATGACTCTCCCCAAGACTACAAAAATATATTTATAACTTTTTATTCTGGCACCCAACACTGTATGTTTTCTTGTCACAGACCTTTCCTGTGTTTTTGTGCCTGCAGGGATAAAAAAGCTCCAGCTCTTTTCCTTTTTCCTTTATGAATAATTGCTCTGTTTTCCCTATAGTTCTCGTCTCTTTCTCTTCCTACAGTGATGTTAACTAAATGAACATTTACCATTTCTTTTTGTGAAAATGTTTTTATCATGGTTAAAATTTTTTTAAAAGTGCTTTTTTCTAGAGGAAAACAAATTAGAATGGCTTTGAAGAGTGGGACTTCCTTTCATATTTGAAACAAATCTGTGAAATACATGTTTATTCTGAAAAGGCTTTAAATTTGGAGCTTCTCAGCCAATTGCAGATTGGGAGGCAGATGTTGTGTGATTTAGGCAAATACTTGAACTCAGAGGCTTGGTTAGATTTTGGAACTGCTGAGAATTAAATAAAGAAATGTTAGTAAACAGTATGTTATATGCATGTGAAGGGCTGATATTTTACTGGCATCTGGTATGATCATTTAAAAAATCTTTCAAGTCATATTGATTAAATCTGTTTGGCAATGATCGTTTACACCTTGCAAAACAGTTTTATGTATTGTGATGAATATTTGTAGCTACTACTCTGGCATGTGCCCAGCAAAATTTGCAAATTTAAGTGGAAATATCTCAACCCACTTTATTCCAAAATCATTGTGTATTACTTGCTATAGCTGGATCATGAAAATCCTTGACATTTTTTACATAATTTTCTTCTTTTTTACTTTTCAGCTTTTGTACATAAAAGATAACAGAATATAAGTAATTAAGTAATGTCTTGTCCCTTCCTAGAAAAGAGCGGAAGAATATCAAAAAGAAAGAAAAAGGGTACTGCTAATAATTGTGTGGTTATGAACTTATTTTTTATGTAGTGTATTCAACACACTGGCTTTGAATAAAGATCAACAGCTCACATTATTCAATTCACCTGCATCTCAGACCAGTACTCAAATATTTTAGTAATATTAAATTGTTCATGTGCTATTTGCAAATTTGTGGATTCTAGCAATTCCTTCAGCTGTTTCTTCATTTTCTTGATCTTTGACATTATTCAAAATTATTCATTCATTTAAAAAAATGTCCATTATTAAAGTAAGGTGGACCTACTGCATGCTTGGGATCTTAATTAGAATTTTGCAGTGATTAGTACTACTTACATAGCTTACTGAGCTTATAATCAGGACCTATAACAACCATTACAGGATTTATGCTATTTTTACTATTTATGCTATTTATGCTATTATGAATTATAATATTCAAACTTCTCAGTGGTGGCTAACCATAGTTACTACTTCCTGAAAACTTGTATCGTTCATTTTATACTTATTACTAGTCCTGTCAACTAAGAGCAGCAGATAACTTATTGACTAATGAAACTAGATTGAGATATCTTAAATAACCTGCCCAAAGGTATGAAGAGCAGATTTACCTCAATGAAATCTCGCTGAAAACTAGACTTACACACTAAACAGAAAGAGAACATAGTAAAAGATAAATACAGAAAAGTAGAAAATGAATTGGCTGCAGGGATGATATAATAATAAAAAATTCATGTTATAAAAAATGAAGGTGTGCCGTACTGGCTGTCACACGGGTTAAAGCATGAAAGGACAAAGGATTGCTTATTGGTAAATGTACTTCCCATTAGATTAAGGCAGCTGCTTAAAAACTAGATTTTCGTGACTCTTCCCTGAATCCTTCAAAAAGCATCTTGTGCTGTACACTGGAACACAAGGCACGTTTGTACAAGTCCAGTAGTGAGCTCAACCCAGACGAATCCTACAAGACCCTTTAATGCAGGCATCTAGTAACACTCTGGAGTATAATTTTGTAAAAGCAATTCTACTTCTAACATTCAAAATGCTGTGACTTGGGCACTGTTACTATAATTCAAAAACATCCTAGCACAGATCCGAAAGATAAATAGCTGTGTGCAACATGCTGTAAATGTTAGTTTTTGATCAAGAACCAGTATTGAGTGAGTTCCTGGTTATTGCTATGAGTAGGAGATGGAGATCAGCTTGTCTAAGAGTGTGATTCATGGCGGGTCTACTTTCTTTTGCTGCTCTTTGTGTGGCGTTAGAGCTGTGGGAAGTGCAGACTACCCATGAAAACAGTCCTTTGTCCACTCCCCCAGCCTGGCAGTGTGGCCGTGCTATGCCCCTGACTGACAGTATGATCTGACCTCTCTGACTCACTTTCCTCCTTCATAAGTGTGAACAACAAAAGCACCTATGTTTTGCATTACATTGGTGATTAAATAATGCCTGAACATGTTTATTGTTGTTAATATCCCTAATACTACTGACATTCTTTTCTAAAATGGGGCCTGCTAGAAGTTTTGCTGGAGGAGATGTGGGCATGGGCGAGCCAGAGAGTGTATACGAGGATAGGGTTGTTTCCCTAGACACTTTATGATCAGCTGAGGCTGCAGATTTCTACACAACTTTGTGGCCAAATTTGGGCCACATTTTAGGATTGTCTAAAACCAAAGTCTTTGTCTTCTCCCCTTGTTCTAGTTCTCTACCTAGTTCAAATGCTTTCACCGGATAGGTTCATTCCCTAAAGGCTCTACCCATTTTTACATTTAGGTAGAGCTGACCTCCAAATTTAGCTACCTGTTTATGATTTCTAAGTTCCACAAGATATGTTGTCTTGCTTTATTTTAACTCAGTTGTGACAAAACACAGGTTTTCTGGTAAGTGTTTCATACTACCAGATGGACGAGAGGAAGAATGCTATCTATGGATACTTGGTCATTTAGCATCCTTTTGATTTTTTTAAATTAAAAACAAATTATGTTTTTCAGTTCTAGGAAACTAAATTATATAAATGTTAGCAAAACATTTACATTTTGTATGTATTTAACAAGCAATTTCCTATTCCCCAAATATTTATTTGTGGTATCCTGCTTGCTTTTTATGGCCTATCTACTCTATTTGAAATCTGCTCAGTTTATACAATCAGTAAATTACTTTGCCATAATTACTGTAATTATAGTCCTCTTCATATGCTCATACTTATTTCTCAGAATTCTATGACAGAGAAACATTTGTGATGAAGTCCAGATACACCATGAGCAATTAGGAAACAATGAAAATGTTTCCCTAGCATTCAAAAATATTATTTAATGGCAGGTAAACCTGTACTTACCTGCTGCAGTCACAGAGGCTATTCATAACTTAATGTGTGTCTCACTCTTACATTTGGTGTGTTAGGAAGTGTTCTGAGTTATTGTAGAATACCGTAGTTTAAAAATACCTTTATATGGTACTAAAGAGTGGGAGAAAAAAAAGCCATAATCAATTTAATTAAAAATAGCAGAATGATTAGCTGACCCTGGAGGTGCATGCTTATAATCCCAGCACTCTGTGAGGCTGAGGTAGGAGGATCAAAAGTTCAAACTCAACTTGGACAACCTAGTGACATAGCAAGGCTCTGTCAAAAACTTTTTTAAAAAATCATCTTGAATGTCACTCAGTACAAAAGTCCCAGTTCAATTCTGGAATCCTGGGGCAGGGGTTAAAATGACTAAGAAAAAATATAAAGGTGTTCCATCATTTGTCATCTATCAGACCACAAAAGTTAAAAATTCTGATAATAACTTCTGTTGTAGAAGTCGTTGGAAAATAGACCTTTTTGCACGTGGCTGGTGAGAAAGCAGGTTGGTGTAAAGCTGGAGAATACATGTTACTACTTAACAATATCATCTATACACTTAGCTTTTGATGTAGCCATTCACTTGCTGAAAATTACTGTGTCACAGCATGGTGGAAAATGTCGAAAGCCAAAAGATTGTATGAGAGAAGGCAAGAGGAGGCTGAATTTGCTTTCATAACAAACTAGTTTGCTCTCTGACAATGACATTAATCATTTCAAGCTGCCCTTCCTCATGTTTTAAACCCCTCTGGTTAAGGCCAGTCCCATTTCCCAACACTGTTGGACAGGGGGTGTAGGTTTCCAACGCATGAATTTTGAGGACACAACAAACCACTGCATTTTCTAAAAAAAAAAAAAAAAAAAATGTTCCTAACAACTGCAAAACAGTAACTTTTGTGATGAAGAAATCCAACAAGTCTAAGGAATAGCAGACAAATGCAAATGGAGATATATTTTTAAAATGAACTCACTAGCACTCATGAGAAGTGTCAAGGTCCTAAGGATAAGGGAAATGAGATTGCTGTGACAGATTAGAGGGTGCTAAGGAGACTTGGTGCCTAAATGCATGGGAAGCCTGGATTGGATCCTGAAACATAAAAAGGGATACTTAGGGATAAGCTACAGCAGCGTACGTACTTAACAGATTTGTATCAACGTAAATTTTCTAGTTTTGCTTATGGTACAGTGGTTATGTATGGATACTACACTTAATATGAGTGATAGGTATTTTGTGAACTCTGCACAGTTCTTTAAACTGTTATGTAATTTGTAAATCATTTCAAAATGAATGTTAAAAACTAATCTGATTTCAAACAGCTCAATATTGCACAATAACCACTTGTAAAAGTTACTTCTCTACCTTATTCCCTGGCATGGAAAACCAATATATCAGGCTTTAATGTGTGTATATTAAGTGTCTTATAAGTATCTTTTAATTTAGAAGTTTATTCATTCAGATAAGACCTTGGTTAAAAGTGACTTTAAAAAGATCATTAAAAATCATTGTGTGTGTGTTCAAGAGAAAGTTCAAATTTTTAAATGAAACAAGAACACACTAAACAAAAATGACATACTAATTAAGATTTATGTCTTAAACTGTTAAAAAAATCTGTGGTATTGCCTAGCAGATAACAGGTATCCAATGAAAAGTGAAGCCAGCATCTGAAACTGAGGCCCCAGTGCTTTTGGGGAGCAATAATTTGACATCTGTGTCTTTGTGCTCTCAATTAGTACACATTACTGATTCTCTCCCATTAGGTGAGGTCAGGAGGGGGCAGGGGAATTTTCCAAACTGCCACTGCAGCTTTACAAGGACGGTTTCCCGATACATTAAGAAGTTTCAGGTTTCAGTCTGGCTTTCATGTCACTATTGATTTGGTCAATGACATATGTATTTTATCATTTTGCATTTTCAAACTACTATTCCTACATCTTTAAAAATGTAAGTTTGAAAAGGCTGATTTAATAAGTTTATCATGAACACAGTAATTTGAAGGCTAGGGGTCACAAGGCAAAATGGATGGGAATTTGTGTATGGTAGGACAAAATTAAGGGGGTTTTAAAAAATCTAGAGGCAAGGAAAAAGGATTTTTAATAATCCTATTTCCACATGGACATTAAATGTATCCTGATACTTACCTCCAAATTGAATTCAAAGGTAACATAATATGCAATTACTCCATACAAATCATTGTCATATTTTTATTATCATATAGCCAACTATCAAATGGTTTGAAACCTTGATCTCAATATCAAAACTCTCATATGGGTCAAGAAAAATAAATGTAAATCCTCATGAAAAGACAGGAAGACTGAATGCAGCCCATGGGCTCAAACCTTTGATCTGAGCCACATTCTGCAACCTCAAATTATTGTTCTCAGTCTTGACCTTCCCTCTCACTTTGTCCTGGCAGCTTTCCAAAGAGAGACAGGTGGTTTTAGGGCTTTTGGTTGGGTTACAAATCAAATAATATTTCATGGTCTTCACCTTTAATGGGCTAAGCAGAATGCATTTGACAAAAGCCACTACAGAGGTTTGGAGAAATAATTTATACTCTAGGGCTTTCTTAAATCAGTCACTTGGCTATATGAGGTGTAAAAAAATATCCTTACTGTTCCTTCAAATGTTACCTTGCAAAAATAGCATCATGTATGTTTATGTTATTCCTTGGGGGAGTCAATATCCGGTAAACAATGAATAGTTACCATTGATCCTTAACATGTTTAGTTTTCATTGGGGATCATTGTGCCACAGGGCATGAAATGAAGTGAGGGGATACTTTCTGGTTCATGCATTCTTGCCAGTGAAGGAATAAATGCCCTTAGGGTTTTTTTTGTAAAATAAACAAATTTCATGCCTTAACTTTAAAAAATATTTATTAATACAAGTTTTCAGTAAATAATGATCATGTGCCTTGTCAGGAAATGGTACACAAACAATATCACATCTCATTATTTTTTCTCTGATCACTTTTTTTTTGCCAGTATCAGGTTCATTTATAAGTTTTTATAAAGCTAGTTGTCATATATTCAGACTAACAAGCAGACTAATTGGCCAAAAGCATAAAACAATGATAGTATATCAAGCTATACTTTTTTTAATACACTGTCCATGCTAGGTTATGTTAATTTTTTTATTTCTCCCCTTTTTTCCCATTAGCTGTCTTTTATGCCTCAACATGATATTCATAACTTGGTGATGACCAGAATAAACAAAGTAATCCTAGATTTTTATTCACTGAGGATTATAAAAGCCAAACCCAATGGAAAATAAATTCCCTCTTTGATTGACTGCAATTATAAAATGTTGATGTGGATGACAAATATGGCCATTAAAGGAGGTACGGATTCTGAGAAAATTTATTTTGGAAAGCGATCTTATGTCAAAGCATTCTCATATTTGCACAGTTAAAATTATAGTTATATTTAATTGTAGAGACTTGGGATTGTGAGGATAGTCTCGTTCTGAGAGTATATATTGATGTTCAGGCTGTTAAGTGCTTAACATTTAGGGGTGACGAGGTACAATTTCCCAGGAAAGGAATAGGCTGGCACCTGTGTAAGCCCAGGAGGGGGACTTCTGCATACAACTGCCAGAGTAGATTAGGGAAGCTGGCCTCAGAGTCCTTTGGGCTATGGAAATACTCTAGTGGTTTGTGGCATCCTGTCTCTTGTTCCAGGAATACAGAACACTAAGCTGGTGTTCTATATCACATCAGCTAGTACTATTTATCAAATCCAACAAGCCCTGAACAATTAAGAAAATCTATTTTTATCATTCCCAGACTAGCTTCTCTATTTACAGACAGCACTGTCTTTTTCTTAGTGCTTATCTCCTACTTCCTTCTTTCCCCCTGCATTTAGTCACCTCTCTGTAAACATGCATCCTATAAATTTCTACTTGCAGCAGGACCATGCTTGTTGTCTTCCTGTTTGCTTTTGAACCATACTTTGATGACCTATCTGATCTCACTGCCATGAGTCTTATTCATCGGAATCCATACTCTATACTTATCTGCCAGATTATGACTTAGATTCTGTCATTCCCTGGACTAAAGAGCACTGTGGCTTGTCACTGCCTACAAAAGGAAAGACAGTCAAGCATTTGGCATGACTTTTAACGCCAACCCCCACAAGTCCAATCCTTACTAATTTTACCTCTAAGGACATACTGGCAAGTATGCCTAATCAGCTTGGCTAATTTCTTATTAGCCTCTGAGAGGATCATACTTCTTATCTTCCTCCGTTTTCCCATTCTAGTACTAAGTGCTTATTCACCTGAGCAGAGACACGGCTGTCTCCCCTGGGATGAGCTCTATCTTCCGGGAACTAAGGTGAATCCGGAAACAGGACAAGAAGCATCCTGCCTGATGAAAAGCATCACTTCATCATGTCTCTTCAGTTCTTCCAGCTACTTGTCCTTTGATTCTTCTTTGGTTTCTCACTGGCTCATGTTGTCTCTTTGGTATATGTTTTGGTGACCTGTTGTTTTCCTATTTGTTCCTCTACTCTGTTGCTTCCTACTTTCTGATTCCTGTTTCCTATTCTAACCTTTAGAGGTTATTCATCTAAACAGGTTGCTTCTGCCCTTGGTGCTATCTCTGTTTTTATGGCTTGCTGACTTACATGAACCAGCTAGTTTATTCCTCACAATGTTGAAAGAGAGATACTATTATCTCCACTTCGTTGATGGGAAAAAGATTTCTGAAAGTTAAACTTTCTCATCAAATCACAAAAGTCATAAATGGTGGAGTCAAGATTCAAACTCACACTGATTCAAAGACTAGAACTCTTAGCTATTTCTTCTCCACCCAATCAAACTCAGGCTCTGCTTAGAAAGAATACATTTTATCTCATTGAAAGTGTATACTTTTGGGGCTGGGGCTGGGGATTTAGCTCAGCGGCATAAGCACCTGCCTTGCAAGCAGGCAGTCGTGAGTTCGATCCCCGGTACCAGTAAAAAAAAAAAGAAAGTATATACTTTCTCAGGATCGGTGTATATAATTTTCTTCCATTTTAACCATGAATGTGCCTAGGCCATAAGTACACACACACACACACACACAAACACACAGAAGTATGCAAAGCATGGTTTGGAAAGAATAAGATATATGCTCAGACTGAGCTGTGTCATGCAAACTACCAGTTCTGATGAGCTAAACCTACACCATCTGATAGTATAACCACAAGCTATGTACTTATTGAAATTTTAATTAATTAAAAACAATTGCAGTAATCATTTCATAATGTGTAAGCATATAAAATCATTCCATTATATACTTTAAACATGTCCAAGGATAAACTTAATAAAATAAAATTTGGATTGCTGGATATACTCTCCATATATTTTAAACGACCAACAGCCAATGATGTAAATCAGTTAAAATCTTAAAAACATTGTACCTAATATCCACATGTGGCAGTGGCTACTATATCAAAGGACAAACACTGAGAACATTTCCGTTATTCAGCAAACCCTACTGAACAGTTGGGCAGTATCATATCCTCAGTTCCCCCACTACAATATACACTCATATAGCCAGAGTATAAAAGTTTCATTCTAAACATCCAGTAGAAATTGGTGCAGTGGTCAGGAACCCAGGCTCTGAAACTGCTATGGTCAGGCGAAACTGTCAGCTTGACTGGATTGTTAGACTCTGGAAGGAGGACTGGATCATGGGGCCCCAAACTCATGAGTGGACTCATCTGCTGATGTTGAGAGTTAAATGTGCTGTAGGAGGCTGCCCCTGGGACTATGCCTTTGGAGGTTACACCTTTTGCTAGTAATCTTCCCAGTGCTGTGCTTCTGGGTCACCACGAAGTGAGGGTCCTTTCTCTTTCTCTTCTACCATGACGTTCCTGCCTTGGAGCCGGCTGAGCACAGACAGGAAACTGATACCATGAGCCAAGTTAAATCTCTTTTCTTTTAACTTGTGTATGTCA
This sequence comes from Cavia porcellus, assembly GCF_034190915.1. Lineage (NCBI taxonomy): Eukaryota > Metazoa > Chordata > Mammalia > Rodentia > Caviidae > Cavia > Cavia porcellus. The sequence continues at coordinate 40,050,631 of NW_026947487.1, read as the reverse complement.
AGTGTTTGTTCCCAGTGACAGGGAAGCTAATACAGAAGCCAACCTGTCACGGCAATTTACAAGTTACAGCACCATGGACAGCTCAGATCTCTGGTCTCAGTTTTCCCATCTGCATTATAAAGAATCATAGTACTGACTATTGAAGGGTTCCATAAGGGTCAAATATGTCAATTGCCTGTTATAAAGTTTCTTATGAATGTTAGGTACTAGTGTGATTGACCTAATGTTCTGCAAGTGAAATACAGAATCACAGGAATGCAGAAATAAGGTTTCTTACAACATTCAACCATATGGATATTATGAATGTGTGTGTGTGTGTGTGTGTGTGTGTGTGTGTGTGTGTGTGTGTGTGTTTGTGTATACACACACACATATATATATTTGGGTACCATATTTGCAAGTCTGCAGCAAGACACATTTAAGCATTCTCCCAGACAGACTTGGGAAGTACATATCTGGATATTTAATCAATAAAGTATAATACTAGGTTCGAATGGTGATCAAAATAGATGGAGAGTGTTTAAATTTTAAATTTTTATTATATAAAAAAAAGACACATTGCCATTAAGGCCCCTCAAAATGTGCAGTCCCCATTAATTCAAATGCTCTTATTCCACTGTTTCTATCACTTTCTGAAGCAGTTCTGAAAATTCTCTTTTGTGTCCTTCTGCGGTATGATCAAAAACATGGTGAGCGTGGCTGTGGAGTGTCATCCCACAGAAATAGAAGCTTGTAAATGCATTCTGATGTCTTCTCACCCAACTCACTCACCGTATCTGTGCTGTGGGACTTTGGTCTCTACCCCCAAGTCAAAATGATCAAGAAAGGTAAATACTTTGAATTCATTCAGAACATGGAGACAGTCACAACAGCACAACAGCATGCTCAACAACAAAGAGAACTTCCAGAACATTTTCAGAAAATGCCAAGAACAATGGGACAAGACAATTTTTTTAGTGGGGGAGAGAAGGGAAGGACTGATGGCAATATGTCTTTTACTGCAGTAATAATTTTAAAATGTCTATGTTTACTATACGTTTTGATCATGCCTTGTATATTTTAAATTGAGTCACCAAATTCTCTTTTACACTGAGCCACAGACATTCATTCAACTGAAAATTCTATACAATTGACAAAGGAAGGGAGGCATATTTCACTTTGTGGAGTCCTCATTTAAAAATCAGTTCCTATTCCTGGTCCACCTCCTCAAAATGTACCATGTACTGCAATTTGTACAATTATTTCAGATAACCTTCTGAGGATTACTGATGATTTCAGTCCTCTCATTACCTGGTATCACACCCTTAGGTTTAGGAATCTGAACTACATTTCTACGGCTACATTCAGCTCAGAAGAGTTTGGGACAGTAAACTATTTCACAGGCTGAGAACTCATTTAGCTACACTCAAAGGGATCCAACTGGGAGAAGGCACATACACAAGTAATAAGTTAGCAAGGGCTCCAACACCCCTGATGAGGCAATTGCTGCAAATTTTGAGAAATCTCTATTGAAGCCAGCAAACCCTCCTAGGGAAGAGTGATTCTGTCTCCTCTGGGGGAAACTCTTGAAGCTGGTATAAAACTATAAGAAAGACAGACACAGGCTTACTTGACATTTAATTATCAATGTTATCTTTCTAGAAGATTCCTGACTCTTAAAGAATAAAGATGCAATGCACAGAAATAAATCCCTGGGTGGGGAACACCATATATTCAACTACTTAGTTTTCACTGTTTCTTTCTATTTTCACTTCACCAGTGTGAAATATGGAATAAAAGAAATTCTTAGCATAGCAAATTATTTAAATCCATGTAAAGAAAAATTGCTGACAAATCATTTCTGCCTGGGATTCACATTTAAGCTACTATTCGAAGGACAAGGAATGTTTCATGCTCCGTTTTAATTTAAATTCTTGCCTTGCTATCTAATGAATGATCTATAGACATAAAACTTTTTTATGAGTTATAAATTCAAAGTTTTCCTACACCATGAAGGTTCTTAAGTGATTCTTGTAGGCATTCATATCCATTTACCCCTTTGGAGTAACAAATGAAGACACACCTTTGACCATCAGAATGAATCCCTGGGCACCTCTTCTACAATGGCTTTCACCTCTTGTTCATAATAAGTCACAAAACAATAGGATAAAGGGAATAAGAAAAGGAAGTCTCTGCCATAATTGCTAAAGAAACAAACCTAAGCAAAATGAAAACTCATTTCAAAAATGACTCATTCAGGAAGGCTCCATGACTAGATCTACTGTGGCAGGCATCATGAATTGAAGGTGCTTTCATACAGCTGGAAGGATATATATGCAAATGTTATCTTTATGGGAAAATAAGTAAAGCTCTATCATTTAACACTAATAAGATATTTTAATAAAGAATTGCAACTTCACACACAAATGTATCATCTGGATTTAAATAAGAATTTTCAATTCAGCTGCTAATTGTGACTTTTGGACTTACCTAAATGCCTTGGAAGGTGTCTTCATTCTTTTTCCTATTAAATTGGTCACCACAAGAAGGGCTTTGTGGTGTAAGAGTTACAGACATGTTATAAGTTTGCAACATGTGAGCAGCTATATGATTTGACGTTTTATTTAACAGCCTGCATGTTTGGCTCTATTTCTATGTTTTTACTTGTAGTTTCTAAAACACAACTTCTTCTACCACGTAGTTCTCTTATTTCCTGAAATCGGAATTACTAAGAATTGGGCTAATGGGTATAATGTTTGATTTTTGTCTGGGTTTGTAAATACTTTGTAATCAACTTAATTCCATCATAAAATAGTTATCAAGTATTTTTTTTCTTGACATGCCAAAAGCCAGACACTTGTGTTAGAGTTTGAATTTGAAAAAGTGATGACAGCAAAAACAGAAACAAGTCACTAAAATCAAATTATTTTTAATATAATAGTCTAATTAAACTATTTGTCCTTATTAAACACTAACATTGAGATACAAATTGAGATCAAATGAGTATTTACAAATCCAAAATCAGTTTTCCAAGTATATTGAGTTATTTTGATGGATTTTGATTTCTACTGATAGGATAAATCCTGCTGTTACTTCTCACAGAAACTGGAGCGTTTGGCAGGGCATAAAGGTATTTCAGTGAACCTTCTGTTATAAATGAAACCTCTTGTATCCTAATGAAAGCTGTACTTGCCCAAATAGCTTTTCCTTGATTTCTTAATATAATGTCATATTATACCTTACCATCCATCTCATCTTGGAAATCGAGTTTAGAAGATCAAATTTGTAGTAATTGGATATAGAACACAATTAGAAATTGTAGAGAAACTGAATATCTAAGAACTAGAAATAGACTAATAGAAAAGATTTGGAAACAGGTATAAAGCACATAAATACATGCACCTTAGAGTCCTTGATTAATACATCAAATAGTTTTGCATTTGATGTACATTTCTTGGCTTGGTCCATGAGCAAATTGCTTGATTCAGAACATAAATTGCTGTCCTGCGCATGCCTTGAGCTATTGTCTCAAGACTAATATTAGGAAGTGTTCAGAGGTTTTTAATGTGTTTGCCTCTATTTTGTTGCATAGCCTGTGCATGATGCCACCCTTCAGTCATTAACTATATTATAATACATAAAATATCTTCTCATATGCAGACTTCATGAGTACACTGTCTTCTAATCTAAGGAAACTGATAACAAATATAGGGAATAAAAGCTATTGGGTACCAGTCAATTGCTTTATTCTTTAATTTAAAATTTGTATTCATTGAATAATTATCACTGCTTATGTACTCTGTGTTACACAGAACACAATACATGACACATCTCTACAACAAATGGAAAATACTCAGTTAATGATAAATAAAGGAAAGCATAGTATTGGGTGGCATTAGACTTCAAATGATAGAAAACCAGTTTCTTAAAAAGTCTTTCTTAGTGCTTTTAGAAATGCACAAAAGCAAAAGTAAGTCCTCTTACTAACAGATCAGGTTTTAAAATCATTGCTTTGCTTCTGTTCCTCATTTTAAGAGTTATGTTTCTGAACTATAGCACTAAGTAGGCTCAGGTACTAGAGAAAGCAAAGATGAAGATGCCTAGAATACTAGCTGCTAAGGACAATTCTTTAATTTCTCTGTTTCCTCAGGTTAAAGCAAATAAATTTCTGTGCTTAGGGTCTGGAGCCTTGTATAACATGGAATTTCAGGGTAAACCAGTCAGAGTCCTTATTGCTTTATAGAATTCTCTGAATCTCAAGTACTTCACATCAGATTTATGTTGTAGAATTTCATGTTTGAGAAAGTCTTTGAAAGAGTATTGCCTTATGCATATGCTTGAAATAGTTTCTTGTGGTTCTTTTATAACCTTCTGAAATGCAGTAGCATATAGTCTTGCAAAAGTTATAAAAGAAAATCTGAGTCTACTTACCACAAACAATAAATGTATATTTTTAAATTTCAAAGTCTAAGACTTTCCCGCAGATACAGAATGGTGAATACGTGAATTACCCTGAAGATCAATTAACTCTTATAAATTCTAAGAAAGTCATTTCTGCACCAAAGTTGTCATTTACTACATGACACTAGTCTGTTGACTCAGCCAACACAGCCTCTTTGAAACTGGCTATAATTTCCAACTTACAGCAGCTGTCATGATGAAAGGACAACAATCATTATCTGATAGTTTCTGCCATCTCTATTCATTTAGAGTCCATTAGCAACAGGAATATGTGATTTTTAAATTACTGAATTACTCGTACTTCCATTAAAAGAACAGACATGCAAAGTAAAATAGAACAGCCTCTTTCCTACAGCTTTCTATTTTTCGGTCTAGTTATTGCCATTTCTTCCATTCAAAGCAAATTGGATTTTGTTCTCACAAAGGAGAGACCTTCTCTATCCTCTGTGTTAGTGCCATTTTAAACCAAAGCAAGTTCCACCAGGTGCTGGATGAATGAACAAATCAAGGAATGAATGGACGGTGTGCCCTGCAGGGTCTCTTGGCCTGTGGTAGGTGAAGAGCCCACACTGGGTTTCATGTTTGATATGCTTGCTCTTGCCAGTTTTCTGCCTTAGGACTCTCTTTATTTTAAAATATTTTTAATAACTGTGTGCATGAAAAAGCTTGTTTATGGCAGCTGAAGGGGTGAGAAAGGCCCTTTTTTCTCCAGGGGATGCTGAATAAACTGTGCTATGTTTCTGTGTTGTGGCTGTGATCCTCCTGTGAGGTCAGCTATGAAATTTTCTACCTGTGGAATGTGTCAACACTCAGAACATTTCAGATTCTGAAGCATTTCAGATTTCAGAGTTCTGGATTAGGGATGCTCCATCTATAGCTGTCAGCGTTTTTATGAAAAACGTTTTATAACAAAGTAATAAGGGAAAAACAATATCTAATACACTGTGTATGCTTGAGTTCTTGAAGTGAAACAATTGGTTGCTTTGAAAAAAAGAAAGCCCAGAAAAATACGATGCCCATAGTGTGTCTCCTCTTTGAATGTTCAAGGTCTACATGAAAATGCAGATTTCCTTGCTAGTTTTTCCCTCCACTGGAGCACATTCATTAATCAGGGAACTCAAACTCTTCTTGATGAAGCTACTGGAATTCTCCAAATCTTTTACTTCCAATCAGTAGCAACGGGGGTGACGGTAGTCAGAGTTTATTATAGAAAATGTTTGAAAGAAGAAAAAAAAAACAGGTGAACATTTAAAAAACCACTGATAGATCATTCTAGGTGTATTAAAATTGTCACAGGCCTTGGAAATCCCAAGGGGTGTATGTTATAGCTAATATATGTGCTGTCAATATTCAACACAGTTTATGTTTAACAATGCTAATTTGATACAATCACATTTAGTATTTCATTCTATATTTTCTAATACAGGGCTAATTTTTAACCCTACACCAGGTTAAATCCTCTTGCTGAGGAGATATAGATCATCCTGGGCCTCTATTATCCTAACACTTTATCAGAGTTCATTGTACTTATTTAACTATATTAAAAAATTCCCTGAGGGCAGAATGTATGTGTAGATTACTCAGTAGAGTCAGTTGGATTAATATGCTAAGATTATTAGTGCCTTATTAAACAGGAATGCTTGAAAACATGCCATTGTTGAGACATAAACATCTTAAGGTTTTAGGCTTATATTTGCTGCCAGAGGAAGTCTACACCTAATTAGTGATAAAAAATAAAGATATAGAATTCTTGCCTCTTGTCTTACCATCCTTTGTCTTTCTATACTCGCAAGCTCTCTTTAAAATCTCTTTCTGGTTCTCATAATTTATAAAATCTCAGATGGTACCAGATGTTTGGAGGAGGCCGTCCATATATCCCTGACTTTAAAGTATAGGAAGATTTATTCCAGCCACAGAAGCATAATTTCAACCTTGACTTTTGTGTTCCTGAGCAAGATGTAATCTGCAACACGGGCTCTTGTCACTAATGCAATCCTTATCTGTGGAGCGTTGGCATTGATGCAAACACCCAAAATAACCACAGAGTATTACTGAAATGAGTTCTGCCCACTGTTTGCCTCTAGGAAACCTTAATTTAATGTAAATATTTTTCAAGAAAACCATTTTTCATTTTAGGCAACGTTCAAAAGCGTGGGTGGGAAAAATTGTACATGAATACACAGAAACATCTGGGGTAAGTGTCTTAGCCCAGACTCTCAGTATCTCAAATTAGGTTTTTCTCTCACTACACAGTTTCTAGTAGTGAAAATAGGACAAAATCTCTCCTGTCTTTCTGGGGTGACTAGCTTGGCGTGCTCAGGGTTCACCCCTTCATTTGCACTGCTCTGCAAGAGGAGTGTGGGCTGTGTTTGGCTCTGTGTAATCCCATGTGCTCCCAGTGGGCATGTGCAGGCATCTGCCAGGGGTGAACTGAGGCTTTTTCAGGTACTTTAAAATGGATCTACTAGCATATGCTTCAAAGTTGGCATCAATTTAACAACAACAGCTGGTGATTTAGCTCAGTGGCATAAGCGCCTGCCTGGCAAGAGCTAGGTCATGAGTTCAACCCCCAGTACCAAAAAGAAAAAAAAAAAAAAAAGAAAAAAGAAAAAAAAATCCAATTTAACAACAAACCCAACAGAGCTCTTCACTTTTCTTACGCTAATTACTTGAGAAAAATCTTTTGAGCACCGTCCTTGTGCTAAGCTCAAAGAAAACTTGCTGGAGGAAGACTAAGAAATGCATCCCGAACAGACTGCTGGTTTTATTTTCTCTAGATTACAAGAAAACAATAAAACCAACCTATAGATTTTCAGAAGCAAGTGAAATGCCATGGGGGTTCTAGGTGGAACACTTCTCACATTTTACCTTGCTTATGAGCTGCCTTTCTTTTGACATGATCAGGACACTAACTGAATTATAGAGTTACTAATTGCTTTCGATTAGTTCTCAGCATTGTAAAGATCCTGAAAATTTGCTGCCAATTTGACTATTGTTTTTATTGGTAGTTGATTGCATGACAGTGATAACATTTAGACAAATATAAAATGAACACAAATGAAAATAATCCACCAGGTGTGCAAACTAAGATGTTAGGTAGCAGGTAAAAATGGCAAGTGCAGGTGACCCCAAGAAACGCGGAAGTCAGAGGGGGAAGGTCTGTAGGTGCCAACCAGACAGGGGCTGTTTCAGTTAGTTTCTGCAAGATCAACAATTTGCACATTAATTTCTGCCACTGCATTCATGAAAAGTACCCAACTCTCGTCTTGGATATATTTGTTTGGGAAATGAATTGGCATAAATGAAAATAAATGTGTGAATTACTACATCACACCCAATCAAGTGTCGGTGTGGACATATTTTATAAGTCTGTGTTGGTGGTTATTATCAATGCTATAGCAAAACTCAGAGAAAGACATCAGGAAGAATTTTCCTGGAGACCATGAAGACTAATAAAAAAGTGAGAGAAGAAGGAAGAAAGGACTTGAGATGCATTCATGTAGGACAAATAACAAGTTTCACCTTTTGCTAAAGTACAACCAACATGTCAGGGGAGGTTGACAGAAGAGGATTGTAAAACATGTGATTTTTGGGTTTTTAGCCATTCCATTTCATATCAAATTGGCTTTCAGGAAAACCAATGGACTGAAAGTATAAGGATTTGTTCTAAATTAAAATAACCAATGACCACTGAGGGAAAGAAAGCCAGTCAGAAGTCACTGCTGTTTTTATAAATTACAAAGCTCCTAGTCTCATTCTTAGTCATGTCCAGCTCTAATTAAAAAGATCCATATAACCATTTTTATCAATAAATTTCAGGCTGAACAAAGAGAATGTTAGAAATTAGGGCAATTTCAACCAAAACATATAAATGTTCTATATGATTCCAGAGCCTTAATCTAGTTTAAAAATATGCTAATCATTTTAGACTTCTTGAAGATATTACATTTTTATTAGCAGTATTTGAGTACTTTCTGTTTGCCAACCTGAATCTAAATCTTCTAGAATAAATAAGAACAAGTTTATTCTTATATTTTATTTGTATCTTCCCCCAAAATCTTAGCAAACAAAAACCCTAGCAAAGAACCATGTCCCTTAAGAACTTTTAAAAAATTCCCTTAATTTTTAAATAATGCAACCTGAGATTTTACAAACAGATTTTGTCCTCCCACTGAAGGGAGAAAGAACAGCATTACAATTTATTCTCTCTGAAATGGTTCTGAGATTTTGTTAGCCGCCTTCCAATTTAATCTACCCACACTAAAAACAATCTCTTTTTAAAATACATGTCAAAACCATGTTCTCTGATCTTAAACAAATACAAAAGTGAGTGAGCCAATGAGTTATACTCCCACTGTAAAGTGCATGTAACCTTAGCACATGTCTGCACAGTAAGTTTAGGGTTTTCTGAATTCTAATACATTTAGATCTTTTTCCTGTCCTACCCAAATCTTACATGTCATGGACTTTCCCATGCATTCTTATTTAGCGGTTGGCATAAATGATGCGGTCCCTCTGAGACTGAAAAATGCCACTGCTATTTTTACCTTTCTTGCTTGTCACTGTGTAATTGCAGTAAATGCAATTGAAAGTACTTTTATTTGAAGGCCATTTAACAGAGGGGAAGAAAACACATTTACTCTTTCAAGGCCCATGTATTTTCCTGGGAGAAGCTTGCCTATGAGATTTGTCCTTTATCCTTGGATAGCTATTTGGGAAATTTCTTTGGACAGTGAAACCTCCCAAATGATTTTGCAGCCTAAGAACAGAACCATGATTCACAGTGTTTCCTCCAAATTCTCCCCATCTCTTTTCTTCCCATCTTCTTGAGAGTGAAAGGCTGTTTCAGGCTTGTGTGTCTGAAGCCTGTTTTTTTTGCCAGACTGAAACAAAAAATTTGCATGCTCCACAGAAAATATTAACCTATTTTCATTGAGAATTTAAAGAAGAAATTATTTTCTAAAATCTGTGGCTATGGTAAGGTAATATAACTTAAAATTAGTGCTGTCTACTTTTTTATAGTATTCTAACTTATTCCTTCTTATAGGAACTCAGTAATCCTCAAAACAATTAGTTTTATTGTTCCCATTGGAGAGAACCAGTGAGGGTAGCTAGCTTGGGCATCTTTAACAAAACCATCTTTTGTGATATACAAGAAAGTCTCTCCTATTTTATAGGACAAAATGAAGAAAAATGTTAAACAGTGTTTATAATTTGCTGAAAGCTGTTTGAAGTGTATTGGACTTATCCTCCCTTCTTCCCTGCCATTTAAACATCAACACTCTTGCTGTACTCATCCGTTCAATCTCAGGTCTGTTTCAATGGCTCTTACCTATAAAAAGGTTCCACTCGGTGTCCAGATCCGCCTGGTTGGCCAAGCAGCCCTTCATGACATTGAGGCAGTAGTTGTTGCAGGGTCTCACAGTGGGCAGTCCCCGACAGTACGGGCAGTACAGCATCTTCATGAGAGCGCGGATACACCCAGGGGTAGGGCTCACCTGTTGAAAAATTGCAAAGAAAAAGAAAAAGGAAATCAGAAATAAGAATAACAGAAGAGAGGAAAAAAGAAGTCATTTTCTCCATTAAAAAGAAAAAAAACCCAACCTTATATTTGACAAAGGGACTAAACATGTTCCCTGGAAAAAAGATAGCCCCTTTAATAAATGTTGTTGGGAAAATTGGCTCTCCACATGCCAAAGACTGAAAATAGACCCATGCTTATTGCCATACACTAAACTAAAATCGAAATGGATCAAGGATCTAAATATTGAAACAGAACACTACATCTACTAGAGGACAATGATGTAGGGGAATGAAACACCCAACCTACTGTGTCCACTAGTTCGTGTTCTCTAAAACCAAAGAATGAATTTTAGGAACAATGGAAGTTAAGAGTAGAATATATTTATTGAGAGAAAGAAAGCTTCAGTCTGAGAGAGACAGAAGGGGTCTTGAGTGGGTTGCCAAGGACTCTGTTCTATCCAGGGACTTTTATAGAGTAAAATTTTGGGTTCAAGGTGGGGGAAGGCTGGGAGCTCACAAGGCAGATGGGCATAAGGTGGGACATAACTATAGTTAGCCAATAAGATCAACAGTTCAGGTAAAACTGATTACATTAGGAACAAGTGGGGAAGTGAAAGTTTAGGCATCAGCTGTGAAGATAATGAGATTCATTATGACGCCCATTCTGGTTGACTTTTATCTATTTTTGAAGACCTACAATGTCTCCAATGTTTTGGTTTTGTCGGTTTTAGTCTTTACTGTTTTGTTCAATTGTATTATAACTAATGATATAGGCAATTCTATTAGAGATAGCGGGAGGCATTATGGTAACCATTGATGGTCACCTTGTATTATGTTTTTATATTATCTATTATGTCCACCCTTTTGACTTGACCGATTCTGTTCTGTTATGTCTCATTTGGTTTTACTCTCTTCCAAAAAAGCAATAAGAACCGTGGGAGCAATGAAACCCAAAATGTGTAATAGTCATGGTACAAAAGAGAGGAAAAGAAAGTGCTCTAAACTATATAACTGCATGTATATTTAAGTGTATAAGATAGAAAATGATATCACAGAGTTTTATTGGATCATTGAACAGAACTGTTCACAGTATCATTGTTGGAATGTCCACTTTACAAGCTTTAATTTTGTGACTTGAACAATTATTTTTAAGATGGCAATATGTAATCCATTAACTAGTGATTTCCTACTGTTCATTTTTTTTCTGTAAATCTGTATAACTTGTACCCTTTCCCTGCATTTTTTTTCTTTTCTCCTTAAATAAAATTAAAAAAAAAAAAAAAAAGAAAGCAGGCATTTTTACAGAGCAATGACTCCTTCCTAGGGGGGTGGGAACTATGTAGGGTATCAATCCTAGGATATGGGTGCATTTGTTTGGTCTTTTGTTGAGGCCTGGCCCACAGCAGGAGGTATCAGTCTCTCAGTTGCCAGGTATTTGCACTGGCTTCATCCAGGACCTACCCCTGTCTCACTGCCTATAATATTTTTTAACTAACTCAGCTTCCTGCAATAACAAGGTAGGTAAAAATCTTGGAGACATAGGGGTAGGGAGAGAATTCATGAAATGAATGCAAACCACACAGGAAATACTTCAAAGAATCAACCACTGGGATCTCATATTACTAAAATGTTTTGCACTTCAAAAGAAACACCAACAAAGTGAAAAGAAAACCCACAGAATGGGAAAGAATTTTAGCCAACAATCCCCCAGACAAAGGACTTATATCCAGAACATATAAAGAACTGAAAAACATGAAACCCCCAAATTCAAAGACCCTCTCCAAAAATGGGCATCAGAGATGAACACACAGTTCTCAGATGAAGATATACAAACGGCAAATAAATATATGAAGAAATATTCCCTATCACTGGTCATTTGAGAAATGCAAATTAGAACAACTTTGAGATTTCATCTCACTCCAGAAAGAATGGCTGCCATCAAGAAATCAAATTATAATAAATGTTGGCGAGGCTGTGGGGAAAAAGGAACACTGCTCCACTCTTGGTGGGAGTGCAAACTGGTGTGACCACTGTTGAAATCAGTGTGGAGAGTCCTCAAAACCGAGGGTTGGAAGTTCCATTCAATTCAGTTATTCCCCTCCTGGGTATTTTCCCAGAAAAATTGCAAAGGTCATGTCACAGTGATATATGTGCACTCATGTTCATCGTAGCACTGTTTGCGATAGTTAAATCTTGGAAATAACCAAAATGCTTATCAACCACAGAGTGGATGAAAATAATGTGGTATTTTTATACAGTGGAATACTACTCAGCTATAAAAAGGACGATCTTGAGGCCTTTATAGGTAAATGGAGGCAACTTGAGAATATTCTCATTAGTGAAATAAGACTCACATTAGTAAATATCACATTATCTACCTAGTGTAAAAAATAAGAACTGACAGAACAATCAGATCCAAAAAGTATAACAGATATTGTAAAAGTGAAAGGGAAGGAAAGTGCTTTAAAGGATATAACAGTATATATAATATCTAAGATAAATGACCATATTATTACTAAATTTCTATTAGATCACTGAACAGAAGAGATTGCACTGTCAATGCTTAAGTGTCTAGACACTTTTTATGCTTTGATTTTATAACTTTAACAATTATTGTAAAGAGGACAATTTGCAAAGTATCAACTAGTGATTTATAATTAATATATATTATTTTTTTTAAATTCAGTATTATTCTACTTTTTCTTATTTTGTTTTTTTAAATTTTCTTGTCTTCATTTCTTTAAATAAAAAAATTGGGGAAAAAAGGCAAAATAGCTCTGATAAACCTCAAACAGTTGAAATTATTAGGATCTTAACCTCACAATTTTAACACTTTTTAATTCATCTTGAAGTCAGTCTCTTCCTGTTGAATACTTCTGCTTAGCTAAGTAAAAGTCAATTTTTGAAATGTCCCTGTCAACATTTTGATATCAATGCCATTGTAATTCAGCCCTAAAACCGACATAGTTTCATGGCAATAGGACACGAAATGAGATAATGCATGTGGAAGCAATTTGGAAAGTTAAAAGCCCCATAAAAATGTAGGTATTATTAAAGTTTAATGTGACACCTTTAGAAAAGTTTCCAACTGGTTACTTGACCTTTTATTCTCAAGGAAGTTGGCTGACAGAGTTCCTCTGTATTAATTTTTTTTGGAAAGGGTCAGTGTCAACTTGTCTGGGAGTTCTGAGATCCAGGCCTGTTTTGAAGCAATGGAACCTCTAAGGCACCTGTGGACCTGAGAATGGACCAGTGCAGACTGTAAACAGAAATCCTTGCAGTCATTCAGACGAGTTACTAATCAACTGACAAAGAAGTGCTATTTTCCCTGAATAAGAAATGTAGTTCTCTCAAGTTAATCAATTCTAAAACAATAAGGACTTTTAAAAGACTCATTAAAAATTCTAATTTGATTTTAAGAGGAAAGAATATTCAAAACAGTATACATCATCAATAAAAATACAGAAAGCTTTTTTCCATGACTACATGTTTAAATTATTGTCCTATCTGTTTGGCTGGGTTACATAACTTTGATGGCTTAGTCAAGTAACTATATGTACGTTGCTACAGTCGTGTTTTAGATCAAAAGAAAACAAACAACCTCACTAAACCTAAATGGTGTTGTTGGACTTTGTGAGAATTGTGGTCTTATTAGATGGACCTGGGACCATGGGTGACATCTATTTGACAAGGACATTCAGATACTGATATTGCATAATGTCAGCGTAATGCTAGAATACTAAAGTATTTGCACATAAATGGACACTTTCAATTACTATAGATATTCCAGTTCATCCTATCCTTCAGCTATTTTTTAATGCTTGGCTTTGGTTTCTGTAACATTTTTAAAATGTTATGCTGTATAAAGATAACACCCTAAGACATTTTCAGAAAATATAGGCATTTATTTAGACACTGTAATGTCTAGATATCCTCCAGAAGTTCTTGCATTTTATTTCAAAGGTTTTATTAAAACTAAACCATCTCATTCTCGAACTGTTGGGCTGCTCATTTTTTCAACAGCAGTCATATATAATGTTTTATTTCTTCATACTCAATGTCCCACAATCAACCCTTGTCAACATTAGAGATGCAAAATTGAGACCTCTTAGACACCTTGACTGTCTATCGTTATAACTGCTCTGTGGAACATCTAGTAGAAAGTATTACAAGCATGATTCTCAAGTTCTTTTTGAATCAACCTTTCCACCACATTTCCCAATTTCTTGGTCACACTGACATTCAAAGATGAAAAACAAAATAGAACAAGATGGTTTTATGCATCTAGGAGTTTGATCATTGCTTTTAAATTTTGCTGTCAAATACCACTTGATTGCATTAATTTCAAAGCATTGCAAAAAAGCTGTGTTGAGACCAGTACAGTTTTCTCAGTCTGACATGTCTCCAACTCAGGTAGCAACCAACAGAGACAATTGAACAGCCTTAATAACATGGCTCCAGACACTTTCAGAAATGACATCCTTCTTGGTCAAACACAGGGCATTTGAAGAAGAAATAGAACATGTGGGATCAGAGTCAAATTTTCATCACATGTCACAGTTTTTGAGCTCGCCTACTGCATGCCTAAATGAAAACTTTGAAAAATCCTCACTTCAAACTGAATAGAAAGTTGTTTTAAACATCAGTTATATAAAGTGCTATACCCTTTAAAACTCCCTTTATTCTGAAATTGATATAGACTCATTTAAAGTTGAAGAAGTCATGCTGTCATGGTACCTCCACTCGCAGTCTCTAAATGGTGACATCATATGTAGCTGAAGTACAGTATCAAGACATGGAAACCGATATTGTTTACACTGCAGTGATCCAGCCCACAGATCTTACTAAGTTTTCATGGCATTTTTTAACCTGCCTTCCTTCATATGTATGAGTCTACACCGATTTTGTTCAATTTTATCCCACCTACAAAGTTGTGTAGTAATTATAACCAACACAGAGAACCATTCTATCACCAAAAGATTTCTCTTGTGCTCCCTCTACCTTATCCCGTGCTGTCAGCTCGACTTGCAGTCAGCTTTTTTATTTGTATAGTTTTGTCATTTTGAAGAAGAATGTGAAAATAGAATCATACAGCCCATAACCTTTTCAGCTTAATTTTCTTTTTCTTTTTTTTTCTTGTGAAACACAATGCCCTTGAGGCCCACTCATGCATTTGTAACTTGTTATTTTTAAAATAACAATATTTCATTGCTTGGGTGTACAGAGTTTTCTCAACTACTCAGCCACTGAAGGGTAACTGGGTTGTTTGCTAGGAGCAATCATATACAAGTTTTTGCATAAACATAAGCTTCCCTTCCTCTAGGATAAGTATTTAATAGTATAAATAATGGATCGAATGGATATTGCATGTTTAGTTTTGTAAGAAATTGCCAAGTATTTTCCACAAAGCACATGTAGCATTTTATAATTCCATCAAGAATGGATAAGTGATAAGAATTTTCTACACTCTACATTCTTGTCAGCATTTGAATTATCACTATTTTTTAATTTTATACATTCCAATAGGTATCAACTTTTAATTTTATTGTGAGTTTCCTCTAAATAATATCCTATCAGCAGTTCAGCCTGAGAGACCTCATAAACATCGGATCCTGAATCATTCACTAATAGGTCTCTGTACAATATAAAAATTTTTTAAAAATTAAGCCTGATAAATGTTTGTATATTTAGGGAAAAACATTAAAAAAGATTTCTAAGAGTCATACTTAAAATTTAAAATAGAGTAACCTCAAACATATGCAGCCACAAATCTGTGAATTTTCTGGAATATTAGCAAAAATACTTCCTACTGAAGAAAACTGTATTCTTTCAGCAACGATAAAGAATATAAACACTTTTAAGGAATAAAATGTTGAAACTGTTCTTTTAGTTGGTGATGTGAATTCTTGTTTATCATCAAATACATATCTGTAGTGGTCTAGGTATTAAACGTAGACTGGGAAATAAACTTATGTACTCAATGAGTTCAGGATGGTGATACATGATTCGACACTTACTGAATTCACACCTAATTTTGTCTGATATCACCATTAGTAATCTTTTGTGAAGAATTTAAAAAATAAGAAAAAAGAAATATGAGCTCCTTACATTTTGGGATAAATTGTTTTAACTTGTTCTTTTGGCCTTGTTTGTATATAATGAATGGCATAAATTATATCATAGTATTATAATCGATGTTCTTGTAGAATAACTACCAATAAAATAAGACAAAAGGTAGTTTATTTTGTAAGGTTAAAATGTGCTACACTGGAATATTTTAAGAATTACGAAAAAGATACAATAAAGCTATACTGGGAGATAGGACAACGACTTATCTACCTGACTACTCATGGTGTCAAAATGTTGTACCAAGTAATTCTTATGTTTTATAAATGTGAATTGGAGCATAAAATCTCTTAACCTTATAAAAAGCAATTTGTTTCAGGTCTGTAATACATTTAAGATTTCTGTATGTAGATGGATATGTGTGTATTGGTGCTCACATTAGCGATTCTAGATAACAGTCAATGTAAAATAAGATGTCCTTCAGACATTAAATAAGCAAGAAAATGTGAAAGTTACAGATCTTTATAGATAAAGAATGGGTATGTATCTAGAAAGTGCTTGTTTGTATGGAAATCATGTAACCAAACATACACATCTGTATTTTGTTCTCAAAGGACAGACAGATTAATGTAGGTATATTGTTTAGCTAGAAAAATTTCTAAATGTGCTTTGAAGCAAGAGTTGATGCAAGCCTTCACTTTCTGAGGTAGAGATATTGTAACTGACAAGACACTTCTCCTCATGCTCTATGTATGGGTCACCAGAAACGGAAATATTTTCTGAAGCCTTGAAGTATGATCAGACAACAGTCAAATTAGTGCTCATATTTAGTCTCTTTAATTATTATTCTTCAGCCTGTAAATAGGCTTTGGAGTAAATCCATGGGAATTTAAATTTGTACTCGTCTTGGAGGAATGCAGTGTAATGTGAGCCCATGAAAGAACAATTAGCCTAGAATTGGGAAATAGGTGTTAATGGGAGGGCTCCATGGTAGCCATGTAATAGATGTCTGTAGAACATTTACAGAAGATGAGTATCATAATAGAAGTGGCATAGCAGGGCATGAGGCATCAAAATTAGTCTCTTTACTAAAGAAATTACCACACTAGAAAAGAATGAAAGACTCAACTTCTGTGAACTTTGGAATTTAACAATAATTGCAAAAAATTACAGCAACCAGAAGAGTGCTTAATGAAGTGTCTAGTAATATTTATATTAAAGAGCATTGCTAAACTTCAAGTCTTAAGAAATTTAAAAATACTGGAATCCTACAAAGCATTTTCTCTAAGCAGAATGGAATTGAAGCTAGGAATCGATAACAGAAAGAAAAGTATAACACGTACATGTTTGTGGAAATTAAATCATACATTCTTATACAGTGAGGAAGTTGAAAAAGAAATCACTGGAGAAATTAGAAATACTTAGATGAATGAAAATAAACCCAGAACAGTACAAAACTTACAGCCATAGGTGCCTAGGTTAAAAGAGAAAAAGGATCTCAAAATCAACAACCAACAGAATTCATTGTGAAACTTGAAAAGGAAGAGAATGCAAAATCAAAAACTAGCAGAAGGAAAGTAATAACAAGTAATAAAAACATCAAAGAGAGAAAAATATCAGATCAATGAAACTAATAGATGATTCAACAAAATTGATAAATCTTTAACAAGATTGAGTAACAAAAGAGAAAGAAACAAATGACTGAAATTATAAGTGCAAGTAAGGATAATTCTGCCAAATTTGACTGAGATTAAAAACTACTATATAAAACTACTGTGAAAAATTGTATGCAGTGGAGAATAGAATAGCATGCTTTCAAAACGCACATGCACCTAGAACCTCCAAATTTGACTTTATTTGAAAATACAATTCCATGATTAGGGCTCCATACCTAGCAAGTGTCCTTATAGGAAATAGCAAAGGACACAGAGAGAAGAGAAAAGGTGATTAAAGATGAAGAAAGAGGCTAAGTTACGCATGTATCAGCCAAGAATACCAAGCACAGGGGAAAAATCCCACTCGAAGCTGGAGAGAAGTGTGAGATAAGCTCTACCTCTGAGAATCTAGAAGGAAAAAAAAAGAAATATGAACTAATTAATTTCTGTTGTTTTCAATAACCTAGTTCATGACAATATAATACATACAACAAAATTTAGAGACCTTAAGGTTTTCTAGAAACACAAAGTACCAAGATTGACCATGAAGTAACAAAAAATTGTAAGTGACCCAGGAGAAATAGATTTTATCAATAATTTTTAAAACCTCTCAAATAAAGAAAAACATTTGGTCCAATTGAATTCTGCTAAACATTAAGAAAGAATTAACTAAAGTGCTCCTTAAACACATCCAGAGCATAGAAGATGAGTGTCATGGTTTAAATCTAACATGTCTCTGAAAGTCTCATTGTGTTCAGAAGTGGAGCTTTTGGCAGGTGGTTAGATCACCGTGGCCTCTACTCATCAGCAGATTAATCCTGGTCTTGTTGGAAGAGGCAGGTAATTGAGAGCATGATCCTGAAGTGTACATGTTTATCCGTGGCTCCTCTTTTCTCTTTGCTTCCTGGCTGCCATGGGACAAGCACCTTTCTGCCACCAGGACCCTCTGCCAAATCATTTCTATCTTAGAGGCATCTGACCATGGTCTGAAACTGTGAATCAAAATGAACTCTCCTCCTTTAAGTCTCAAGTATCAGTGTTTTGTCCCAGAGATTGGATCATGACTAAAACAATGAGGAAATATTTCTATGGTCATTCTAAGAAGCCAGTCCTACTTGATACCAAAGCTAGAAAAAGACATGATAAAGAGGGAAAACTAAGGAGCTACTTATCTTGACTAAAAGAACTCTCAGTGAAATACTAAGAAAGGGAATTTAACATTAAACTGAAAAGGATAAAATTTGGGCTCTGTCTCAAGAATGCAAAATGGCTTAAATAAGAACACCAATGACCAAAATATATCAGATTAGTAGAACAAAAGGGGAAAACACACGATCATTTCAATTATGCAGAAAAACCACTTGACAAAATCCAATACACTTTCATGATTTAAAAAAATATAGAAAACTAGGAATAAAAGGGAAATTTCTAAACATGATAAATGACAATTATGAAAACACAACCATACTCAATAGTAAAAAACTATAAGATTTCTTCTTAAGAGCAGGATGAAACAGTTTTCACTAATTCTAGTTAATACTGCATTTAAAATTCTAGCCATAACCATTAACAAAGAAAAAATTAGACATTATTTGATAGGAAAAGAATTAAAATTATTTCTATTCACAGATGACATTATTATACATATTGGAAACCTCAAAGCATCTGCCAAAAAAAAAAAAAAAAGAGAGAGAGAAAAAAAGAAAAAAAAAAAAGGAAATTGCTACAGCTAATAAATTAATTCAGCAAAATTTCAGTATAAAACAGTGTACAAAAATCTGTGGTGTTTTCACACACTGATAATTAACAATGTAAAAAGAAAATTCAGAAAATCATTCCATTAATATCAAAAATAATAAAATACCTAGAAATGATTTTGCCAAGGAAGTATAAATTTTATACTTACATTTATAAAACATTGCTGAAAACAATTATAAAAGACCAAAAGAAATGGAAAGACATCTCATGTTTCTACATTAGAAGATTTAATATGGTTTAAAGTAATACTACTAAAAGAATTTTGCAGATTAATCACAATCTTTATCAAAATTTCAACACATTTCCCTTGAAGAAATGGAAAAGTTGCTCTTCAAATTCATATGGAATTGTAAGGTGCCCAAGTAGATTTAATACTCCTGTAAATGATGAAGACAAATTGGAAGACTCATACTTAACTGATTTCAAAATTCACTATAAAACTAAAGTCATGAAGCACTCCCAAAAATGCCAACTCTGGCTGTTCATTGAAAAACTTGTAAACAGACTGCCCAGGAGATATTTGACTTCTCACGTTCACTGCACTTTCAACCACCACGGCTTAGAAGTGGAGTCAAACTGATGACAATTGATGGATGAATCTGACAAGAACTTACAGTAGACACATAAATGGAAGATCTGTTCAGCCTTTAAAAAGAAGGAAATCTTAGCCTCATCTAAATATAGGTGGACCTTTAAGACGTTACGTTAAGTGAAACAAGCATGTCACTGAAAGGAAAATACTATGCGAGTCCATTTGTAGGAGATATCAGACCCTAGAAATGAAGAGTTAGAATGGGGCTTCCAGGTCCTACGAGCTGAGGAATGCGCGGTTGTTTCTACTCAGTGATGCGGAATTCCAGTCGGACAAGATTAAAGCAGTCTACAGATGTGTTGTACGTCAGCATGCACACAGTTAACAATACAGTGAGGCACGCTGTTTACGAGACTAGATACAATGTTCTCTGTTCTTTTGTGAACAACAGCACAATGGTATTGTAATGACAGACATATAGAATTAGAACTGAACAGAAATGAACCTACACATTTAGGGTCAGTTGATTTTCATCAACAAACAGAAAGGGACGAGGAATAATCTCACCAGCAAATTTCATTGGGACAGCTGTATATTCACAAGCAGAAGAATGAAGGTGAACCTTCATAGCCTGCACAAAAATGAACAGAATGCACCCATGATTCAAATATAAGAGCAAAATACTTTAAAATTTTAAAAAATGCTTATGAGGTAAATATTTATTGTTCTTCATGAGACAGGGTCTGCTATGCAGTTCAGGCTGGCATTGAGCTCTCTTTGTAGCCCAAGCTGGTCTCAAACTAACAATGATCTTACTGCCTCAGCTTTCTGAGTGCTGGAATTATACATGTGTACCATCATACCAGGTTTAGGGGTAAACCCTAATGATCTTGGATCTGGCAGTGGATTCTTACATTAGATAATAAAAGAAAAGATAAGAGGACTTCACAGAAATTTTAAGTATTTGTGCATCAAAGAACATCATCTAAGAATAAACAGGGTACAAGTAGGAGAAAATATTTACAAATCACATGTACAATTCAGGTCTAGTGTTCAAAATATGTACAGGATTTCTATAGTTTAACTATGAAAAAGACAGCACAATAAAGGGAAGGCAAAGAATCTGAGTAGACATTTCTTCAAAGAAGACTCACAAATGGATAACAAACTGATGGAAAGATGCTCCACATCATTAGTTGTCAGGGAAATGCAAATTAAAATGAGATACTGTTTCATAGACTAGGATGGCTTTGATGTAAACAACAGACAACAACGAGTATAGGTGTGGGGTGGAGGAATTGGAGCCCTAAAATATTACAAATAGAATGTAGAAGAGGAAAATAGAATGTAGATTCTGGGAAAGTTTGATGGCTCTTCAAAAAATTAAACATGAAACTATCATGAAATCCAGACATTCCACTCCTACTGATATACCCACAGAGATAAAAGCATACCACGCAAAACCTTGTAAATAAATGTTTATAGCAGAGTTATTCACTAATGGCTCCGAACTGGTGATGAACCTAATGCCCATCAATTGATTAATACATAAACAAAATATAGTACAACATACAATGAAATACAACTCAGCAATTCAAAGAAATAAATTTTGACATGTGCTATCATGGATGAATTTTAAAAACATTAGACTGAATGACAATAGCCAGTTATAAAAGACCTCATATTATATTATTCTATTCCCACTGAATGTCCAGAATAGGTAAATCAGCAAAGACAGAAAATAAGTAGAGATTGTCCAGGGCTGGGGCAAAAGAGAGATGGAAGTAGGAGAGGGGGCTGGAGAGTGACTGATAATTGTTTATCTTTTGTGATGAAAATGTTTAAAATTGGGCTATGGAAAGTTACAGTAGTCAATATTGTAAGTTTATTAAAATATTGGTATCTTTGCTTTTAGTGGGTTAACTATATTATATATAAATGATGGCTCAATAAATTTGTTTAAAGTGAGAGACAGATGAACATTGAACCAAAGAATTTCTACTACCATAGTTAAGCAGTAAGCAAACTTCAGGGCTTGGGTATAGGTCAGGAGAAGGGCATGTTCTTGACATACTCAAGGCCCTGGTTTCAATTGCCATTGTTATCCCCAAAAGGAATTTTAGAGAAAGCAAAACAATTCTTGATCCATACCTAAAGGCACCATTGGCTATACAGTTATAGAAAATAATACATTGCATTAGTCCTGAATTATATGATACCACAGTCAGCTTGATATGCATGACCTGAATGATATCTTAACATTTTCTTTCAGAAGAAGTGACCTATTACTTCCACTGTGGCTAATGGAGATCTGGTGGAGATGAATATACATGCATACACAAAGAAAGGCTTAGGGCCCTCCTGTTCAGTTTGAATACTGATTAATATGTGCATGCTCTACAACTATCTAGTCTTTATCTTGTACTATTGAACAAGAACAAGGATAAGACAGGAAACAACTATGAATTGCAAATCAGAGCCTGAAGGAAAAATGTTCCCTACATGGACGACAAATGCTTATCGTGCCACTGTGAGAAAAATTCAGGCTATTTTTAAAATTTTAATTTTATTAACTAGAAACCACCTCTGAAACCAAGAGGCTTGTGAAGCGTTTGCAAGCCCTAAAATGATGACTGAACTTTCTGTGTCTGGGAGAAAAGGAATTGACATAATTTGCATACCTAATAAGCATAACTGCAGAATTTCCAGATCCAAGCTTAAGTAGCATCAGTGGATGTGAGAGGTAAGTTCAATGACATTTCATGTTTGTTCTTGTTGGTTTGTTAATGTTTCCTAGATTATTAAACAAATTTGCTGCTATCTAGATCCAGTTTCTATATGTGATTTAACTCCTTAAAACATAACTAGAACAGCTGCAGAAATGAGTAAATGTATGTTATTATTCACTCCACAAACTGGAATGGTTCCAAATAGCACTTAAATAAATTACACAAACATGCACACATACACACACAAAGGCACACAAAAAATATTTTCCATCCATTAGAAGGAAATAGCTCTACTAGTTAAATACATATTTCAGAGGGCTTTCTACTGTGCTTACTTAATAGAACACATCATTTTAATTCTATCTTACCATACTATAATGAGGTCTTGGTGATACTGTTTTTTATTTGGGCAGTCTGCTTGACATTCCAAATTTACCTGATTGTAAATTTTCAAAATGTGAGTATAGAATGTGAAACAAGATCTCTAAGGATCTCATCAGGTGATAGCTGTCTTCTTCAGTTAGAAATTATAGCTTAAATGTTACATCATTTACAAAAAAAATTTTAGCAGTGACTTTAAATATGAGTCACTGAAGTAAGAATCTGCCTTATGCAAAACTATGACTTTCAAGCTCTGTATAGTAATACTATGTACTTCCATCTGCTTTGGAATATACACAGTCTGTTTTAAAATAAGTAAGTGGGCGTGGCATTTTCAAGAATGTACAAGTTAATCAATTTCTCAGAAACATGCACAACTTTCAATGCTTAGTATAAGTAACTGGCATATGGTAAGATACAATACAACAGGAACATAAAAAAACACCATATTGTGTGTTCTTATACTTTTGATATACAACAAAAGTGGGTAAAAATCTGTGTTAGATCTGTTGTGATCTATCTATCTATCTATCTATCTATCTATCTATCTGTCTGTCTATCTATGATCTATCTATCTACCATCCATTGTCAGTTTCTCCAGGAGCAATATCTTCCTGCCAGGTGCATTGATATTGCCTGGAATTGATGCACTGTAAATGTTACACACCTATGGATTTGCAATAGCCATCCTAATTCCTAATGAGCCTTTTGTGAGAAGCCCTGTGACTCACAACATCAGTAGTTTGAATGGATAATACACATTCTTCACCTTGAATGGAAAACTATCATCATGGTGTCAAGGAAGGAGAAAATACCAATTGGTATTAAAAATACCAATGTAACAGAAATGGCACAAGACCAGTTAGATCATCCTCTAAGCAGCTGGCTGGCAATTAAGTAACAGACTCCTATTGCTAGGAAGGGGGGCATTCCTTGAAATTTCCATGTAATGAAGGAATGTATGAAGGCAGAGGTCCTATAGGACAGGCCAATGATGAATCCACTATTCACAAAGTAATACAAATAGATGACAAAAACAGCTAAGATGGTGGTGGATCCCCCCTGCTTCTTCCAGTATTAATGAAATGGACAGCTAGGACTGAATTCCATTCTTAAGTTCATTCAAAGCACTTGGTGAGCATAACCGTGTGCTGGCACTGCTTAAGGTATTATAATGAAAGTGAAAGGTGGATTTCAAAATTGCCAAGGAGGAAAATTCATAGCTGAGGAAGGACTTGTGAGAACTGTGCAATGTTTGGACGATTGGCTGAGAAACAGCTATTGAAGCACTTAATTTTATGAACAACAGGCCAGTGGGGAACACAACATAAGGACTTCCTACTGCTGTAAATTCCAGAAGAACGGAGGCACTAACTCCAGTGAAATATGGAGAATACAGAGAAATTGGCCTCCTCAGGCTCCTCACCAATTAATATTATTTCTATTATTCTTGCACTAAACAAACTCCTTTCAGGACAACATGGTGAGTTTATGCAAGCTCACTGCACATTTGGTGGTGTTGGATAATTTAGAGATTCCAGTAGATCCAGGGGGGAAGAAAAGAGGGGAGAGTATACCAGGAAAAGCAACACTCCATGCAAAGTATTACAAGGAGAATTTGCAGAAAAGAGATACAAAAATAATGTTCGTGTTTTTCTTCTGTCAAGAGAGTAGAGAAGACTCTTCCCCCAAATAACACAGAGTCATTGGGATAACTCCTTAATCTTACAAGTGATTTTCTTTGAAAGATGAACTAATTTTATTCATCAGTTATACAATATTTGATATAAAAACATGACATTAGATTAATAACTTTTAAAATGATGAAATATATAAATAAGTGATGAGGTTTTCCTGACATTTTCACCAACATTTCTAGAGTTTTCCCCAAGGATGCTTTCTGAATCCAATGCCTCTGATATTCTCATATTTTAGTAAAACTGAAGGCATTCTAGAGAAGTTCAATGGCAATGCATTACTGAGTCCAAGACAGCATACCGATAAACATAATTCAAGTGATTTTTACGGAATTAGTTCATAAACACTTTTGAAACTTTAATTAATGTCATTTGTAGTTAGAAGTGCATCATGCTGTCCTTCATCGCCACTGTAGCCACTGAACCGTTGTGAGGAAAATACTTCCCAGAGTGACCATTTGCCTATGCAAAAATCCTATCAGACTTTATACTATTTCAATTTACAGTGCCAATTTCTAAAGCAACGACCATTAATTGCTATATTTAAAAGAACTCTATCATCTCTGATGACAAGTGGAAATTAATGAAATTGAGTAAAAAAAATAATCAATGAATTGAAGAGTTGATTCTTTAAAAGAATAAATGGCACAGACAAACCCACAGCTAAATTTACCAAAAGAAGGAAAAAAAAGTTAAAGGTAAAAAACATAAAATCAAACAGAAATCACTGACTCCAGAAGAATATGACTACTTTGAAAACCTATATTCCAATAAACTGGAGAATCTGTAAGAAATGGATAATTCCTAGACACATGTGAATGACCAAAACTGAATCCACAAGATATAAAAACACTGAACAGGCCAATTAAGGTCAATGAAATGAGGCAGTAATAAAATCTCTTCCAACTAAGAAAAACTCAGGGTTTGATGGATTCACTGCTGAGTTTTACAAGAACATCAAGGAATAATTAATACCATCATTCCTCCAACTCTTTCATGAAATTGAAAGGAACAATGCCAAACTCTTCCCTTTGAGCTAGCATTATCTTGATATTCAAATCACCAGGAGAAAAAGAGAGAAAGAAACAAAGAAAGACAAAAAACTACAGTTCAGTTTCTTTAAAAAATATAGATATAGTAATCACCAACAAGACACTTGCAAATGGAATACAACCAATCATTAAAAAGCCATACATTAGTCAGGTAAGGTGGTGCACACCTGTAATCTCAGCACTCGGGAGGCTGAGTTAGGGGGATCTCCATGAATTCAAAGCCAACCTGGGCCAGTCCATTCAAGGACAATCTGAACTGCATAGTGAAACCCTGTCTTAAAAAAAGACAACCAGGAGGTGACCCTGCCTGGAAACCATCACCATGTGTCGGCTCCTGCTGGAGTGGGGACAGCCAGACCCAAGCCTCTCTCTGTGAGTCAGCTCCATTCGTGGACCGCAGGGGAGAGAGCAAGGCCTCACCAGGAAGGAATCCTCACTTGGAAATCATCATTTTTATTGTTTTTTGGGTTGGGTTTCATTATCTTTTGTTTTGTTTGATTATATCAAATCCGATGACTTGAGCAGCTATTTAAAAGATAGCAAGACATATTAGGGTAGCCATTTTGGATTTACTGTTCTCTTGTTTTGAAGTCCTTTACTGCATCACTGTTTTGTTTTTATTGTTTCTATTCCATTCTGTTCGATTTTTACTATGTCCAAAAGTATCTGTAGCTATTTTGAAGACAACAAAAGGCATTATGGTAACTATTGTTGATTTTGTAAAGTTTTGAAGTCATGTGCCATTTATATTGGTTTATTTTGATTGATTTTTATTGTTTTATTTTCTTGGTTTTATCCTATTTTTTTTTTTAAAGTGCACACAGTATATAATGAACAAGTTAGTTTCATCCCAGGATGCAAGGGTGGCTCAACATACATAAATCAGTAAGCGTAATACACAGAAATAAGGACAAAAATCACATAATCGTCTCAGGAGAAACAAAAAAACAGCCTGTGACAAAAATCTAAAACCCATTATGATTTAAAAAAAAAAAAAACCTTGACAAAAGTTGGTTTATAAAGACTTTACCCTAAATTGATAAAATGGTTTACGGCAAGCTTACTGCCAACATCTGTCAGCAAAACAACAAGGAGGAAAATTGAGATTACTCTATGTTGAAATACTTGTAATTTTGCCAATAAAATGTTAAGTAACATAGAAGGAAGTGTCCTGGGCATTACTTTATTTATTTTCCTTAACAAACCAGCCCAATAATCAGTTTCAACTCTTGATTTTGTTCTATAAGGAGTAAAATGTATTCTTTGAATGAAATGCTTAGCAAGAGAAAGTAATGCATTCTCAGAGCAGAACAGAACATTCTTTCTAGAAACAAAATTAAGGCTGCTGAAATTAAGGCCTGCAGTGATTCTCCTGAGGCTCCTGGAATCTGGAGTTTCAACCTGGGTTAATTATGGTTACCTAGATGTTGAAGATCACTGGAACTACTTTATATTTCCTCCATACTTTACTTATCTACACACAACTAGGTAGACTGTACATCTTGCCTGCATTGGCATTATAACATTCTTCCACGGCTGTTGAGAAAGTTGGTACTAAATGGTAGGCAACTTCCCCTGAGTGTCACAAAAATTGGAATTAAATAACGGTGACGGTAATTTAAATTCCTAATGGGTAACGTACACAAAAGAATTCTGTTTATTGATAACAAGATGCAGTTTTCACCTGTGTATCTTTAAAGGCTACAAACTTAAATGCTATTTCCATCTCTTTCCTTGTTCCATGAGGAGCACACTCAGCCCTCTCACTAATAACTACAAAGGGCAGCCCTTCTCTTCGTGATGCTGACACCTGTTCCTCAATTCAGACTGAACTCTGCTGGTGGCAGTGGGCACGTGCCGGCTTCTCAAGTCGTTCACGTGGCAGATTTACAGTGTTCAACCTTTTAAACTTCTTAAACTTATAATTAGACTCTGTGCTCAATTCTTACACAAACAGTTCAGCATCTAAGTTTCTGCTTAAATACACCTTTGACACGCTACCATCTTGGCAGGTTCCAATTATACTCTATTGATCAAAGTTGCCAACACCGCAGAAAGCACACACTGTTCTCCTAGCTGTGGCTTGTTATTGACCACAGCTGCTAACACCGAAAAAGGAGCATGTGGTTTCGTTAACTGTAGCTTCAGACCGTTTCCATTCACAGTTGGGTGTGAATTATTCATTTTTTTGGGTCAATTTTTCCCTCTTTCAGGATGACTGTGTTATGGTTGATTCTGTTTATCTATATCTCAAACAATGGCAGGATCTTACCAAATGTCCTTTGAAAATGATTTTTCATTAGTGCTTGCAAAGCCATTTAGAAGAAACTAGAGCACTTTATAATCAGCCTTTTCCCTTTTTCAGCCTTCAGTAGGATATGTTCAATTGCATTATCTTTGGCTCAAACTCTATAAAGTGTTTTTGAGATCTATGGATCCTGTTCCAGGCTCTCATTAATTGCAGACCAATGCCTTTGGCTAAAATTTTAAGATTTTTCTATATCATTACATATTTAAGGCACTGAGAAAATTTCCCCTTCTAAATGTATATCCAAACCTTGAACTCATAAGATTTGTCAACAGATTTCGGGATTCTTACTCATTTTATGCTATAATTTTCCTCGATTTTCTAGCACCACTGTAAGTGTATCTCTCTAATACATTGTAAATTAATTTATCATGAAAATACTCTGGCAGAGAAAAGGTAGATTGATTTCTAGAATAAATGAAGATAAATCTAAGTCAACATTGAGATGGCAGTGATTCCTTCCACCAGTACACTTATGTCAGGGTCTTTTGCCCAGCAACATGGTCTTTAGGCAGAGAGAAACTACTGAACATCCCTTTGGTAACATCCTTCAATTCCATTTGTGGCATTAATAGAATTCTGGAGAACTGAGCTGACTAAGGTTATAGGAGGACTTTGACCAAGTGACGTTAATATTCTCCTCTGCCTGACTGATTTTCAGACAGGTTTCCTACTGGTTATATTCGCAACTTTCTTTTCTTAAAGCACTTATTTAGGAAAGTTATAATTGGAATTTTTTGTCTGCCCTGCTTTTATGTGAAGGTGGTCTGTCCCTGTCAAAACTCATGCTGAGGCTGAATGGTATCAAAGTGGTAGATCCTTTAAGGGAGATGATCAGGCAGCAGGGTGCCTCCCTGCAAAGGAGTTGGCTGCTCCAAGAGTGGGTTGATAGAAAGCCTGGTGCTCCCTTCCCTTCCAGGTCTGTGTCTCTGCATGGGCTCCATTTCCCCCCACTTTTCTGCATATGGGGAGGCCCTCAGGATGGAAATCCTTGTCATGCAGTTCCATTACAAACATCAGTAAATTTCCCATCATGAAATATGCTGTTACAGCAACACAAAACAAAGACAGATACTTTTGGATATAAGTCTTCTCCCCGGATCTATCAAGTTTTCAGTCCAGTTATGTTATGATCAAAGACTTGAAAGTCACCTATTTGAAAAGATATAATCAACAAAGATAGAGCCTCTACCTCTCAGTCTCTGTGGGAGGGTAAGAGACTAACTTCAACAAGTCTAACTTCAATTAGCAAACACAGGTGGCTTAATCACATTGACCAACTTCTCTCTAATCTCCACCAGTACTTTTCCAATAGTTCAGTCCAGCACTTGAAAACTCTCACACCTTTTGTTTAATGGGAGTTGAGTTCAATTTCTGTTACCTATTGGAGCAGTCTCTTCCTCATTGAAATGCACTTGAGTAAAGCTTCCATATTGCTTGATTTTATCTGGTGTAGATTCCCTTTCTTTGATTGTTCATTTACTTTGACTTGCTAAAATAAGGACCTTAACAAAATGATCTTTTTCTTTTTATTCATCTATAAAGTACGTTATTTGGGAATCCATCAATCTCTTCTGGTCCTGTTTTTATTTCTGTTAGACTATTTCCATTGTACTGTGAAATGAAAAACAGTTTAAAGCACCAACTATTCCATTTATCTAAATGTCTGTCACTACGGTAATATCTCTTATTCATGATAATTGAGCTACTTCTACATAACAATAAATCCTAGATTCATATAAGGCCTATATTCATATAAGAATTTAGATGATTTGATGAAGTTGATTATAAATAATTGTCCTTTATGAAAAAATTAAAGATGTTCATGATCATAGAACAAAACATTTAAAAATTAAGAAAATCTAAAAAGGAATCTTAATTATGTTATTTCATTTGTACATAATGATCTGTAAAAAATGAAAGGTGACAAAGGTAACCATAAGTCATGCTATATGGGGCATGTTATATGCCAAATACTTTACATTTGCTGCTCATCAAATCTTTCTACTACCCTGTGAGAAAGAAATTTTCCAGTAAGAAAACTGAGGCTTAGACGGTTTATGGAACTTGCCCGAGGTGATCAATAAAGGTTTGCTGGAGTGAATTGCAGTGACTTAGGTTGCTCCCTGGGTACAAAATCAATTACTTTGCCTCTTTGTCCTTTATGTGGTGGGTATTATTCTTGTTTTAAGAGGATCAAAATCCTTCCCACAAGTTCTTTCTCTGCAGTGGTGTTTACTTGAGGGAGGGGAGCTCCTGACTGCAGTAAAGCACTGGGAGCCAGCTCTGTGGTGCCTCAGTGTGGTATGAACAGCTGCAGTCTCACCTCAGAAGACACTCTTTGGGACTAAGCCAGGGGATCCTCTGTAAAATTGTCTAGCAAATTGCTTTGAAATTCATTTTGCTGCAAAGTGCTATGTAAATGCAAAGTGATTATCTTTATTATAATAGCTGAATTCATGTAACTTTAAGTTTTAGAAGCCTGGCCTATTTTGCAGACACTTTAGGGTGATATTCTATCATTAGCACCTTCCCCCAGTCCTGCTGTCCTCTTTCCCTTCACTGTTCTCTTGCTCTGTGGCCAATCTGTGAGCAAAGATAAGCAAATTGGGGCTGGCGTTTTGATCTCTAGGTTTCAAGGCTGATGATTACTTTCCAGCTAGGCATTTTTTTCTGGGAATCATAGTGCTATTTCTAAATTCCAGACACAATTGTCCAACTTTAAGTAAAATTTACATTCATGGGCAGACACCTCATTGCTGTATGCCAAACTTAGGGAAGATCCTCAAACAGAGATAAATAATTATTAAATTCCTATTGTGGCTGCTATGCATTGCCATGACTTTACACAGAGAGATGGTGGTGAGGAGGGCCTCACTAGCTTTCATTTCTGCTAAACTGAATATATTAACTAGTTGCTACCATATGACAGAAGGTTAAATGTAAGAACGACAGTTATTGTTGAACACTGTTTTCTGAAAACAAAAAAACTATTTACGTAAAATAGTTGAATGCTCATTATTTTTCAGGTGCTAAGAATACAGTAATAAACCAGATAAATAGGATCTCTAACTCCAGAATTCATTATTAGAAGTTAAGCTGGGGGCTTATAGAATAGTCATAGGAGTCACAAATGCAGTATGTATAACAGAGAATTTTGGAAAGGGTTGAGATACACAAATCAAAGCATGGACAGGAAAGTACTGAATGTCCACACAAGACCACTATAGAAGTTCTCTAGTTGTGATGCATATCAGTTTTGTGAATCAAATAGAAATTTTGAACAAGTTTCTGAAAGAGGGGAAAATTAAGTTGATGTATTTTGAGAATAAAACTATATCTTATTGGCTATCAATTATCTAATAACATTTGAGTATCATTCTCCCACTCCTCAAAGTGTAGGCTCTGCTCAGCTATGTGCAAAACTTTCTAATGTGGTACATTAATCAAAGAAATGAAGGTTATTCCAAATATCCTGCAAGAGATAATTGCAATCCATGTTCACTGTAGTATTACTGATATCAGCCAATATCAGTTCATCAGTGGGTGGATGGATAAGGAAAGTGTGAAATACATATACAATAAAATACTACTTGAGTTTTAAAATGAAGGAAATTCTGTGATTTGCAACACCACAGAAGAATCTGAGATGCATTATGTTTGGTGAAATATGCCAGGAGAGAAACATAAATATCACATAATTTCACTTACACACGGGATCTAAAAATCTCACAGAATTAGAGAAAATGGTGGTTATTATGGGTGTTAGGAGTGGGGACACTGAGGAGATGTTAGTCAAGGTGTAGGAAATTTCGGTGAGATAGAGGAATAAATTTAAGAGTTCTGCTATACATGTTGACAACCTTTGATAACAACACATTGTATTTTTGTATATTGCTAAGAAAGAATGAGAGTGTTGTCACGACAAAAACACATTTGCAATATAATCCTCTGGTCAATCAGTTTGACTCAAAGTTATCTATAGATGACATACAGATAGATATCTCCAAACCTGCTACACATGATATAGATATATATGTTTTGTCAATTAAAAGATTACTTAAAATTTAAAAATTCTTATATATTTTAAGTTTGTATTCAGGATAGCAAGAATTATACTAGAGTAATAACTGACAGTTATTTCCCAGATTTTGTTAATTTATAACAAAAAGTTTTACTTCTAATTCCCTACCAGCTCATGGTATTGTGATACTATGAACTGACAGAACAATCTTTGCAGAACAATTCAGCTATATCAGCAGAGTGAAACAAAGAGGGCATGGTGAGCCAGGAGCTTTTCTTTTTCTAGGATGGTTTGGGCTCACTTCTCTGCTGGTGGTAAATGGTGTTTTCTACTACAGGCTCGCAAGGGTCAATGCCAAACTCAGGCAACACTAACACAGATGTTGTTAAATATGGCCATTAATAATTATATTATAAATAAATTATAAATTTATAATTAAGTAAACTGCATCAAAGCAAAGAATGCTCAAACTCATTACTGTTTAATTAGCTGACTGTATTTTAGTGTCATCTGTTCTGTTGAAGTTATTTACATCTGTGTGTTCGTATGATGGAAATCTTATGCAATAGAATGGGTAGTCACATCTCTTCCAAATTGCACGTTCATGACATCATTTCATTTCAAAAGGATTTATATCAGAAACAGCAAGCTTTAAGAGGTGACAGAAAGGGGAGGGGAGGAAAGGAAGCACTCATCACTGTGGCTGTATCTCAATTCTGCTTCTTGAGATTTTTCTCTCATGTTCCATTTTACTCATCACTACAGCAGTTGAACCTTTGGTGTCTCCTTTCAGGCTCACTTGTTTCTCAGCAACATTTACTGAACATTTACCTTATATGAAGAAAATGCAGAAATATTTGAAACACATAACTTTTATTACTTTTCTTTATTTTTCTATGTGATCTTTCCTAGTCTGAAAAAAGCAAATCAGTTGCTTCTATCTTACTCTCTTAAGTTCTCTGAAAACTTGTGTGTACAAGTGCACGCACGCTTGTGGACGGACACACACACACACACACAATTACATGTGTCCTTAAATTAATGTATTAATGGCCAAGAACAGAGGTAGGGCCCTCCTTTCTGTGTTTGGAGAGGTCTTATACTAGAGCCTGAGTGCTCTAAATATCAACACTGGAACGTCTTTAAAATTTCTCCCACATATCAATTCTGTATTGTGACTAATTGTCTAAGGTTATTGCTTACTCAGTGGGGTAAAATGCTCAAGAAAACTCAACTCATTCTAATAACCTAACCAAGAGGAAGAACTCAATTGCTTTAACAGATAAAATATCCTTGGGGAATAGCTAGTATACGCTTGCCTTGTCCTGCAATGAAGACTAAAATTTTGGCTTCCAGTGATGTCCCTATAGCATCTTAGAGCCAATGACTTACTTACCAACTCATTCATTCTTCAAAATCATATGTTAAAATATTTTACTTGAAAAACAAAATTTTAAAAGTGAAGAAAAACATAGAAGAGCTTAGCTGTACATGGAAGCAGGAGATCTGAACACCCTTCATTAGCCTATTTTATCTTTTAATTTTTTCTTGGCAAAACAGGGTGTTTTTGATCACAGTTTGAGTATCATACCTCCAATATTTCCTTGATTTTCCTGAAGAGCAAATTGGCTTACAGAGAAAGAGATAATTTCATCAACAAAATTAATTGCTAAGTGCAGAATCAAAACTCAGGTTTCTTTCTTTTATCTTAGGAATCCTTCAACTCTAATTTTACACAAATGATTGCTTTTGTGCAAAACAAGCTTGTAAATCCCCACCTAAAGAAATACAGGAAGACAAATAAAATCCTAAGAGGAAAAGCATGCTTCCAAATCATTCCGTTTCTGAATATTTTTTGATTATTTTAAATTGTTTCCTGGGCCTACCTCCTAAAATTCTGAAGCATTGTTTTGTTTCTAACACTGGCTTCCTACTGTGAGCAGCAGTGGTTGTAGATAATAAACAAGCCATTTTGTCATTTTGTTCTTGTCTTTTTTTCCCCACTACTAAATGTTTTAGAAATAGAGATAGTAGAGATAAGAAAGCATTACCACTGAGAAAAATAGTCTCACAGGTCCATGCATCTAAGGATGCTAAGCCTCATTGTTGGAACCATCCTGGGAATGGGAATTTGCCTGGGAAATAAGGATACTATATCATTTGAAAAGTTTTACTGTAACCAAATCTAAAAGACAACCTATAATAAAAGAGAATTTTTTTTGCATAAAAGAATTATCTTTTTTTCAGATTACATATTCAAACCACACAAGGAAGTCACTGAAATGATCAAAACTATTACTAAAGGGGGTTGCATTCATAAGTTAACCTTAGTCTGTTTCCTGTAGAATACATTTTGCATACAGTTTGTATCTAGATATCCCCCTAAAGATTCCCGGGCTCAGAGGTAGGACGTTTGGGAGGTGACTGAATCATGGGGATGTGATACTCATTAGTGGATTAGTCACCGGATGAGGTTATAGCTAGATGTGATTTGGAAGATGAAGCCTGGTTGGAGGATGTGGGGCGTGGCCTGGAAGGGTAGATCTCCATCCTTGTCTGTGCTTTCTGCTGCTTCCAGGTCCATCTGCCATGCAGCTCTGTCTTGGAATCAGCTGACTGTGGACTGAATCCTCTAAAAACTGCAGTCTTGAATAAACCTTCCTCCTTTTAAATTGTGAGTGTTGAGTATTGTGTCCCAGTGACGGGAAAGTAACCAAGACATCTTGACATTTTAATTACGTAACCGAATCTGAACTATTCTAAGTATCCAAAAAAGAAATCATGATTTGAAGTCTAACCTCATTCACTCTTATATCTTTGAAGTAGTTTGGGAGAAATGTCAAATTTCAAATAAGAGTGGTTCCAGGAAATAATAAGTGACAGTTTCCAATGTATTGATTATAATCATCAGCTTGGGATTTACAGAAGTAAAATCATTCCTTAATTTTCTTCTGAATAAAATCTATTTTTTTCTTAGAATATATCACCATTACAAAACACATTCATAGCTATTTTCTTTTTCACTCATCATTTTTGGGAATGATTACACTATAGATATGCACTAGCTTTTCAAGGGGGTAATTTTTACCTAAGAGCTGCTGCTCTATTAGGGTTGAATTACAAACTGCAAGGAAAACATCTAGTTTGTAACCCCAGGAGCTACTGTCGAGATAAATTGTATAAGGTTCATGGACAATAACATGGAGATATTTTCATAAAAGACCATGAATTTAGAAGGAAACATTTGAATACAAATTTAAATTATTCTCATACTATATTTAAATATAATTGCAAAAATATATTGCTGCAATTTGGTAAATTTCTAATGCCATCTCTGATGCTCAGTGATACAAGATCATATTTGTTTTGCTCACTAGAATGATTAAGCAGTTTGATATTAATAAATATTTCACCAATCATAAAAACATATCAAAGGTAAATTTGATACAAGTGATTACAAATATCAGAATGATTCAACTCCTTTGCAAATGAAAAGCAAATGAAGCCAGCACACCAAAGACATACTTGCGTGTCCATATGTGTTGTGTTATCACTCATAAGAGCTAAAATAAGCAAATAGACTGTATGTCCATCAACAGATGAATTGATAAAGAAAATGTGGCATTATTTGTCCAGATAATATGCCATTATGTATGTACTAAAACTTCAAACCTAACTAAGCACAGATTAGGAAAATGAAATGCCACTGTATAAAGAATGAAATATACTGTTTTATAAACTTAAAGATCATCACTAGAAACAGCCCTCCAGAGCCAATGTCTTCAGTAATGGGTGTAACACTTTCACTTATCATTTCTCTACTTCTGTTTTGGAGCCAGAGGGACTATGTTGATTTCCACCTCCCAGAGGTAAATAATGAGGCAACAGAATTACCAGGGTTAAAACAAAAATACGCCCTATAGGAACAAATAATCAACAATGTCAAACTTTCTCAAGGGCTAGTAATATATTAAATTAACTTGTGGAGATTCAAACTATAAAGTAAATGCTATAATTTTAAAGATCTAATATCCCTATCCTTAAAATTATGTTTCAAGGAAGTGTTTATTACATAGGAATAAATTTCACAAAAAATAAAAAATAGTTATTTGGAGTTAAGACTAATTTCATGTACTTCAGTAGAACATTTTAATTTTTGAGTTATTCTATGAGAGTTATTCTATGAAAAAATTATAATTTATTCCTATTAACTTGAAAAGTCATTCTCTCCCATAAGTATTCTTAAATAATGAGTATGCTTTATTTTTTTCAAAACTTATAAGTATTTTGTTTTTGCTATCCTAGGTTGCTCTGACTCTTTAATCAAAATTTTTAAAAAAAAACATCATTTTATGTCTGGAAAAAACCATAAAGGGCTTTATCTACTTTGAAATTACTCAAAATGTGGAATGAAATCAATGTTCCATATGTAGCACATTGTTTTTTTTTTTTTTTTTTTATTTAAGAGGAAAAAGAGAAAAACACAAAACGGAACAAAGCAGTGTAAGGTTACACATAATACATAACTACAAAAAAAAAAACATAACAGTAAGAAATCACCTGTTAATAGATTACATAATATCATCTTGGAAATAGTTGCTCAAATCACAGTATCAAAGAATACAAAGTAGACATTCAAACGGAGAGACTGCAAACAGCTGTGTTCAATGATCCAAAAACATTAATATAGTCAGCTATTTAACATCCCTAAACACACTTGTTGTTATATCCGTTAGAGCTCTTTTTTTTTCCCCTCCCTCTCTTTTTTATAACAAAATTTATACATTTTGGATTTTATTACTCCTCAGTTCTCATTACTCTCTTGGGGGGGAGAGAATAAAGTCAAATATGGCAAAACAAAGCTGTAAGTCCAAACCAAGGATAGACATAGCACATGATGTAGAACAGAGTACAAGGTCATCAACAATGGTTATCAACATTGTCTCTTGTTTCCTTAAAAGGAATTGTCCATCTCATTAGATATTATAAAGCCGGACAAAACAGTGGAGAACAAGACCAATAAAACTTAGGCATTGTGAACATTACAGGACTTCCAAAGGAGACAATAGTCAAACCAGAATGGGCATCTTTGTGAATCTTATTGCCTTCAAATTAGTTGCCTATACCTTCAAACTTGCTACTATCGCACAGAATGGAACAGAGTCTAATCAGTCAAAACAAGATCTTGGGAGTATTACAGGACTTCAAAACAAGTTAATAGGAGATCAAAAAGAGTTACTACTATATATCCTAATTTTTTAAGTTTTTCCCTTAATTAAAATAAACATAAGAAATAGCTAAATAATTTTTTTTAAAGAATAGTAGTTACCATAGTGTCTGTCTTTTTCCTTAAAATATTTGGATAAAACTTCATATACTATAGCTTCAAATATTTCCATATCAAAAAGCCCAGAGTAAAGCCTTTCTAATTAATAAGTGAAAATTTTATAAGGCTTCAAGGCCACATAATGGGGAATCATGATTATCACATATTTTTATATATTTGAATCATTACTTACATTAGGGAAACTATTCGGTATTCATACATGCGAGATTGGTTTATTTCACTTATGAGTATGGTCTCAAGCTGCGCCCATTTA
Organism: Cavia porcellus; assembly: GCF_034190915.1. Classification (NCBI taxonomy): domain Eukaryota; kingdom Metazoa; phylum Chordata; class Mammalia; order Rodentia; family Caviidae; genus Cavia; species Cavia porcellus. Next base: position 40,012,866 of record NW_026947487.1, on the reverse strand, counting down.
TTGATAAATATCTCAATGCGATCCTTCTTTATAGCTGAATGATACTCCATTGTATAGAAATACCACAACTTTTTTATCCATTCCTCAGTTGATGGACACTTGGGTTGTTTCCAAGATCTGGCGATTACAAATTGTGCTGCTATAAACATAGGTGCACATATATCCCTGTGGTATGATGCTTTCAGTTCTTCTGGGAATATGCCTAGAAGTGGAATAGCTGGAATAAATGGGATTTCCAATCCCAACTTTTTGAGAAACCTCCAGACAGATCTCCACAAAGGCTGTACCAGTCTACACTCCCACCAACAGTGCAGGAGAGTTCCTTTTTCCCCACAGCCTCTCCAGCATTTGTTGTTGTTGGTTTTCTTAATCCTGGCCATTCTTTCAGGAGTGAGATGGTATCTCAGTGTGGTTTTAATTTGCATTTCTCTAATGACCAATGATGATGAGCATTTTTTCATGTATTTATTTGCCATTTGCATTTCTTCATCTGAGAATTGCGTATTCATCTCAGATGCCCATTTTTGGATTGGATCTTTGAATTTTGAAGGTCTGAGTTTTTTTAATTCTTTATATGTTTTAGACAAGAGTCCCTTGTCTGAGAGAGAGTTCACTAAAATCTTTTCCCAGTTTGTGGGTTTTCTTTTCACTATGCTGGAGATTTCTTTTGACATGCAAAAACTTTTTAATAAGAAGTGGTCCCAGTTATTGATTCTGGGAAGTATTTCCCGTGCAGTTTGAGTCCTATTCATGAATTCTCTACCTACTCCTATGTCTCCAAGGTTTCTACCCAATTTGTCTTCCAATAGATTTAGCGTTTCTGTTTTAATATTCAGATCTTTGACCCATTTAGATTTTAATTTAGTACATGGTGATAGACATGGGTCTAGCTTTAGTTTTTGGCAAATGGAGAGCCAGTTTTTCCAGCACCATTTATTAAAGAGACTGTCGTTCTTCCAGTGAACCTGCTTGGCTCCTTTATCGAAGATAAGGTGGTTGAGTGTGTTTGTAGTTGTGGTTGTATCTTCTAATCTATTCCATTGATCTTCAGCTCTGTTTTGATTCCAATACCATGTTGATTTTACTACTGTTGCTTTGTAGTATAATTTCAAGTCAGGGATTGTGATGCCTCCTGCTTTGTCTTTGCTGCTTAGAATTGCCTTTGCGATTCTAGGTCTCTTCTGGTTCCAGATGAAATTTAGGAGTGATTTCTCTAGATCTATAAGGTATGTTGATGGTATTTCTATTGGGATTGCATTGAATCTGTATAAGAGTTTTGGGAGAATGGCCATCTTCACAATGTTTGTTCTTCCTATCCATGAGCAAGGGATGTCTTTCCATTTTCTGAGATCATCTTCAATTTCCTTTTTCAGTGTAATATAGTTTTCACTGTATAAGTCTTTCACTTCTTTCGTAAGAGTAATTCCTAAATATTTCATTTTTTTGCTTGCTAATGTGAATAGTCCAGTTTCCCTTATTTCCCTCTCTGTGGTTTTGTTGTTTGTGTATAGGAATGCTATTGATTTCTGAGTATTGATTTTGTATCCAGCCACATTACTGAATTTATTTATTGTATCTAAGAGTCTTTCAATGGAGCTTAGGGGGTCTTCTATGTAGAGTATCATGTCATCTGCAAACAATGACAACTTAACTTCTTCTTTTCCTATCTTTACCCCTTTTATTTCTCTTTCTTGCCTAATTGCTCTGGCTAGTACTTCCAGTACTATATTAAATAGGAGTGGTGATAAAGGACATCCTTGTCTTGTGCCTGATTTTAAAGTAAAGGCTTTCAATTTTTGGCCATTTAGTATGATGCTGGCTGTTGGTTTGTCATAAATGGCCTTTATTATATTGAGGTAAAGACCATCTATTCCAATTTTCTGTAGAGTTTTTATCATGAATAAATGTTGGACCTTATCGAAGGCTTTTTCTGCATCTATAGAAATGATCATGTGATTCTTATTTTTGGCTTTATTGATATGGTGAATTACATTTATTGATTTGCGTATATTGAACCATCCTTGCATTCCTGGGATGAATCCCACTTGGTCATGGTGTATAATCTTCTTGATGATTTGCTGGATCCTATTTGCCAATATTTTATTGAGGATTTTTGCATCTGTGTTCATTAGGGAGATCGGTCTGTAGTTCTCTTTTTTAGTTGGGTCTTTCTCAGGTTTTGGTACTAGAGTGATATTTGCTTCCAGGAATGACTTAGGCAGGATTGCTTCCCTTTCAATTTCATTGAATAGTTTGAGGAGTGTCGGCATTAGGTCTTCTTTGTATTTCTTGTAGAATTCTGCAGTGAATCCATCTGGGCCTGGGCTCTTCTTGGTGGGTAAGGACTTAATTACATTTTCAATTTCAGTAACCGAGATTGGGTTATTCAACAGTTTTACATCCTCTTGATCTAGCTTTGGCACTTCATATGCTTCTAAGAAACTGTCTATTTCTTCTGTGTTATCAAACTTTTGAGAGTAGAGGTTTTCAAAATAGGTGTTGATGATCTTCTGTATTTCTATTGGGTCTGTAGTGACTTCTCCTTTTTCATTTCTTATTGCATGAATTTGAGCTTTTTCTTCCCTTTTTTTAATAAGGTTGGCTAGGGGCTTATCGATTTTATTTATTCTTTCAAAGAACCAACTCTTTGATTTGTTGATCCTTTGGATTGTTTTCTTAGTCTCTATTGCATTGATTTCTGCTCTGATTTTTATAATTTCCTCTCTTCTTTTGGCTTTGGGCTTGACTTGCTCTTCCTTTTCTAGCTGTTTGAGGTGTAGCATCAAGTTATTTATTTGTATTCGTTCTGTTTTCCTGATGTGGGAACTCAGTGCAATAAATTTTCCTCTCAGAACGGCTTTCATTGTATCCCACAGATTCTGGTAAGTTGTATCTGCATTTTCATTTTCTTTTAGGTATTGTTTGATTTCTTCTTTAATTTCTTCTGTGACCCACTGATTACTCAACAGTGTGATATTCAGTTTCCATGTGTTTGTGGGATTTTTGCAGTATATTTTATCATTAATTTCTAATTTCAGAGCGCTGTGATCTGATAACATGCAAGGGATGATTTCAGCTCTTTTGCACTTGTTTAAATATGTTCTATGAGCTAATATATGGTCTATTTTAGAAAATGATCCATGTACTGCTGAGAAGAATGTGTATTCTGATGTTGTTGGGTGGAACATTCTGTATATGTCTATCAAACCCATTTGTTCACAGGTATGATTCAGTTCTGTTATTTCTTTACTCATTTTCTGTCTGGTCGATCTGTCCCTTGGTGTCAATGGCGTATTAAGGTCTCCCATTACAATTGTGTTACTGATAATTTGAGTTTTCATTTCTGTTAATAATTGTTTTATATAACTGGGCGCTCTGGAGTTTGGTGCGTATATATTTAAGATAGTTATCTCTTCCTCTTGGAGTTTTCCCCTTACGAGTATGTAGTGACCTTCTTTGTCCTTTATGGTCATTGTTGGTTTAAAGTTCACATTGTCTGCAAACAGAATGGCTACTCCTGCCTTTTTTTGGATTCCTGCTGCATGAAGAATTGTTTTCCATCCTTTGACTTTCAGTCTGTGAGTATCCTTCTGGGTTAGATGGGTTTCCTGTAAACAGCATATGGTTGGATTTTGTTTCTTGATCCATTCTGCTAGTCTGTTTCTTTTGATTGGTGCATTGAGACCATTTACATTAATGGTTATTACTGTTAAATGTTGTTTAATTGTAGGATTCTTATCTCTCTGCTGTTGCATCTTTATCTTTCTGTTCTGTTTAATTATTTGCTTTGCTTAGTGGTTTTTTCCTTTGTGTATCTAAACTGTCTTTCAATATTTTTTGCAGGGTTGGTTTGGTGTTCATGAAGTTTTTCAGCTGTTCTTTGTCATGGAAGTATCGTATTTCACCATCTATTTTAAATGATAGTTTTGTAGGATATATCAGTCTAGGTTGGAAATCATTTTGCTTTAGGATCTGGAATACTTCACTCCATGCTCTTCTTGACTTTATTGTTTGTGATGAGAAGTCTGCTGTGATTCTGATAGGTTTTCCTTTATAAGTGATTTGTCTTTTCTCTCTGACAGCTTTTAATAATCTATTCTTGTGTTGGATTTCTGGGATGGTTATTATTATATGTCTGGGTGTAGTTTTATTTTGGTTATGACTGTTTGGAGTTCTATATGCTTCACTGATCCTGATGTCAGTTTCTGATCTCATGCTTGGGAAGTTTTCAGCTATTGCTTCTCTAAATATCCTCTTGATATCCTTTATGTTGTCTCCTTCTTTTTCATTAATCCCTATCATTCTTATGTTATTCTTCTTTGCATCATCTTGCAGTTGTTGAATTGTTGTTTCCTGATTCCTTGTTATTTTTAAAAGATCTTTCCTTTCCTGTTCACTTGCTGCAATCCTGTCCTCAAGGTCTGAAATTCTATCTTCACTTTCATTAAGGCGGTTTTTACAACTTTCAGTGGAGTTTTTTATTTCCTGTATATCTCTGTGCATCTGCATTATGTATTCTGTTTGTTTCTTATATTGCTCGTCTAGGGATTCTATCTTTTTGTTTAATTCCTCCAATTTTTTATCTGTGTTTTCTTTAGATATATTTAGAATCTCTTTCATTTCTTTTATCATTTCTTCTTTTATCTGGGAAATTATTTCGAGTTTGAATTTCTTTAAAGCTTCCTGGAGTTGCTTATCAACTTCAGTAGCTATTGTGTCTAATATATGAGGAGGATGGGATATATTTTCTTCTAAATACACTTCTCCTAGGGTTTCCTGAGATGGGCTGGAGGTTTGAGGTTGTAATTTGGTCTTTCGTTTTGTTATTTTCCTATATTTCTGTGTTTCAAGTGTTATTTGAAAGCCTCCTCAGGATCTGTTGAAAATCCCCTTCTATGTTTGCAGCTACTGAGACTCTGGCACCACTCTACCCCAGGCCATTGGGCCTACAGAACCAATGGCCCTTCTCTGCTTGTTCAGAACTCCGCGGTTCCAGACCAGCTGGGCCTCAGGGACACTGTGCGCCCACCTGCCCCTTGGTAGATCCACAGCTCTTGGATCGCAGCCGGGTTAGGGTACTCACCACAGACCGCAGTGCCTCAGGAGCCTGTGATCCCTCCCTGCTTGCAGAGATATCCACAAACCTCCAGACAAAGGAAGGGCCTCCTGCGGGCACTCCGGATCTACCCCGCTCCTCCTCTGCACGCAGATGGCTATGCGTGGCTGGGCTCAGGCCGAGGTGCCTCAGGAACCCGGGCCCCCTCCTCCTCCAGACAAAGGAAGGGGCCTCTGCAGGCGGCTCCGGATCCGCGCAGCTCCTCCTCCGCACACCGATGGCCAGGCGCGGCTGGGCACAGGCCGAGGTTCCTCAGGAACCCGGGACCCCTCCTCCTCCAGACAAAGGAAGGGGCCTCTGCAGGCGGCTCCGGATCCGCGCAGCTCCTCCTCCGCACACCAACGGCCAGGCGCGGCTGGGTACGGGCCGAGGTGCCCCAGGAACCCGGGACCCCTCCTCCTCCAGACAAAGGAAGGGGCCTCTGCAGGCTCTCCGGATCCGCGCAGCTCCTCCTCCGCACACCGACGGCCAGGCGCCCTAGCACATTGTTTTAAAATGTTGTAATTGGGACAATTTCCCTAGTGATATAACTAAAATATTACTAAAAACTAAAGTTAAGAAAATCACTTTTTCTCTTCTTTACTTTTTTCCTTTGTTTGGCTTTTTGAGACAGGTTCTTTCTATGTAGTTCAGGTTGGTCTTAAACAGACTATATAGCCCAGGTTGGCCTGGAACTCACAGTAATCCTCTTGTCTCAGCCTTCTGGGAGTTGAGATCACAAGCAAGTGCCCCCATGCCCACCTAGTAGGAATTATTTTAGAAATGTGCATTCAATTGAAATTATATAGCACCAGAAAGCACAGAAAGCACCAGGTCGGTGGATTTAAGGCAAACTAAATTTGGATCAGCAATTTCAGTATATGAGACATCTTTATTTTCATACATGATTGAAAAAAGATTATTTTGAAAAAAGTAAGAATTTCACTCATTGACATTTTTCTGTATTATGGAAAGAAAAATATATATTCTCTAGAGCAATGAGGAGAAAACAGATTCTAATAAAGTGCCATTCTCATTTGTTTGGCATGGCTTTCTAGAGCACAGTGCTTCAGAAAGTGAGGAAGAAAATAAGCTCAGTGAAGGATTATGTTGAAGAGCATAAGAACTTCTATGCATTGGCATTTCTTGCTCTTTAAAAAATGAATATGTAGGAAAGAAATAGATCCAAATACATCCAGTTGCATGAGCAAAAGCAGCTGATACAGAAACAGATTCTTTGCCACAGCACAGGTATGAAATTACATTTTTAGCTTTCAGACTTTGCATCTCAAAAGCAAAGATAAAGAAGAAAGCAACTGAGCACTGTTTCCTTTTTCCAAAATCCTAATGAAATTGTTCTCAAACTAGGATTAACTTTAATAGCAGTTTCTATCAAAAAAAGAAATCAGATTTGATAATCCTTATGAGAATTCTCAAGTAAATTTGATGCTACATATAAATCAAGAACATTTGAGAATTGCTAAGTTTAGAAACACGGTTTGTACTCTTTGCAGAGAAAGAAGGTTCGCAGTATGATTTCCCAATGTGTCATTTGATGATTCTGCCATTCTCTAACTTTTCTATTCACTGTCCTTTTCAGTTTATGAGTGATGATAGAATTTCCAACATCAAAGCCAAAGGCAATCTATTCTGGGAATCACTTATTAGTATAACTAAAAGACTAATTAAATAATGACTTCATCTCAACAAGATCCCATGATAAAAATCAATATCCAGGCCACTGATCTTACATTAATTTGCTCCTGTCATCACTAAATATTATCATAATCAAACCTTCCTGATACCTTGAATTGACCTTGAGTGCCACCATAGGTCCAGAATAAAAGCAAAGAAAATATTCTCCATGAGGGTATGATAGAAATAAATCTCTCTAAGTGCTTTGATGGGAATGGCACCAAAGGTAATACATTATGTAAAATTGCCTCCTAAGAAGTACATAGCTAAATTGATCTAATCACAAAAATAATTTTATGTGAAGGAACCAAAATGGTACCTTTACAGTTAGTAAAAGGTATGTTCTTTCTTATCCTGTTTTTAATGGATTCTATTTTTAGTAATGAACATTAGTTTAATAGATGCTGTATCAGTATCAAATGAAACAAAGCTTACAGAATGTATATTGCTTTAATGCAGGACCTATAAAAACTAAAGTTTATAAGGTACATACATACACATGTATAAAATATAAATATGCTTATAAATACATATGTACACAAAAATACATATGCAGGGCCAGGGATATAGCACAGTGGCACAGCAAACATGAGGTCCTGAGTTCAACACCTGGTACCAAAAAATAAATACACATTCATGCATACACATAAACTATACACAGGTATATGAACCATATGCATAACTACACACAGGTATATGAACTATATGTGATATTTATGTATAAATATACTATAAATGCATGTCTATATATAAAATATGACTGAGTATATATATATATATGTTTATCAGTATATGCCTATATATAGTTATACAGAAAAGTATATTAACTCAAGGATATTTGTACAGAACGAATATTTCTGAAATTTTCAAAATTGTGAAATAAGAAATGTCAACTCTAAAGTACAATATCAACAAAGCATAATGTTATACCATTATGCATCCAAAGGAATCCATTATTTACTAGTGGTGTGTAATGGGCCTTTATCCAAGCAATTTTACTTAATAGGAACTGAGAACACGTTTTTGCAGTTGCCCTTCCCTTTGGTCTTGTCACATCTTGTGTCTGTGCAGTGAAAAGTGCTCTGACAGCTGGAGTTTTGTACCTTGATGATTACCTTGGATCCTTGGAAGCACTCTTTAAAATCTGCCTATCACAGTAGAACTATCAAAATTATTTCATAGGGTCAAGTGTAAGTGGAGATTAAGAAGACACGGTTGGAGGTGGAAAAGAATGAGAAGGTTGTTGATACATAATTGGAGGAAGATTTAAAATCTTATGAAATAATTTGGCTCAAGTGGAGGATACAATTGCATGGCAAAGAAAATAGGTGGTTTTTTTCTTGTACTTAAGGAACTGGTTATAAAATACTGTGATTTGATATATAGTAAAATGTGCTGTTAAGAGTCACTTTTTCTAGAAGAGAGTGGTAGAACATATTTACGTGGATGTATCCTTTCTAATATGTCTTAAATTAACAGAGATAATAATAACTTCATTATAGAGTTCCTTGTCGGGTCATGAACTCAGACTTTTCCCTGTCCCGTGTTGCATTTCCTTAGACTTTTAAGTTAGTAAGATGAGGTTACTCATCTTTCTGCATTTATTTTTCTCTCCTATTGTGTTTAATCTGATTTTACAAAGGAAGAAAAAAATCAGTAAGGTAGCATTTAAAATATCAGTTTAGTGTTACAAACTGTCACATTCATAACTGCTTTACTGACAAAATGTTGGTAATTTAAGCCCCATCCCCACTTAAGAAAATGTAAGTAATTTCTCCCATGACATTCCATAAAATTTCAAATCCTATGATTTTTTCCTGTTCTACATTTTGTCCTATCTGAGATAAAATTCCTGAGATGAGTCCCTAATGACTTGGTCTAATTCACACATAAGCAGGCACTGCAAGTGACAATGTGTCTTTCAAAAACTGCCTTTTCTTTCCTTTGCTTCTATATAATTATTTGAATTTTATGGCAAAGAAAGATATGTTCATGGAAAAAACTAAATTCTAACAAGAGGCAGACATTACTGTTTTTTCCATATCAGTACGGAAGTCTTATTTTTTTACTTTAAAGTACATAATCTAAATTTACTCTTAATGAAATGAATACCAATATTAATCAGCCTAATATATTATCAAGATGATAAAATATCATACTTTATCATACTTTGTCAGTGACAATGTCACTGCATAATTTCTCTGATGTGTTATAAACCAAGCATTTATACCTTCTTGACATAACAATTAATTTTGTGAATGTGTCTGATTCAAAGTGGGGCTATGCATTTGCTTCTACCTTTCCTTTTTTTTAATATAATTTGTTCATATGCAATAAACAAATAAAATACATTTAAAGTTCAGTTGAGGCTGAAATTTTTTAATATGCATCTTCAAATTCTATTTTAAGAATGGTAATAAATATGTAAGGAAATCTGACTAAATATAAATCTTAGATCCTAAGTCAAACAAGTCTTGATACCAAAAATAGCCTAAAGATCATATATCCTAATGATCACCACTGCGTTGCTCTTTCTGAAGTGACTTAAAGTCCAGCTTCATGTTACCAGCGATTTTTAAAGTCTGAGCACAGAAAGGTGGTAAGCACGTGGCACGCATAAGTACATGGCACCTACAGCTCCATGACTCCACTCTCAAGATGGTTCTGCGACAAGGGACCCATAATTCTTCTTGGAATCCATCTCAATACTGTTCCAAAGACTCACTGCATATGAATGGGGCTAGTATAAGAGGTAAGTCACTTTTGTCATCCTCTCTCTGGAGGTTGCTTCTTCCTGAGGTTCTGATTGATCTGAGATTGCTCTCGGCATCACCAAGTGGGCAGAGGCAACTGTCAGAGTAGTTCCTTCCTTCCTTAATGACTCAAGTTGCTGAGAACTAAATGTGTATCAGACTTGGCAAAAGCTCTGGCAATGTGTTTATCAGTGACTCACGGTCTCCACTCTTAAGAAATTTATGATCTTCCTGGCAAGACTGATAGATAAAACAGACACTGACAGTGAACAAGGTATGAACAGAAAAGTTATTTGCCAAGGACTGAGGAGCAGAGAACGCAGCACCCAAGTTTCTCATCTTTCTCACCCAATCATGGCACAGTCAGGATATTAAAATATGCAGAAGTTTTGCTATATTTCCCTAGATGTATGGACAGTACCTAGTTTCCCATGCTGCAAAATCGGGGAGATTTTGGTATACAGTTGACAAAGTTCCTATGGGGATTAATTTAAACAATATATCTATTATCTGCCTATCTCTGTATCTGTTTACTATTTATATCTATCTGTAACATATTTAACTACATATAAGCATTTATTATTATTTGGTTTCTATGCATCAGATGTAGATCTAAAATATATACAATAATGCATATGTATATATTTCTATGAATTGAATGCCATATCTATCATTAGCATATAAATGTATATGTGGAGTATTTCATTAACATTCATTATACATTTATGTGTCAGACACAGTTACAACACCATATATATATATATATATATATATATATATATATACATATATATATAGAGAGAGAGAGAGAGACAGACAGAGACAGAGACAGACAGACAGACAGATAGAGAGTGAAAGTGAGATAGAGTGATATAGGCTGCATGTCTCTGTCCCTCCAAAATACACATGTTCAACTCTAATCTCCAATGTGGTGTTATTGAGAGGAGAGCCCTGTAGGTGGTGATGAGTTCATGAGGGTGGGGACTTCATGCAGAGGGACTAGTGCTTTTACAAAAAGGATGCCAGAGAGTTTCTTCTTCTTTCTGCATAGGAGGACACAGTAAAAAGACAGCTGTGGATGAACAAAGCGGCCCTTGCCAAATAGAGAATGTGCTGGGACCTTGATTTCAGACATACTGACCTATAGAGTGTTTACTGGAATTTTGCCATAGCAGCCCAAACAGACCGAGAGAGTCATTTAATCTTATGCATTGAGTATGTGAACTGATTTCTCTCTCTCTCTCTCTCTCTCTCTCTCTCTCTCTCTCTCTCTCTCTCACACACACACACACACACACACACACACATATATATATATAAAGAGGTCTATTCCCAAAACCAATAGGAAATCTCATCTACCATTACTGAGGCTTCAACATATCAACAAAAGAGTTGGAAGTAGTAATAGATGAAGTGAAGGAAGATGGATCCAGGTCACAGAGAGGAGAGGGAAACCTTCACAAAGCCTCAACATAGGCCAAGATTCTTTTATGTAGGCTTAGTGATCACATCAGAAATACCTAGAAAAAATTTGAAAAGTAACAATTCCCAGGCCCCAACATTTCCAATTCATTGTTTCTGCTAGGGATGTAGCAATCTGTCCTACACTCCCTGCCGCAATTCTGAGGTCCAGTTAGATTTCGGAATTGGTGAGAGCAACCTGAAGGAGTAGGGGATCCTCTGCTGGCAAGAGGGTGGGTGTGAGATTCTGGAAGAGGGGTCTGTGGCATGGGAGAGACTTGGACGGGGCAGTGTGTGAGGCAGGGGACAGGTGAGCCCCTCAGGGGAGACTTCCTTCCTAAAGTCAGTTTATACTTTATTGAACACTCTGGCCTTTAGAATCTGGTCAGGTTCTTGCAGACTTTCTAAAAAGCAATCTCTTAAATAAATAAGAAGAAAGATGGAAAATGAACCTGCTCCCATTGATTCCTTTGTCCCCACAGTGCTTTCCCCTACTCAGAAGACTCAGAAGGTGTGCAGTGCTTAAGACCCGAAGCACTATTATTGTGCAGAAAGAGCTTTCAGTGTGACGTGATTGCTTCTTTCCCCTACGCCTAGGAAAGTGACACGTATTTTAGCTAAACGATCAAAACAAAGATCTAAATGTTGGGAAATCTCTGCAGACAGAATATTTTCATAGTACATGTCAAATTTAAAATCATTTTTACATTTTTTAAGAATACTATCTTTCGATAGAATCTACTAGATATAAAAAATAATATTTACTTAAATAGTTAAAATTTTAATAACTGCATGAAAAGTTTTGGTCTAAATTTTAATAATTGGTTCTTTCAGTGCACAATGAAGCGATGTTAGTTCTTGACAAATGAAAGAATGCAAATATTTGTTGAATGAAGGAATGAATGCAAATATCCAGGGTTGAACAAAATGATCAGCTTCACTTCAGCCAACAGAGCACTGAGTCAATAATTTTTTATAACATAAAATCAGAAATATTTGAATGTTCAGTAAAACTTATTATTAGGAATTGACTCTTCCCTAAAAATTAAGCATAGTGCTTTTGATCAACATCATATTCTCACGAGGGAGGGTATGGTTGTTTTGCGCAAATTAAGAAAAAAAAACTGGGGATTAAGCTTAATCTCTAATTTTTTAAAGATGTTAACAAGATTATAGTTCTGTCTGTTACAATTCATGCATTCTCAATGCACAGTTTTGCAAATTATGAGACTAACTGAATTAAGGAACACATGATAAAATATTATTGAACCATTAAATCATGCTTTGCAAGACAATTTAGTACTGTATGTCTGGCATTTACTCATGTTACTTGACAAAAAGTAATTTACAGATGCATAGGTAATTTGCAAAATGGCACGCTACGTATCAACTCAACTATACACACAATAGTACATGTATGTGAAGTACAAAAATAACATTTAACAATTAACAAATACTAACTGTAGTGTTTTCCCCCATGGGTAACAGAATGATTATATAACTATTTTATTCTTTATATTTTCTCTACATTTTCTTATAATTGATAGATTCTTAAGTTTTTATAATAGAAAAAAATTCAAAGTGTAATAGTTGTTTAGATAAATAGATAATGGATTTCTATGCCATACACAATCTTTACTTTTCTTCTGTAGCCATATTCTGAAATAGATCTGAATTTCTTGTTATGCCCAAGTTTTTCAAATGCCTATTTACTCTTTTGCACTTATTTTTTAAAATGTCTTGTAATCTACATAGTCAACTTAAGACTTATCTTCACCCTACTTCATCTTGATTAAAAAAAACGTTTTCCAATAACATTGTAATACAAGTCTTAAATTTCATTAACATCCTACACTGGTCTTGAAATATATTTGGCCTTGAATATCACCAAATTTTTCAAAGAGTTAAATGTCTGAGAGTGTTTCAGTTTTAGTAGATATCACAAAATGATGAAAAGAAGAGCAAGTGAATGAATTCAGTGAAAAGTGAAAGAGGTTGTGGTTTGCATTTAATCTGGGTGAAATTTCAAGTGAATGTAAGTACAGGACAAAAAGGTTCAAATTACGAGTATGGGCATAATATTTAATTTTTTTCTATACAGTGAAACTGGTTAATGCACCAAATAATGCCTTTACTATACAAACATCTGGTTCCATCTGGCAAGAATAGTAATACCACTACCAAAAAAACAAAAACAAAAACAAAAATTTTTTTGTCATTTACATAAAAAGAGAGAAAAAAAGACATAATTTGGGAAAAACTCACAGCAACTATAACACAGAATACAGATTATTCCTCATGATTTAACCTTATCCGTTTTAGTAATGGAATTTCCGGTGGACGGGGTGGGGTGAGGGACGTGGCAATTCAGAACAAAAACTACATTTCCATTGTCTAGCATGGCCATTTCCATTCCAGAGTCAATGTAAGTGAAAATGAATGCACAGCTTCTGGGAAGGGTATCTAAAGGGAGATTTTCTCTGAGTTTCTTTTCCTTTCTTCTGGTTGGAAAAGCTGTGATGGTTAAGTTTCAACAGATACCTTTTGTCCTTAGGTAGACATGGACAGGACAGCAATAAGATGGGAAGATCTTAGGTTTTATTGATTTAGAGCTACATCAGTTCTGTTTCTGTCCTATTAACTTGATTTACAAGGAGAAATACATTTTATTTGGATACGCTCACTGTTATTTCAGCTTTATTGTGTTTTGAAGATAGGAAATGCTATACAAAGTGAGAAGCCATTTTGGAGCTATATCTAATAATTCAAATAAAGTCAGGGACAGTCATTTAAGATACAGTTTTCACCTATAAAATTCATATATGCAGATACTGATACAAAAGAGAAAATTTAGTTTTTGTTTTTATTTGTAGGGATGATTCTAAGTATAACTTATAATTTGAAAGGCAGATATGATTTAGGAATATTTAATTTTTCATATGATATTATGAAAGCTTCAGTTAAATTATGTGATGGTTCTTTAATAAAAATGAAAGTTATGTGCTTATTTTTCTATTCATTGTCTTCACTGACTGTTATCATTTTTGACAAAATCTCCTTCAATATCATCTAAGGAAAGTGCTGCAGTGAATTTAAATTTCATTATTTCTTCATTGCAAAAGGAAAATTTTACCAAATAGATTCGATGATTACCTCATAGAAAACAAATGAATTTTTGGCTTTTAGAATTCTGTTTTTACTCTGCCATCTTTGTTTCATTTCAGTTTGGATCATTCAATCTGTGCTTTCTTTTATTGCCAGGGTAAAAACTGAGTGATAATAAAACTAAAACAGCTTTTTAAATTACTTATGTAAAGCTTACTTTATGCATCAAATAATGTTCAAGAAAACATCAGAACATGTAAAGACCAGCACCTACCTCCTCGTTTAGGAAGCCCTACAATAACGTATTTTGGGAAATACTCTGGCAGTTACTGAATCAAAACAAGACTATGGAGATCTGTCAGAATCCTGGGACCAGCGGAGGCCAGCACACCTCTGAGGTGTAAGGAGAGTCCACAATTTGTAAAAGAGACAGTATCTTTTGATAGTTCTTTCAAGATCCCTCACAATCCTCAATGAACTCTTCAAACTGCCATTTTGATTCTTTTTCCTTATTTTTTATTCTGGAAAGGCAGATGTGATTTGAGAAAATATTTTATTTACTACATTTTTCTATTTCAATTGAGGCAAAGAATCAGATACTATATGTATTTCTAATCACTTTAGAATTTTTGAGAACTGTTTAGTGATACAGGTAATTATTCTTTGAACACAAATATTAAGAATTTACAGTTTTTAGAAAAAGGATCCAGAGATGTTCAACAATGGAAAGTTTGGAGGCTTGAAATTTTCTTTCTCTCTCTGTGTCATACTTCACAGCTGTGCAGACACTCCTGTGTTACAACCATATAAAGGCAAAAAATATCTTAAATTGAAAATGGATATACACTTAATCTCACAATTATCAGAGTTTAGCCTCATTTACTTTAAATGTCTGCAAAATACTTGCATTTGCCCATAGTTGGGCAAAACCATCTAAGACAAAGACTGTTATTAGAAAGTACTGACTATCTTCTGCAATCTGTTGAATATTGGTTTTATTGTACTATGAGTGAAAAACAATTGTATATGCTTTTCCCCTATCTTAAACATGGTATTTCCTCAAGTTAAACCATCAGTAGTTAAAGAATTTCCGTAGATAATTTTATATTGTCAAGCAGCTGTAAATAAATACTTAGGTGTCACTAACTAAGCTATAATTTCCTAAGTTTGATAATATGTGCTAGACTCTGTATATATGAAAGCTGGTGACTACTCAGGTCCTGCATGATTCATTCAACATTTAGCATTAACTACTTTATGTATATGATTCAGCTTGGCAATTAGGAGGAAAATATCTGTATCTATTGTCATCTGTTTTGCCCAATGTGGATGTGTAGTTTTCATATCAGCAATTAGCATTGAATATGATTACTACGTATATTCTCAAGATGTTTTTCACAAGATTTTCTTTTGTGTGAAATTTCTTTCCATTATTTTCTTCATTTAATAAATATCAGCTAACATATAATCATTGTCCATCTCAATATATATTTATGCTACCATGAATTCTGGTTAAAGATTACCAGGCAAAGGGAACAAAGAAATCTGTGACCCCAACCCAGACTATAATATACACTTTCATATACCAGTTCTAAATAAAGAGTACCCAGAACTAACTTTGGTCTTTTTAGACCTTAGTAAACAATGGATTTGCCAAATATATGTATTCTGAATGGCTCATCTCACAATCTTTTGAGTACAGCCACAAGAATTCAGTCATAGCACTCAGGCAGCATTCAGTCATAGCAACAGTGGGGACTTTTTGTATAAACCCAACCCTGTGATAGAGGAGGTGATAACGAAAGAAAAGTAGCATTACAGAGTTGGATTAACAGCCCATTTTAGAAACTACCAGCTGAGAAAATCTGTCCTATCCTATTTAAGCCATTATTTTAGGTTTCCTATCACTAAATTATGTCTAATCCTTAGTAAATTGGTGGATATGGAAGAGAAGAAATTATGAGACAGAAATAAAAGACAAACAAGTTCAATTTTTGATTGAAAGAAAAAAGAAATATCTAAGAACTGATAGAAAAAGGAATTAGGTAATTTAGGATTAGTATCTTTACAACTGCCCTTTCCAATTAAAGTAACAGACCATGATAACTAGCAAACATCTATGACCTTTCTCTCAATCTCTCTCAAACAGCAGACAGGCACGTTTTCCTCACCTTTCAGGTTCCAGAGAGTCTTGTCCAAACATCTGGTACTAATCACACCGTATTAGCATTGCCTGTGTCTGATCTGTCTCTTACAATTTGATTGCTTTGAATACAGGGACTGCATTTTTGAATCCCACTAACAATGTTAAACTATTTAATCATGCACAAAAATGCATATTTCACATTGTCTTTATGGGAAAACCTTTAGTTAAAAAGTTAGAAGATTATGGGCCACAACAGCACAGGATGAAAGTTAAGAATGATTAGGAATGGTTCTGTTTTTGTTCAACATCACAGAAAATGTCTAGTGTGGTTGTATCCATTCCAAGTGAACCATTCCATGGAATTTTATTTTGAGAATTCTGCAAATATAGTGAGGGAACTTGCAGTACTCTCATCATTTTAGGAGGAAATAGAAGAAAAGAAGACACCATCTATAGCTGTTTTTTGAATGAATGGTAAGAGAAGGCACAAGGATAAATAAAATAAAAAGAAATAAAACATTCTTGAAAATAGTGATCGGAATTTTACTTACTCCATTCTCTTTACTAAGTCCTAATATAAAGATCTACCAAAGAGATAACCAATTTATTAACAAACACATGAGTCTATGAATTGATTTGGAGGAATATGGAAGACTTTTATTTTTACATTAGCTTAAGTGCATATTTCATGTAAGCCCCACAGAGATTTGGGAGAGGAAAAAAGCTTATGTTGGTAAACGAGTATGTGAAAGCAAAGCTAAGCCAACCTATAGAAATAAGTTGCTAGATTTTTCTCCTGTTTCAGCACCAGAAAATTATGCAAATAGCTATACCATTTTCCCTAATAAATTCCATTTCCTACACTGACATGATTAGAATATAAAATTGAAGTTACATTTCCACAATTTTGTTATTCTGACCAAATTTTTATTTTTCACAAATTAATAAAGCAGGCTTCTAACCCTTCCAAATGCATAATCATTTAGACGATTAGCTGATTGTCTACATAATATAGTAAAGGCTTCCATAGATTTAAAAATATGGGGTATTTTGGTCTTGCAAATAAAACCAGACATGTAGTTGAAATATGTTGAGTTCTTTCAAAGAAACTTTTACAATGGGCTCATCAGAAATAGCAATTAACACATGCTCAGAAATAGCTCCATGTTCTATAATAGAGTAGAAATTTTGCTCTGAAATCAGCAATCAAAGACAATAAGGAGTCCAAACTCAGGAGATGAAGACTTTTCAAGATATTTCGAAAGAATCTAAAAATTCACATATCTTTGTATTTTTTTAAAGAACAGGATAATTAGATATTATTATTGATTCAAATCCAATCAAGGACAAAATACTTGAGATAACAGAACACAGCTACTAGAAAGTTTTTAGTTAGCATACATGGTCGTTGTTCAAATTCTGAAACAGAGCCTGAGGTAGGGATTCCTGTAGGAATGATTTATGGAAGGTGTGCTCTCAGGAGAAATCTGGAAGGAAGTAAGACATTAGTAACAAAATGAATGGTGCTCCCCCTAATCCCACAAGAAGCTCAAGAGCACAAACTGAATCACAGGGTAAATCACAACTCAAGGCATCATCGAAATATATAGGAATTAATGTTAGTAAGTTCTTGACAGCCCATTATCCCAGCTTTCTGGAGGAAGAAGGGAGGAAAGTGAACTCTCTTGAGCTCACTGGCTCCAGTGGCCTAGAAAGATCTTTGAGAAAAAGGTGTGTCTTGGTGTCTGGAAGCAACCGCCTCTGAAGGAGTTCTTGAGTGTGTAACACCATCTACTGCACATGCAATCAGATACTTGGCCTATTTCCACTACTCAGGGATTTATCTTTCCTGCTGGCCTCCTTTTTATGAAGTTGTATCCCATTACCAAGGGTCCCACTATCTAGGAACAAAACAAGGCAAGAATAAAAGCACAAAGTATACTTTTATGGCTAGGCAAAACAACAAACACTAATGAACAGTTTGTTTAAAATCTAGATAGTGGAAGGGCAGTTTTTATTGATTTGTTTTCCTATATGCACTGAGCTACATGGATAGTTTATTTACATAGTTTTCTTAATTTTTTTAATTTACTATGGTGGCAGTGCATTAAGAAGGGAGGAATATATCAGGTGGTCCCAGTAAAGTTGGCTGTGTGGTGATTTTATGCAAAAGCTGTAGTAATATTCTCAGATTTCTTTTTGTTGTGTGAGGGAACCAGAAAATCTCTTGGTCCAAATCTATTTGGCATTGAGTAAAATGAGCTTATGTGCATGGAGTTCTTCAAGTTCTTATGATATTGAAGTAAGTTACAGCTTTCTTACCTTGTTTTTAATTTGTAAATTGAAGTAATTTGTAAATTGAAGACTTTTTAAAGTGTTATCATTCTGAAAGGCATGATCTACAGTTTAGCCAGGCTATGATCACTGTCCTAAACTTCATTTTCTTTTCTTCTTCTATAGTTTGGTTTCTCAAACTATTGATGGCTGTTTTGTAAGGGAACAAACTTTTAAAAGAATTTCTAATCTTTCATGGACCAATATATGGTCCTGCTGTGCTTTACAGTAGTAATGACGGGTGACACAGTTTAGGCTGGATAATATTCCCTGCCCGTTCAATGAGATGAACCCATAGATTCAATAGTTGAAAGTCACATCAATCCAAGTAGCTATTGAAGCCTCTATATGCGTCCTCTCAATTTCTGTATTTAATTTGCTGGTGGCTAGCAATAAATAGTTCATTGCTTGATACAAAATGAAGACTACCTTAAGGTATAACTGCTCTACTATTATTAATTTGTCATTCCAGGAATAAGACAGAACATTAGGCAAAATGAAAACGACCTTCATTCTTTATTATACCAACCCTTAGAATTTGGAGAGGGCTCCATTAATGAAAAAACATTTTCAAGCTTTCCAATAGGGCAGCCATTAGCCACTGGTAGTTTATTAATAAAGATATTAATAAAGATATTAATATTAATAAAGATATTATTAATTTGTCATTCCAGGAATAAGACAGAACATTTTGAATTATTTGAGAATGAAAAAAATCATTTAGAAGAAGTGGTGAATCTTAGATTAGAATACCAGAAAAACCCACACTAAAGAATGAAACTTAAGCTAGCTTTGGAGGAAAAGTAGAAACTGATCAAGGAGTACAGATAAATCAGAATATATATATTTTTATATATATATATATATATATATATGTATGTATGTGTGTATGTAAATGTATGTATATGAGTGTGGTCATACATTTGTACATATTCATATACAGATTTTGATCTCAGTATTGCCTATATTTGGAGAACATGTTTTAAAATTCTGCATTGAAAACTAAAAAGTGGAAAACAAAACAAATGAACATTTCCTTACCCTATCAAATGGATGTGATGGTGTTTCTCCTGAATATATAAAACACTGGCTACTTATTTCTTAGTGGTATAAAATGACATATAATAAATTTAAAGTCTAATAGCTTTGAAGATCAATAGTTTAATATTATCTTCTTGGAGAAAATTAATGCATGAATGAGCTGTGTTTCTATATGGATGTTTTAGGGAACAATTGTCTCTAGGGCTTTTGAGACTATAGGAAAACCTGCCTTCATTCACTGATACATGGTCTCTTCCTGCATCTTCAAGGTGAAAAACAACTGGTAAAATTTTCTCATCCGTCATCATCTAAATTTCTTCTTCAATCTCCTCCTCTACTCTGAAGCATTCTTGTGGTGACACTGGGTGCCCCCACTGGGATAATTCCCCTATGTTAAGCTTGTCTCATTGGTAATCCTCTGTTTATTTCTTTTGAACATAAATATTTTAGAGAGCCCTGAAAGCTCTCTATTTTTGTCTCCTTCTGTTTTACTAATTACTTAGGAGGAGGGTAAACAAAGCAGTGTTCCATGTTTTGCAACACTTCTTTGTAACAGTCACACACTTAATGTTCATCAGCCTTTCTGTGAAAATCCCAAGGGACCATCCGTAAATCACAGAAATTACTTCAGTCCTTTAGAGGGACAAAAGTAGGTACTAATGCTGAAGGAATCATGTGGGTATTCCTAATCATGAATATCTCTTTCATTTCATACTATCAATCACTCACATCAAGAGGGTGTGTTTCATAGTTCATCAAACACTAAAATCATATTTCAGTCCTCTCCAAACAGATCTGTCATGAATTAAAAGAAAAATCAGCACATATAAATGAAATAAGCACAATGAACAAATCTCACATCTTGGCAAATCTTGTAAAACCAACTTACTTGCAGTGACAATGAAAATTTCTATACATTTAAGTAATAAAATATATTCATTAGGAATTAAAAATTGGTGAGCTGATCCTACAGTGAAATTATCCATTTGGTTGTCTGATAGGAAGCTAAGTACAGCAATGAATTTAGGGAGAGTCTTTTGGATTATTTTGCACCATTTTCCACAAACAATGGGATGAAAAGGTGGTTCAGGGCCCAACAGCCAACATCAAGAATTTAGGGTAGCTTAACTTTTAAGGGGCAGCTGACAACTAATGAAAATGATTTGAAATCTTTCTGCAGCAACAATATACCTCAGATGTCAGTTTTTAGAATCTAGTATCTCACAGCCAGGTATGCTTATTTATTATAATTTAACAGAATAGCCTGTCACAGAAAAAGGAAACTATTACAGAACATTAAAATATGACAGACATCTTATTTAGATTCTTATTCTATTTCTGATAGAGGGAAGAAATGTTCCAATTAAGACCAAACATGGAGATACGGATATGTTAATGCCTAGTAATTAGGAGCCTGCAGTCTGACAAGTAACCTCTTGGGGCAAGTAAAAGGCTGCAGGTGCTCCTTGCTCTCCTGTCATAAGTGGCAAAAGTTGCCTGAGAGCACTTGAGCAGATGAGAATTCGCTGTTCCTTCCAGAAGAGAGATGGCACATCCAGGGGGAGCTTGGCCCCAGGCTTATAATCACAGATGCCCCTGTGGTCCCAAGCAAACATCTCCAGTTGAAGAAGCCATTCCTCACATTTCCTCAGACTTCTACCTCTTATATCTCCTGACACATTTCTTTTAAAATTCTGTCACAATTACATTTAACAAATAGTTGTGTTAGTTCTCAGGTCATTTGACCTTGGTTTCTATGCAAAACTGTTATTTTTCCTTCATGTTTATAGGTAATCATGGGTTGCTTTTTCAACACTGTTATAGTTTAAATCTACAATGTTCCCCTCAATTCTCATGTGCTTGGAAGGCGACTGCATCATAGAAGCAATATATTTATTTGTGGATTCATTTATTTATGAATGCAGGAGTTGAACATGCCGATAGAAAGTAGCACTCGTAGGTGGGTCAGGGAGGGTGTGATGAGAAAAGTGTATTTGTGAAACCAGTTCCTCCCATCTCTCTGCTTCTAGTCACCATGACATGAACAGCTTTTCTGTACTAAAGTCTTTCATAATATTATTTCTTCTTAGGTCCTGGTTGGCCATAAACTGAACCTACTAAAACCATGAACAAAAATACACCTCCCTTCCTTTCATGGGTGTTGGATATTTTGTGCCAGCAATAGGGAAGTGACTAATATAAAAAGTCACCTATTTTCAATTATAAGAGATTAACAAGATTGAAAAATAAATAACCTACAGACCCAACAAACCAATAAAAAGTCTACATTAGGAAATAGAAGGGCTATAATCAGCATGTTTAATCGTATTCACAAGAACAGCATTAAAATGCATATCAAATTTGATGGGTCTTATCACAAATGAATGAACATTCTAATATACTATGACAATGAAGTTCTAATAGCATTAGAGGAACTAGGGAAATAATATATTTGTGAGTTGAATATGTGCGAACTGTCAGGGCAGAAAAAAAGGCAGCTAAATTGGCTCTATTGAGGAGTGCTAGAATCCTAGGAGGGTCACCTGCAAATTACATTTAATATGCTAACACTATTATGAGAAAATTTCCATTCTTCCCATAAAGGTCTTGCTAACAGTAATTAAATTTTAAGACAGTCAGATCTGGAAAGGAATAAAAATACAGTGGAAATCTGATTATGCTGACTGAAGAGGCCTTCCCATTCAAATACTAATTAAAAAATTTAATTTTGGCTACCTGGGGCCCCTAAGTCTGGCCATATCTATATTATATTATGCCTAATCACACCTAAATTCTTAAAAATCTAATACATTTAACATTAAAATGCCTTGGACTTCAGGAATACTTAAATGAAATTGTAAATATATGGGTTCTTCCCCATCAATATTCAAATACAGAGTAAAGGGAGGAGACAAGCAAACACAGGGAAGGACTGCAGGTCCCCAGAAACAAAACCTCCACAGGCCAAGGCAGTAAGCTTATAAAGGGGTGGTGCTTTCCTCACTTATTCGGGAAACATGCTACATATGTGATCTCTCCAAAAAATAAAATTCTCATTTTTATTTCTGAAAATCAGGGAGCCTGATTTATTAACAGGTTTTTTTTTTTTTTTTTTTTTTTTTTTTTTTTTTTTTTTAGTTATCCACTCAGACAAATCCTAGTCCAGCTTATAGTCAGGTAATAGCTTGAGAACATTTTGAAAGCACACCATGCTCCAGCCTCTATTTGCATCAAAAGCATCAGTTGTTATAAATTAGTGCTTTATTCAACGAATCCCCAAAATAAAACTCTGAAAACTTAAGCAATAGAAAACAAACTAACACTCCTTTGGTTAGTCTAACATGATTTTTGAAAAATATAGATGTCTAAAAATTTTTATATTAATCTCTTTTTAAGTTTAAGGATTTTTCATATTTTTATTTTTTAAATTTTTTTGAGGTGCTGGGTTTGAATGCATTCCCAGCCTTTTTTTAAAATTTTACTTTTATTCATAGACACAATTAAGCTGCTGAATTGTCCAGACTGGGCTCAAATTTGAGCCCCTTGGTGGAGGCAGTCTCTAATAGAACTGTGGTCATCAAAGCCTGCATCAGAACACCTACAGAGCTTGGATCCAGCTTGCTGGCCCAATCCTCACCATTTCTGATTCAACAGGCTCAGGATGGGGCCTGAGAGCTGGAACTTCTAACCAACCTCCATGTGATGCTCACACACTGTTACCAGACTGGATTTTGAGAACGTGTAGCATAGTAGTTAAGAACAGAGGCTTGAAAGTTAGAAAGCGGTAGGCTTACCTGATTCCCCTATCCCTGCTTTCTGAAAACAGACAAGTTACTTAATATAGCAAAGCTTGGTTTCCTCCTTTATAAAATAAGGATAAAAGCAGTGCTTACATTATAGGATATTTGTACAGACTGAGAAAAACGTAGGAGAAATGCTTAGAATATTATTAATATCCAGTAATAATTAGTTCCTACTTAGAATACAGGCGAATGGATTGAAAGAGGAAGATATCTTATGCATTCTATTTAAATACATTTAAAGGTGTAAATATTTAGGACAAATATAAATAAAGACTAGAACTGTAGCTCAGTGATAGAGCAGTTCTGTAGCTTGTATAAAGCTCTGGTTGAATCTCTGGTACCTCAAAAAACACATAAGCAAAACAAATATGTGTGTGTGTGTATATGTATATATATATATATATATATATATATATATATATACATATATAGATAAATGAGTACAGCTGCACATATGTTTATGTATTCAAAAAACAAACATCAAACATCCTGTTAATTGATAGAAGCTGATTATCTTTTATAATACAAACAAATACTTCAAGTTCTATATTAAAGATTAAAAACTTTTATAGAGCTACCTGGATATTTTAGGCTTTGTTTAAAACTTAACCATTAAGCTTTGATGCATAGAGTATAATCCACATTTTTAGTTTGAAGGTGTATAACTACATATGACAAAATGCATTGTGGAAGTATACATAACATTATAATTATGTTGAAAGAAATATGAAATAAATATCCTTAAAAGTAATTATCCTATATTTCTGAAGAGCTTTTATTCTTTTGATCTTTTCTCTGTATTCCAGGTTTTTATTTTTTGAGTGGGTAATAAATGAATATTCCTTCTTTTCTCTTTTATTGTGGAGCTGGAAATAGAACCAAGACCCTTGTAGATGCCAAATTAGTGCTCTACCACTGAACTACAACCCCAGTTCTATTCTTAGAAAGATGTTATGAAACACTCCTCAGATTGCAGATTCTTGAGACATTCTACTGTTAAGATTTCCTAATTAAGAGAATTAGTAGAATTGGTGTAGCTGGTTAGGAGCCTGTCTGAAGGAGAATTTTGAGAAAGAACAGCTTCTCTTGGGTATCCATGAGCATGCCAATGACCTTGGAGCCATAGTAAAAGACAAATTTTCCAGCAGTTAGACCATAAACTACCCAAGAAGTCAGGTTACTCCAGAACCAAGCCCCACATCTATCCTAGACATTTACAAGGATTCAGAGAGTAGGATGAAATCTATTGTTCCTATGAGCCTACTTCTGTGGAAGGGGCAGAGACGAAGCTGAATTCATTTGACGCAGCATCCTTAATCTTTATGTGATTATGTACCTTTCTGAGAACCCAGCGAAAATTGCAGATTTCCCTTCTCAGTAAAACGCACACATAACTTTGGGTAGAAGACTTGATTATCTCCCTAAAGTTGCAAGGGAAGAGTGAGAAAAGTGCGCAGATATTTAGATATAAAAATTTTCTTTAAAAAACCTTTGAAGCATATTATTTAAAGCATTTTATTCTGCAGAGACAAAGCCTCACTGTCTTGCCAAAGCTAATAAAAAATTCTTCTTTTTTGATAGAAGATTATAACCGAGTGGAAGATTATGATGCTAACTATGCCTAGCTTAACTGAATCAGAGGGTCCCTATAATTAAAACTAGAAAGCTCTTATCCTGTTGTCCTTTGCAAAGAGTTGACCCTAACTGCAAACTGAGTATGTTAATGGAAATTGTATTGACATTTGTGGGTTTAACTCAATACAATCATGAAAAGGAGTAAGCAAAGACATCCCACGTTTCACAATCTATAGACATCTCTTGCATTATCTTGAGATCAAAAATCTGCAAGGCTTCTGTGGAAGAGTCATTTTGCTAGTGAATGATTTCAGCCAAGCACCTGGATTTTCCATCTCACTAGGGTAAGGTGACTACTATATACCACCCACCCTGGCCTTTTCTTTTCTTTTTTTTGGCTCTTCAGGATGTTTCCAATAGCATTCTCTAACTTAGATAGGAAAAATGCTGTAGGAAACAAGCTTTCAATAATTTATATTTATTTCTTTAACATTGGTCTTTAATAGCTTTGAAGGAAGGTTAAAGAATGAGCAGCTAGTGTCTACTCAGTTCACATCGCTGCAGACATTACCTCACAAAGGTTTGCGTATTCCAGCATAAAGCAGTGGAAAATGCCACATGTGGAAAACTTGAAAGCACAACATTAGGATGCAAAACATCTCTAGGAATGATTGATTTCCTCTTCTGGTTTCCAACTAATGAGTATTTATTCTATTTATAAAGATCTCAAGGGATTTTAGCAAGTTCCCCCTGAAGAAACTAAATAATCCCAAATGAAAAATCCATATACTCAGGAGCTATCAATCCCTATTCTTTTTCTTTGGATTGCTCAATAGCAGGCACTGAGGACCTTCATCCACCAGTTCTGCCTTGAGCCAATATACCAGCTCTAGCAAGCTGCTCAGTCATTAGAGATCAAATGGCAAATAAATCTTGCCAATCCAAAGTGAAGCGTGCTTGATTAGAGTTTAACATTTTGCAGCCAGTCTTCATTTGCCTAATCTGTGTGACTGGATGGGGCCTTTATGACTTCATTTGTAGGCCAAGAGAACAGTTAGGCAATCCAGCCTTGACTCCAAATACCCTATCTGGTGTTGTCATCAGATCGGATGTCATCAGCCTTTTCTGCCGAAAGGATGGCTTTATCTGTCCTCCACATCAGAGTTGAGGAGCCAGACCTAGCCTCCCAATCTCAAGGCTGCCACTGACCTGATATTGGACATTCCTGAGCCTAACATGAGGCTCAGTGTATCAGGTCAGATTAGGTATGAAAACTAAAAACAAAGAACTCAGAGGCACTGCCATTGAGGCTGGTGAGCCTTGCTAGGGTGAGTGGTGATCTCATGGTTCAGTGGTTTCTTCTGGCTCAGATCCTGCTTGGTTGTATGTTCTTTCCTTTGCAACTTGATTACTAAGGTCTAAGCCTGCCTCCAGGAAGACCAAGACCATCCTGGCTGCATGTCCTCTTCATTTCAGAGTTGTACTCATTTCCCATTTTAAATTATATTTCTCTTAAAGAAAAAGACACCCCTGTTGGATTTCACTGATCTGGGGTCGACACGTTTTCAGTGAATTTTCACTGTTAGTGTGGGAGAGCTTCCTTTTGGTTCAAGTGAGAAATTTAAACCGTGTCATGTAAATTATTTTAATGGTTTTCAACAATATGTATACAGTGTGCCAAGTGCTTACTAATAGTTCCCATATTTTTAACAAATTGTATTTTAAAACTTTATTTGTAATTCATTGCTTGAGTTTAGGTCTCGTTTCCCAAGGAAAATAAAATATTTTATGTTGGTTAAAAAGCAAAAACTTTCCAAGTTTATGCTCTATATTTTATTTTTTTTTCAAGTCTCTCCTTATTGGAGAGTTGCATGGGGAATATAATTTCAATAAATTACTTATTTAATGGCAAGGCCTTCAGAAGATTCCTGTAAATATGTTCAGCAATGACATGTAAAGTAAAAGAGTCAGTGCCTTGGATTTAAGGAAATGAAATAATTTATTTTGAGCAAAATCAAGCAGAAATGGTTGATTTATTAAAGTACAATGTCCTCATGAAACTGATCCTCAGTGAAGAATAATTTATTATTGTAATTGCAAAATGTTTTAAAAGATGTTATCTTAGGAGAAATCTAATTTATTCTTGAGTAGCATCACTTTATTTTAAATTACATGACTCATACTCAGGGCAACTGATTAATAGGTATAACTGTTTCAAAATGCTAGTCCTTATTGTAAAGATAGTTTTCTCATGTTGCATTTTGTCTTTTTAAAAGTTCAATGGATACATAAAGAAGATATTAACTCTGCTATGAGGAGTTAAGCTCTTGTACATTTTTCCTTTGAGGCTAAAATCTGTAACCGTAACATCATCAATATTAAGCTGCTTCTTTGAGGAACTGATATTGATGGGAGTTTCACACTAAAATAAGATTGTTAGGACACACAGTAAAGAAAAAATATTACTTTTAAGTAGCTTTTATAATTATAACTTAACCAATAAGCTGGGAAGCATGAGTGACCAGAAACTCCACAATCTGACACTGGACCATGCCACTGGGTATCTCATTAGTCATCTAATCTTAGATCTCCAACAGCAGCAGCAGTGGACCTAAAAGAGTCTCCTGGCAGAGCTGAGAACATTTATAATGAGAGGTGTATGCTTGGGCAAAATGTAAATAATAATGTGCATAATTACAGTAGACATGCGGATATCCCAGGAAAAATGATGGGCACTTCCTTCAGTTCATGAGCTCTTGTTTGCTGCTCGTTCTTTGTTACTACCTTTTAAACATTTTTAATGGGATGCTACTTCTCTTATTTTTGTTTCATAAATTTTGTTTTGACTCCGCAATCTCATTCTTCAAACGAGATGATCTCTGACTTTCCATCATGAAAAGTTATCGGGTGTATACTGGCCCTGATATAAGGATCAAAATATTGTCCAAGTATAAGGATAATTGGTCTGGTATCATTTCTAGAGGGTAAACTTAGGTACACACTCTGTTAAAGAATTAATAAGAATGAAAATAAATGAGCCTCTCAAGATTTCTGTATTTATTTTTTCTTTGAAAGCACCCTGTGGATCAATTCACATGGAAAATTTTTGTATCTGTCAGCCCCTTAACTTTACTGGTACAACACACTTAATTCTACCCAGTATAGATCTGATGCAATCCAATATGATCATGTGTTCTGTTGACTGTTTAAAAATCTTCATCTGTCCGTGGTATCCTCCAGAAAGTTTTCATATGGAAAATTGAGACAAGAACAATGGGAAGGCATAGTAACAGCTTAAATAAAAAGAGTAAGAGGAACAGATTAATAGGGAAGTGGAGAAGTGAGAACAGCATCACAGTTGGTTGTGTTTGCAGCTCAATGACATCATCAAGAATCTTGATACTTGTTATCGCTCTGCAGGTCTCCTTGAGTTACACTTCATCCCAATGTTACTGTGTGACATCCTAGGTAGCAGGGAAAGTAAGAGTCTTTGTGAAAAAGAATTTCTTTCTAAAGCCTCCATCAAATTTCTCTTCATGTTTCTATAGTGTAAACTCAAATGTCTAAATGAAATGAAGCAATCATCAAGAAGAAAACCTTTGGTGATAGAGCCAATCTGATTAGTAACAAACTCAAGTTGATTTTAACCATGCCATAAAACTGAAAAGAGAGTACCTCTGGACAGGTGACCACAATGCATACTATATTTTTATCATTTCCTCTGTTGGTGCCAAATTGTTTTTCATGCTTCCAAAGATCTTTTGATATTTATCATTCAGACACCTCAACAGCACAGGAAGAACTACTGGCATAGGAAAAAGTCATCATCTTTATAAGAGGCATGGATCCTTAAAGGATCTGGAATATTTGAGAAACAAGGAGAAATTAGATCAAATAAAAATTCAAGGCATCAAAAACATCTTAAACCTTCAAGTTACTGGGTGTTATAAGGAGAACAATCAGGGGTTATAAGGAGAACAATAACATATAGGACACAGAATTTATATTATTATTTTATGATGGTCACCCAGAGTTAAATACAAGAAAGTACAGGAAATCTTTCTATAGCAGTAAAGATCTAGAAATTCAGCCGAGGGTCTGGATCCCACAGTAATGTGCTTCATGAGTCCAGCTGAAGACCTAGAGCCCATGACAATGCCTCTCATGAATCCAACTGAGGGTCAAGAGCCCACCACAATGACTTATGCAAGTCTATTTTATGGATCTGTGTTTGGAAGGCCCAAAGGTCAGTGGTGGAAGCTAGAAAGTCTATGCCAGCAGGGTGAAGGGTGTGTGCTAGTTGGCTGAGATTCTACCCTGGATCCCAGAAGTGATGCTCAAAATAAGGTCCAGAGCTCCCCTGAAAAGTATCACAGCCATCCTCAGTGACAATAAGGTCCCAAGCTCCTTGGACGATGAGAACAGTTGAGTACATGCCAGGAAGCCAGAGTGACAAGCTTTTCACGGATATTAAAGAGCATAAATCTTCCCCTCCAGAGCTAAGAAGTGATGCTCAATGTAAGGAATGGAGTTCCCCCAAAGTCAACTGTAGCCATTGCCTCTCCACCACCCCAGGGACCTCAGTCTGGATGAACCCAGGTACCTGACCCATTTTCCTACAATGCAGGATAGGTAGCCAGCATGGGTAGCATCAGGGACTCAGCAACCAGCTTGACTGGATGAACCCAGGGTAAATCCATTCTAACAAAGGGAAACACTTTGCATAGAACCCCTAATTTACTATTGGTTGTGTTACATAACTATAGACTTTGCTCTCATGATTTAAAGTACAAGATCAACAGTCACTACAGTTTGTAAATTTCTACATTGTGCTTATTGATAATTGTTCTACAGTAGCCAGGATGTCATCATTGTTATAATCAGATGTTCTCCCTTGTGTAACAATATTGGGAGATTGTAAAGAATTATCTCACCATAGCCGTATACCACAAGGTTGGGGACAGAGACAAACTGCAACCAACATTCCATTCTCAATTAATTGGTGAGGTAGGATCTTAGAATAGACACAAACCAAGAATCACCTACACACAAGAGACATTCCTGATGAATAGACTTTTTTCTAGAGAGGCCTTGATACTAGTAATATTGTTATCCATCACCAAAACTCAAAAGGATCATCACAGAAAACAACATAAAATTCTCTAGAAATAGAAAATGTCAAGATGAAAGAGGAAAATGCAATCTCAGAACTCCAGCTCACCAAAAACAAGTCCAGGAGACATTAACATTGAATAAATTGGAAGTGACACACTTGAAATTTCTGAAATCACAGCAACTCCACAAAAGTGTAAAGGAAATCAGATCAGAAATAATCCCTCAAGTAAAAAAAAAAAAGAACTGACAATGATAATGAAAGAAATGCTGAACATATTGAAAGGAGACACAGAAAAAAATAGAGAAGTATAGGAAAATGATGGGGAGCTTGAATGAACAACATGGGAAAGAACTAGAATGCATGAAACAGACTCAAAGAGATATCTGGGAAATTAAGAACTCCATTGAAAGCTGGCAAAACTGCTTGAGTGAAACTGAAGTAAGACTTCCAGACATTGAAACCAGGATTTTAACTAGTGATCATAAAAAGAAAGATCTCTTGAAAATTCCAAGGAACCAGGAAATAACAATTCTCTATATTAAGATGCAGAGAAAAATAATGTAGGATTCATAGGTGGCAATGCAAAAGCTGGAGTCAACACAAATAGCATCAAAAGGTTATTTGCAGAAGTAATAGCAGAAAATTTCCCATGCATGGGAACAGAATTTGACATACCAAAATAATTTTACATCTAGAAATATAATAATCAAGATCCCAGAAATAATCTCAAAATTATACAGCACAAAAATAGAATCTTAAAAGCTGTTAGAGAAAAGAAACAGATCACCTATAAAGAAAAGCCCATCAGAATGATGGTAGAATTCTCAACACAAACCTTCAAATGAAGAGCTTGGAGTGAAATATTTCAAATCTTGAAAGAAAACAACTTCCAACCCATATTGAGGTACCCTGCAAAACTATCTTTCAAAATTAGTGGAGAAATAATATATTTCCATCATAAACAACAATTGAAGAAATTCATGTCCACTAAACCAACCCTACAAAGATTATTGAAATATATTCTAGACAGAGATGAAAATGACCACAATTCTAAGAACAGCAATAGAAAGAAACCACCAAATAAGGCAAGCAATTACAGAAGGGAAAATTAGGGAACTGACAACAGAAAGGTAACATGACAAAGATAAACCAATACATATCAGTTATAACCATCAATGTAAATGGTCTCAATTTACCAACCAAGACAAACAGACTGGCAGAGTGAATCAAGAGACAAAATCTAACAATACACTCTAAACAAGAAACACAATTACCTCAAAAACAAATTGATAGACTGAAAAATCAAAGGATGGAAAGCATCCTTATAATAGGAACCCAGAAAAAAACCAGGGGTAGATATTCTACTTGCGGACACTGTGAACCTCAAACCAAGATTGATCAAAAAGAGATAAAAAAAGGTCACTACATATTTGTTGAGGAAATCTTCAAGAGGAAGAGATAAAAACCATATATATGTATATATAGGCATCAAATATGGGAGCACATAGTTTGTAAGACAAATATTAATAGATATAAAAAATTAAATAACCAATAATGAAGAAACATAACACCCCACTGTTACAAAGAGATAAGTCAATTAGACAAAAAAATCAGTAAAGAAATGACAGAAATAAACTAAATTTGTGAACAAATGGACTTAGTAGACTTTTATAGAGTGTTCCACCCAATATCAGAAAACACATTCTTCTCAGATGCACATGGAATGCTCTCTAAAATAGAACATAAACTAGCT
Source organism: Cavia porcellus (assembly GCF_034190915.1). Classification (NCBI taxonomy): domain Eukaryota; kingdom Metazoa; phylum Chordata; class Mammalia; order Rodentia; family Caviidae; genus Cavia; species Cavia porcellus. The sequence goes on along the minus strand of NW_026947487.1, from coordinate 39,980,989 downwards.
CATATAACATGCTTAAGTAAATGCAAAAGAACTGAAATTATCTCATGCGTATCTGAACTTAGTGCAATGAGACTGGAAATTAATGACAAAAGAAACTGCAAAAACTCTATAAGCATATGGAAATTAAATAACATACTCCTGAAAAATCAGTGAGTCACAGAGAAATTAAAGAAGAAATTAAACAATATCTACAATCAAACAAAGATACAAATACAGCTTAAAGGAACCTGTGGCATGCAGGGAAAGCAGTCCTAATAGAGAAATTTATAGCAGTGAATGCTCACATTAAGAAAGCAGACTGAGCACAAATAAGCAACCTAATGATGCACCACAAATTACTAGATAAAGAAGAGCAAGTCAAGCCCAAAGCCCAAACAAGGCAGGAAATTATAAAGATCAAAGCAGACATTAATGCAATTGAGACAAGAAAACAATATAAAGAATTAACGGATCCAAGAGTTGGTTCTTTGAAAAACTAAATAATTGATAAATCTATATCCAGCCTTATCAAAAAAAAGACAAGAAAAACTCAAATTCATGCAGTGAGGAATTAAAAGGGCAAAATCACTACACTTCCTGTAGAAATTCAGAAGATCACCAATACCTACTTCAAAAACTTTAGTCTCAGCTGCATGTGGTAGTGTATTCTTATAATTCCAGCACTTGGGAGGCTGAGGTGGGAGGATCATTGAGAGTTCAAGAGTAGCCTGGACTACAAAGTGAGCTCAAGGCCAGCCTGAACTGCATAGCAAGACTCTGTCTCAAAAAGACAAACAAAACAAAACAAGGCAAAAGAAAACAAATCTTTATTCACACAGAATGAAAGACTCAGAAGAAATGGACAGATTCCTAGAAACATATGAATTACCAAAACTGTATCAAGAAGGTATAAAAACTATGAATGACCCAACAACAGTTCATTAAATTGGAAATATAATTAAAAACTAAGAGCAGCACAAGTCCTGATGGATTCACAGCTGAATTCTATAAGAAATTTAGAGAAGATTTAATGTCAATACTCCTCAAACTCATTAATGAAAGTGAAAGGGAAGCAATTCTCCCTAACTCATTTTGGGAAGCAAGTATTATCCTGATACCGAAACCGGAGAAAAACCCAACCAAAAAGGAAAAGTAGAGATCAATTCCCCTAATGAATATAGATATAAAGTTTTTAGTGAAATACTAGCAAACAATGCAGCAAATCATCAATAAAATTATACACTGTGGCCAAATGAGGTGCATCCAAGGAATGCAAGGATGGTTCAACATATGAAATCAATAAAAGTAATACAACATATCAGCAGAGCCAAAGATAAAATCACGTGTTCATCTCAATAGATGTAATAAACACTTTTGACAAAGTCCAACATTCATTCATGATTCAAGAAACCTAGAAAAGTTTGAATAGATAGCATTTACCTCAATCTGATAAAAGCCATCTATGACATACCAACAGCCAATATCATACTAAATGGACAAAAACTGAAAGCTTTAAATCTAAAATCAAAAGAAAGACAAAAATATCCACTATCACCACTCCTATTCAATACAATGCTGGAAACATTCGCTATAGCAATTAGACAAGAGAGAAAGCAAAGAATAAAGATAGGGAAGACAAAAGTGAAATTATCAATATTTACAGAAGTCATGACACTGTACATAGAAGATCCCAAAAACTCCACCAAACGACTTCTAGATTTAATAGCCAAATTTAATAGTGCAGCTGGATACAAAGTCAACACTCAAAAATCAATAGCATTAATGTATATAAACAACAAAATCACTGAAGGAGAAATTAGGGAAACCATACCCTTCACATTAACACCCAAAAAATGAAATGTCTTGAAATTTATCTAACAAAGGAAGTAAATGATTTACACATTGAAAATTACAGTATTCCAAAAAAAAAAGAGAGAAATTGAAAAGGATCTCAGAAAATGAAAAGATAACCCTTGCTCATGGATAGGAAGAACCAAAATTTTGAAAATGGACATACTCCCAAAACTTATACAGATTTAGTAAAATTAGATCAAAATACCATTAGCATCATTCACAGATCTAGAAAAACTATCTCTAAAATTCATCTGAAACCATAAGAGACTAGAATAGTAAAAGTAATCCTGGGCAACAAAGAAAAGGCAGAAGATATCATAATTCCTGATTTGAAATTACGCTACAAAGTTATTGTGATAAAATCAGCATGATGCTGTCTAAAAAACAAACCTAAGGATCAGTGACACATAACAGAAGATGCATCACAACTACAAACACACCTCAGCTACCTTATCTTTGACAAAGGGACCAAACGTATTCATTGGCAGAAAGATAGCCTCTTTAATAAATGGTACTTGGAAAATTGGCTTTCCACATGCAAAAGACTAAAATTAGACCTATACCTATCACAATACACTAAACTAAAGTCAAAGTGGATCAAAGATCTAAATATTAAAACAGAAACACCAAATCTACTGGAAGAGAAAGTAGATAGAGAAAGCTTGAAGACACAAGCATAGGCAGAGGGTTCATGAACAAAAACCAAACTGCACAGTGATATATGTGCACCCATATTGATAGCAGCTCAATTTGTAACAGCCAGATCTTGGAAACAACCTAAATGTTCATCAACTGAGGAATGGATAAAAAAGATTTGATATTTTTATACAATGACATCCTACTCACCTACAAAGAAACATGAGCTGGAGACTTTCATAGGTAAATGGATGCAACTAGAGACCATACTTGTACGTGAAATCAGACTTGCACATCATATTGTCTTTCTAGTGTGAGAAACTGAAAGAGTAAATAAGATTCAAAATGTACAAAAGATGTTGTGAAAGTAAAAGGAGAAGAACCTGCTCAAAAGGAAAGAATGACTGGGATGGGGAAGAAGAAAAGAAGGAAGGAAAAAATATATATCAGATAGCTAATATAATTTGTACTACTTATTCTATTAGTTCATTGCTAGAAACAGTTAGAGCTCATATTGTTCAATCAATTTTTCATGCCTATATCTGGTATCTGAGCAGGTATCTGCTATCTATTTTGAAGACAATATGCAATATAACCACCATTTTTAATTTTCTTTCATCTTGTTTTGAAATTATGTGTTTTTTGGTTTTTTTATTCTCTTTAAAATAAAAAAATTAGCACTTCTAGGGCTTTATTTTTACTCCTATATTCATAACTGCTTCGAGACAGAACTTAGAAAGTGACATTTAATTTTCTTGTATCATTGCCCAGGGGATTACTTGTTATATTATATTTACAGAAGATCTGAATAATTGTTTCTACAAAGAACTTAGCAAATGACATTTAATTCCCTATATCAATCCTCAGAGGATTACTTGTTAGATTATATTTACCAAACAGGCATTTAGTCAGTTTGCCGAATAGATCTGTTTTTCACTATGGGTCACAATACACATGGTATTACAGGGTCTTAGGTCCTTAGGTCTAAGATCTTAAATCTTTGTTCTAGGAGCTTACAGTGAATTCTTACGTGCAAAAAAGAATAAGGAAATTTAGAATGTATCTTATCTAATTCATGACTTTTCTTAGAAACTGATTTAATGCATTAAATAATTTCTCTAGGATTTTCCTTAGATTTATATCTCATTCCCATAGGTTATAATCAGAAACACTCTTCTAGGTTCATACAGTTATCCCTGAGTGATAATAGAGCACAGAACAAACACTTGATATAAATTTTGCAGACACTGGTATCTTACAAGAGGCAAGTGAGAGAAATTTTTTTTTTTGCCCCAGGAATCACAAACATTTATTGAGTTTCTACTATGTACATGGGAATGGTAAATATAAAGAAATTATCCCTATATTTGGTGTTGAGAAACAGTTTAGTTTTTAGAGATGGTTCTTGTTCCTGTATCTAAACAGTGAAAATGGAAAACTAGTAATCTTGCACATTATGGTACCTAATTTTATCACTGTATAGGTAGCATGGAATTGTAATTAATCATTTGCATTGTCCATCTTCAAAAATCATAAATCTCTCACTAAGGTGTCCCACAGACTCCTCTCAGTCCCCTTATAACCCACCAAAGTGACTGGAACACTGAAGTTGCTCAAAAAACATCATGGAAATGAAAGGGTCTACTAAATGGCAAAGCAAGCAATACATGTGGATATTTCAGCATTATCCCTTCTGCATTTGGAGACCCTATTTCAACTTTCATTCTACTTTATCTTCCAGTCCAAAGTTTTGGCCAAGGAGAAACTGCTTTAAACTCAATAAAAGAAGCAAACAAGATGGATAATAAATTTCCTTTCTGCTCTTAATGTCATAGCTGCGCTAGTTCAGACCACAAAGATGAATCCAGGCTGGGGCATCTGGCTCAACTATTAATGCTTTCAGTAATATTAACCCTTGGACTAGAAAACAAGTGCATTGAAGGAGGCATAGAAAACCAAAGATCAAAACTGAGTCACCCATTAGAGGTGCCTCAGAGGTCTGGAAGCAAAGTAGAAAAATCTACCTAATGAAAGGGAAATAGATCTTAGCTCACACCTATCTTGGTTCACTCTTTTATATTGTTTTAGGCACATGCAAGAGGTGGAAACACAACCAATTCTGCAAGAGCTGTATCAGTGGCACTTTGTTGCACCATAGTAACATTCTTATTTCCTATTGCATGATCAAGTTGGTTTGATTTGCACTTAAGCAGATTTGCCTATAGCTAGTAACCCTAGGACCATCAGAATTAGTCATTTGGCATTAAGGTAGCCATCTAATAAAAGGTGTCCCAGTGGGATTTCTCAGGTTGTAATTCAGATTGGATGATGTCAGTAGAGCAATGTTCCCCAAGAGGGGTGAAGAGTTCATGCGAGACAAATAGGTGGCTTCTCCTTTTACAACTGCCTGTGGTCACAGCAGATAGGGGTACTGGTCTGCAGAGAGATGGCCAGTCACACCAGATGTGTTTTTTCCTTTTAACTATGCTTTCTCAATGTCATTCATTTTTTCCTGCGTAACATATTGTCACAAAATTGAATGGTTTCAAATAACACTTCCTTACTCATTCATAATTTTGAGAGTGCTTTTGTCTGGATTCACCTGGTCAGTTCTCCTGCTGTTCATCTGTGAGGCTGTGGTCCAATGGTGGCTTGCTGGCCCCGACAGGTTAAAAGAAAATTTGCATCTCTCTGGCTTTGGTAGCAACTGGCAACCAGAACCTCTTGCTTCTTCTTCATTGCCCTCTTTAGCAGGTAGCTCAGGTTACCCCCTGTGATAGTGTTCCAAGAGGAAGAGACAGGGAGAGGCTACAAGCCCACAGAAGGAATCAGCTCAAAAGTTCCTGAATTTACCTCTACCAATCTATTGGTCAAAACAAGATCCAGAGTCGATTCATATAGAAAATTTAGGAAAATAGAGTCCTCCTGACAGGAGGATCTGTGAAGCATTTGCAGTAGTTTTGCAATCTATCAAACTTCCCCTACTTAAAAAACAAGTAGAAGACTCCTAGTATTTCCCAAATACATCATAATTTTATATTTGTTGTCTATTTCCCAAGTAGTACTTAGAGATAACTGTTAAATATGAAAATAAATGTCTCTCTCCTTCTCTTCCTTTCTCTGTCTTTCTATCTCTCCCACTTCCCCTCCCCCTTCCTTACCTTCTCTCCATTTGATAGAAACAGTATTACAACTGTGTAGCTATCTTCTTTTTCTAATAGGTTTAACACTGTGAAGTGAGTACAACACCAGTCACTTCAGAAATAGTCGAAACAATAGAATTTTCATTGCATTGTGTTCAGTCACACTTTCACCCTCTGGGTATTTCTGGAAGGCTGAGCAGAAATAAAATATGCTATTCACAAAGAACACAATTTCAACATTTTACCATACATACCACCAGCTTCTTTGCAAAAGCAACCTTATACCTCAGTTCCATTATTCTTTTAAAATAGAATTTACTGTGCACTATGATTATCACTTCCCCTCTTTTATCTATTTCTGATTAGCCCTTGGAGGGGATGATTCATCATAAAGGCTTTTGTTCTGGGTTACTCAAAGTGATTCCCAGTATTCTGTTGTGTCAGCTCAATGTAATGAGAACACGGTATTTTAACATTATGGCTTTCCAGTTGCCATTGATGATAATGGGCTCCTTTTACTGCCTCTTTGACACTCAAAATAATGCACACTAACACTGTGTGTTGACCTCATTTTCTTTGAACTAGTCTCACTAATGTTGGTCAAGGCCATAATGACTCTGAATTGTTATGGGAGTTGCCACTTTAACTATGCAAGGTTATCAGTCGAACATTCACAGCTAAAGCTTGAAATTTCTTAGGACTCTTTTAAGTTCCTTCATAACAGATCATCTTTCTCCATGACCTCTAAAACTTCTCTCTGGTAGAGGATCTCATTTTCCAAATAACAAAAGATCAGTTACAAACATTGTCCCTTTAGCAATAAGTGGGTGAGGAGACGAAGAAAAAACAGGAAGCACTGAATCATGACTGCAAACTGAGCCAACAGGAAGGATGTGAAAATTGACAGTGTGGCATCTGCAATGATCAAGTCATCAGGGATGACACTGATACAATGTCTCCTGATACTGGAAACAAACTAGAATGGTAGCAAAGGGCTGAACACCAGCCAGAATTGATTTGTCAGTGGGTTGCTCTTATTTTGACAACATCTTGGTAAACTTGTCATATCTGTTGAGGTTCTGTTTGAAAATTAGCTGTAGCAAAGAACAGCAAACAATCTTATTTTCATGTATTGTGTACACAGGGATTTTCCTACAATGAGTCATCAGCCACAGCAACAATGAAGTGTCACAACAATTCCAAAGATACCATCTGTTTAAAGGAGAGGATCCAGAGAAAAACATACCTCATTGAATGCAGCTATTTTTTAAATGACCATTGATTAAAAGCAAAGCACTTCAGCTCTTCTCTGAACTGTTATTAACAGCACAGACACTGGAAAACTGCAATTAAAGTGGGATGCATCGATAGCATCTGCTGAGACCATAGATGATGTTTACTTAAGCGTCCTCTCTTGGGAGCAGCTGACATTTGAAAATATGGAAGGTATTTGCATCGTCTGTGTTCTCCCCATCTGATGTGTACAAAATCTTCACACTGGAGATTACACTATTAGACACTTCTATTTTATTTGCAATAGCAAATAAATATAAGCATATCTTTGCTGACTTTCCACAGTAGGTAGAATACATGAGACCCTTGCAGAAAAAAATAAATAAGGTCATCAAGACCACTAAGAACTCTATTGGAAAAGTCTCTTTCTCTACGGTTGATGATTCTGCTTACATAAGATGCTCATTTGAGATCTTGGAAATGTGCAGGATTGGAGGCAAATTTATCACATAAATAGAATAGTAATCAATTATAAAAGCAAACTATGGGTGCCAGTGTTAGGAGACAGAGATACTTAATAGAAAAAGACAGTGTGCATGCCATTACTTCTAGATATAAAAGACATTATGAATTCTCCATGGTAGGTTTTATTTCAAGTAATCTTAATTAGTGGTTATACACACCTAATCAGAAAACTGTCACACGGTATTTGCGAGTTTACTTACAAGCACTTATTACCAGTGCTGTGACATATTCCACTTAATCCAAAAAAGCTTTGTCAAGCACCATTGTGTTGTGTGTGCTCTCACACTTTCATCTTACAATCATTTCTTGTCCAGAGAGGAAAGAAAAGATCATGTTTAATTTATAACACATTGAAACCACTTTATAGTACTTCTCGAGGTGACAGACACAGCATCTGTATAATAGACTAACTTGTTATTTCAAGTTTTTGCCATCTGGATTCAAATTTCAAAGGACATGTTAATCTATGTTATTGAATAATAAAACTTTAAGAGCAACACACATGCAGGTAGTATTGTTATTTATGTGATTACTCTTTCATGTACATATTCATTCACTCAGTCTTCTAGCAAATATTTATTGACTGTTTAGGATATAGAAATGCCTTTGTTAAACACTGGGGAAAACACAAGGGAGAGAAAGTCTAGATTCCACAAAGAAAATTCCTTTCTGCCAATCACAATGAATGTATTATGTGACCTTGGAGACGTTATATAAAATCCTCTTTCTGTTTCATTTTGCAGGACCATACCAAAAGTTAATTGGAATAAGAAAACCTTACCAGATGTTTGTAGGTGAAAAATGCTATGACTTATTCAAGATGAAACATGTCATGTAGAAACTTTCCTGAAGCTTAATTCTCAGCCTCACTCTTATTTTAGGAGAAATAAAATTTATAGCTAATGGTTTTGAGGAACATACAGTAATGGACTACATTTTTTCAGGCATGAAACTCCTTAATAGTTGCATAAACCTGTATTATTTAGAGTTTGAATTAACAAGAGGTAAAATTTCAATATACAATATTGGCAAAAAATAGAAAATTATCTCTTATTATAATCAAACTAATCTTGCTTGCTTCTCTAGTTTTGCAGGAGTTCATTACCTCCTCCATCTTTGAACTGTTCGCTAAGCTAACATCTGAAGTGTCTGAATATGTTACCAAATCAAAGGACGCTAATGTTTCTCTTCATCACTCAAAATACAATAAATGGCCCAAACATTCCAAAAATTATTGTGTTTCTCTGATAAGTCAACAGTTTAATCTAATAAATAATGAATGTTATCCTTTTTAAAAAGATATGTTTAACTTTGAAAAATTCAATCTACTATGTCTTAATTGAAAATAAAAAGAGAAAATCGTATAAAAGAAAATTTTGTCTGAGGTCACCTCTTTATACTACTTACTTTATAAATATCTGACTACAGGTCAAGCTTTGGTGATATAAATTCAGATATTATTTATTCTATGTGCAGAATTTTACTGAAGGTTTTTTAAAAATTGTATGATCAGCTGTTTTAGACCAAATAAATTATTTATAGGTTCTCATTTTAAAATTTAGTGTTAGGCAATGTGTTTTAAATGGCATCCAGTGACACTCAACAGATTGCCAAAACAGCTAAACTGTTTTTTAAATTAGAAAATAAAAAACTCTACCAAGGAACTGCTTGTTCTGAGAATCCAAATAATTCACATTTCTCTAGCAATGATTTCATTATGGAAACGCCTAAAGGTTTAGGAAATCACACAAGATGAAAAAACAAAGACACAACAACAACAAAAACTCTTGAGTTTTATCCTGTGAAATGGTCCAATATTTCTAAATGTGCAAACGTGGTGTTCATTCTGTTAAGTTGTTGATATTTCTAGAGGCGTACAGGATGCTTTCTCAAAGAGAGTATTATAGGTCTCAACATCCTGGCTCCCATTTCTGTAGCTTTCTCCCTCACTCTCTGGAAACCCTCCTATCCTACTTTTTGCATCCTATGGACATTTCAGCAGGGGACTAAGTTGCAAATCATAGGACAATGCTGATTGTGGTGCATTTGGGGTACTGCAAAGATGGCGTGTAATTCTTAATCACACTGCTACACACTCAGGTGGGTAACTATGATGTGTGGTGGTCAGGACGTAGGAGGAGGAGACAGATGAGTGAGACTTGCTCAGGTCTATAACTAACGGGTCAGTTTGCATTTATGTGTATGTGTGCCCACGCATGCATTTCATCTATGACTGTGGACCATAATCTCTGGTAAGAGCAGGGCCACAAAGAACCCGCAGAGAAAGCCCACCTCCCTGAGATTGAGGAAACATCAGTCCCCTCTCCTGACAGGATATGGAACATACAGAGAAGCATGCCTGAGATACAGGAGCTTTCTCGCAGTCCTTTCTATCTAGGGCTAGATAGAATATCCAGAAAATCAAAAGTTGTGCAACTCAGAATGCTCTTTAGGGACGTTATCGTGGACTAAATCCCAGCTCTGATACTTAATAATGTGTGATCTTGGGTAACTTATTAACTTACACTTCTTATGCTTCAGCTGTCTCATTTGTAGAATATGGATAAGATTGCTACATAGAAAAGAAGAATATTCTGAGGATTAAATACTTAGCACAGTGTCTGGTATAAGAATTCCAGCAGTGTTGGCTAATGTGATTGATCGCTGAGATGAAGTCCCTGAGCCTCAGGGTAGCGTCAGGCTACCTATCAGCTAAAGCAGCTTAACATGAACTAAAAGGGGATGGGGACAACTTTATTCCTGCCAAAGTCCAAAGAAAAATTGATTTCTCTATATCAGATCATATAATAAACTGGCACAATTAGTATGTTTACTATTCTTATTTAGTAATATTAGCATACACATTATTTTAGTAATGGTAAACAACTTGTTAGTAAATAAAGGTAACTTTCTAAACAAGTCATTTAGCGATCTAGCACAATGGTTATTTGCTAGTGTAATCACAATGACTCATATCCCTCATCTGTACCTCTGATGTCAGAAGATAAGGTATTATCTTATCCTAAACAGGCTGCTTCACAATGGGTTTCAGTCACAGTCCATCTTTGAGATACTATATTAATAGAAACTTTTAAAAGAAGAGAGACTATTTGCAACATGGTTTTAAAATAATTTTCTGTCTCCGATGTATTTAATGGACTCCAGACAAGTCACCCTGAAAAAAAAAACAAACATGGGAATGATTTTCTCTACCACTTTCAAATGAGGATAATTTCCAAAAGAAGTTACTGCAGAAAATGCTTTTGGAAAGAAGTCAGTGGCACACATATGAACAGAAGAGGGTGGCTAGGCATCCGTTAAAAACAAATATTCCAAGTCAAACCCAAATGTATTTTTGTCCTTTACATCATTTAAGAATGTGGCTCTTTTGGCTTTCATGAGGAGTAAGCACTGAGTGAATACTTGATGCTTGATTAATTGATGGTGTCATTGCAGGGCAGGGTTTGGGGCAGAAGTAGAAAGAGCAGGATGTGCTTTCACAGGGTATCCACAAATATTTGACAATTCTGTTTTGGAGAAAGTCTTTTCTGACTCTTGTCCTAGAGAAATAAATACTCCTAGTTTCTATATAATATGCAGTTCTGGGATAAAATAATTTCTTGTTGACTATTTTAAGCTAGGGGATGACAAACAATATTATTTTGTCAGCAATAAGAAAGGAAAAGAATTGTACGTGAAAGAGAAAAGCTAGGATTCTCAACCCCAGTCTCTTGGTTGGTAATCTGTTGGGATAAAAGATGAAAACTGCATACCGCCATCCTTGCAGAATCTTCGCAGAGTCTGACTACTGCGTCTTGCATGATTGAAGTAAGCTAGCATGGGCACCCTGGGGGGAGTGAAAAAGGAGGAAGAGGCACTGCTGCCTTCAAGGGAGGCAGCTGGTAGAAGAGGCGGATGTTGACAGGAGTCGTGGTGAGCTAAGAAGGGGAGGGCCATGCATGTGTTTTATCAAGATGATTCTTACCTCTGTCAATTATCCAAGATGGGATGCGGGGGGCACTCGTGGTCAGCTGAAGCCATAAGGCAGCAAGACAGCTGGCCAGATTCAGCAGGGTAAATGAAGGTAGGGAAGACAGATATAAGAATAAGGAAAAAAAAAGAGAGAAAATATGTGAATTCATGCTCTTATTTCTCAGAATAAAGGTGGAGAAAAAAAGCAAAAAGCAAATATGTTGGGATAGTTTTTTAAAAAGCACTAGCTATTCAACCTTTTAAAGATAAGCTTTATTGTGAGAGGCTGCTTCAAAAGAGTACGGCAGTTTCCCTGCCAGAAATAACACTGCTAGGCCTTGCACTGCCAATTAAAAGGAGATGAATCTGAAGAACATGTGACTGGAAGAGTAACCTCCCACCTCTTCTACATCATTCGCAGCTACAGGCGATACTAAGAACCATCTTTGCTCACAAAAGCAGTGTAGTTTTCCTTAGAAGTGTGATTTTGTGTCAAGGACAAAAATAAATCATGCTGAACCTTCTACCAAGTGTTGTTATTGTCATCACGGAGGAGGAACTGTTTTTCACATAGATGAGCTCTTGGGCAAGCTCTTGGTGGCAGAAAGCAAATTCTGCTGTTTGTTAATGACAGTGATGGTTACCAATCTGCATGGTAATGAATCACCTCTGAAGATGGTGATCAGGGTGCACTTAAACACACTGCAGGGAAAATCTGTTGGTTGATAGAGATCTAGAGTATATTACTACAGAAAACAGACACCTGTATTTGGCAGGTGTGTGCATCGCTTGTTTCATTCCAGAATGACCATGCTTTACCAACTTCCTAGTCAGTTACGCTGACAAGACACTATTAAAAGGTGTGGTAGTAAGAATAACAAAAAGATGATCAGACAAAGAAGACAGTAAAGAGAAGTGTGGTTTTGCACCACGAATTCCACGGCCAGTGGTCAGTGATAAATGAGGGACCTACCATGCTTCTGAGGAAGACAGTAGTGAAGGACTTCCAGGCAGAGACCCACACAAAACCGGTGGAGGTCATGAATGGAATGCAGATGAGATCAGCAGGAAGTAGCAGAGGAGTGGTTGTCAGGGGCATAATTCAGTATCACAAATGTAGCAGGTGTCCTTGTTCTCCACTTTACTAGAAGTGAGTGGGTACTGAGAAAAACAGGCTCAGGTTACAGACTCTTATAGACAAAGTGAGGAGCTGTTCGGAGGTTCGTTTCAGTCTATGGTTTGGAATTAATTTAGAGACTAGTGGACAAAGACCAGAATAAGTGAAGAATCTTTGTCAAGTGGGGCTGAATGTCACCCAGAGATTTGCACACAGGCTTTCAATGGGCAGACACAGCACACAGGACCAGCTGGCTGGAATTTGCTTTGTGTGTATGCTTCAGCAATTATGCCAATCCCAGAAAAAGTGGTTTAGTTGTAGGAAAAAAGCATACTACTACTGTCTATGAAGAGATAGCATGAAAACTTTGGAATAGAAAAACGCCCTGTGCCTATAGGGAAATATTTTAGAAAAAATAGTTTTTTTAAACATCTTTTATGTGTGTGTGCATATGTATAGATAATTGTATGTTTGTATATGTGTGTGCATTTTTCAGGTCATATAACCCTAAAGGATAGATTATGAGGCCATAATTTCTGAAAGAAGCCAGGTATAAAAGTCTATGTATTACTTGAATCCATTTATATGAACTCTCCAGAATGAGTAAATTTTTAGAAAATGAATGCAGAAGCATGGTTTCTAGGAGCTAGGAGAAAAGACTAAGATATGATGGTTTCATGGGTATGGAGCTTCCTTTTGGGATAAAGAAAATGGTCTGGAACTAGATAACAGTGATGGTTTCCTAAAGTTATGAATGTCACAAATGCCACTGACTTGTACACTTCAAAAGGAAATTTCATGTGATATTTACTTTAGCACAATTAGAAGTGCATAACCAGTCTATGTTTGAAAAGAAAAATGTCTATATTTTACATGAGTGAAAACCGAATGTAGCTCTACCTAAGGTTTTAAGAGGATGGAGGAAGCAGTACTTAGGAGGTAGACTGCTAGAAGATGTTTTTGAATCATTTTCCTTCCCGATAACACATATGGTTTGGCCAAGGTAATATTTATGGTCCCTTCTACCTGTAAAATTTTATGACTTCATGATTTGATATATCAGTGCAGCTCCCCAGAAGCAGATCCTAGGAAGGGAATCAGAAAACTAAGGCTAGGCTAAAGGGACAGAGAGAAAGAAGATTTATCAGGATGAATTTAGAAAGTTGCATCTTCTTTCAAAAGAAAAACTGTGTAAAAAATGGGTGTTAGATTTAGAATGTGTATGAAAGTCACTTGAGAAATATGAGTTTGTAAGAAGAACAAGATGTAGAGGAATAAACATGGAAAAGAAGTATACTGGAAAAAAGAGGAATGGGGTTTTGGTTTGGGAATTGGGTTTTGTTTATAAGGAGAGATAGTTCTGAAAAAGAAGCAAAAAAAGACACCAAGAACCAGGACAATAATGAAGACAGGGCAACTGAAGCAGAGAATAAATATTCCACCAAAGATGCCCTGAAAGCCCTAGGCCGCAGGAGTGAGAAGGAAACAACCATTCAAGAGACGAAAAACAACATCGTGAGGTCAAAGGAGGAAAGAGAAAAGAACATTCAAAGAAATACTTAAAAGCTAAGTAAGATCATTCTGTGGAGCAGGAGGAACATAATGGTAGTGCAATGGAAAAAGAGAAAGGTGACCACACTGGAGCCAAAGTTCTGAAAGTCAAAGACCATGGAGCAGGGCCCGGTGCAGCTGGAGGCAAGGGGATAAGTGAATGGCAGCGGTGAGCAGAATGAACAGTCTGACAGCATCTAAGCATGGGCAAGAGGAGAGGCACAAAGAGAACTAGGGAATACATGGAAAGTTTGAAGCTTCTATAGAAAGCAAAACAATGTGGTGCAAGTGTTTTTAGTGGAACAGTTTCAAGGACAGTTTCACACACATGGATGTGAACTTGTGCTGGGGTCAAAAGCAAAAGATAAATGACACAAGGATATGCCTAGTAACTCACAGTATGGAACCCTTCTTTGCAATTGTGTCATGTGTTATTAATCTTAAATTGTGCATAAGCAAACTAAAACTCAAAAGCTTCTGTATAAGTTTTCAAATTTCAAACTCCTACCTGGAATCAGGATTTTAAATTCAGTTCTATTTAACCGTCCAGTTCATCTAGTCTTCTTGGAGTAATTTATTCCCTATTGATTCATTTGTGCGATCTTCAGTTGATTGTCAGCATCTTGGAAATGGACATCAAAGTGCATTTTTGTTTTATTTACTCAATTCCAATGAGTTCTATTGTCTGGTCAAGCTTGATTTTCAAGCTTAATTCTCTAACTTCCTCCCTCTACATGTTTCAGAAACATTGCTTTTGTATATTACCCATGTTCTTGTGAACTTGAATTATACATAGAATATACTGCCCTATGGAAAAAAGTAGGTATTATAATGGAAATGGGGCTATTAATTCTTTACTAACTACAGATTCAGAGGCATCTATACTTGGAATATTAGGATCTTCAATGTTTTTAATCTTGGCATTCATATTTGAACAGCTTTTCATGGGAATAAATAAAATCTCATATATTTTGTTGACATTGTATGAATGTATCACTAGATTTAATAAATTCTCTCACTATATATTTAAATTACATCCTATATTTTAATTAGTAATTGCATGTGCTCTTTTGCAACTGTCTACCTTTTATTAGTGCATATTAATTATACAGAATATCAGTTTCATTTGAAATTTCCACACATGCACATAACATGCTTTGGTGATGTTACCCTCCTTTTACCTTTTGCTTCCCAGTCCCCTTCCTTTTATCTAATAATCTTGTTTTTACTTGCATGTCATCTTTTTACCTCTATATTTCACATATGAGAAAAAACGTGATATTTGACATTAACTTATTTCACTTAACATGATGATTTCAGTTTACATCTATTTTCCTGTATAATTTTGCTCTTCTTTATGGATCAGTAATATTTCATTACATTTTTAATTTATTAATCCATTAATGGGCACTTAGGCTGATTTCCTAACTTGGCTCTTGAGATTTGTACTTTGATAAATATGGGTACACATGTATCTCTATAAGTGGCTGACTTTAATTTTTTTAAGAACACATCAAATATGTGGTATCACTGGATTAAACAGTATCTCTATTTTCAGTTTGTCGAGGGCTCTTCATACTTACCTCCAAAACAAATCTACTAACTTACATTCTCTCTAATCATATAGAAGCCTCTTTGCTAGCATTTATTGCTTTCTGTATTGCTGATAATAGTTATTCTGACCTAGGGGAAGATTTGCATTTCTCTGATGGGTAAAGATATTGAACATTTTTTGACAAAAGTTTTGGCCGTTTGTATTTCTTTGTTTGTTTGTTTTTTAGAACAAGTAACAAATCAATAAAGTGGCGTGTGCTTGGAAGGCTGCTGCTTGAACTGAGCCATGCAATATCATGTGGTTTGTATTCTTTGGATGTGATGACTCAGAACCAGATTCCCCAAGCACAAGCTTGTCTATGAAATACATTCATTATTTTATCCTTTACTTATCTAACTCTCCAATAGCCTTCATGACTTTTCTGTAATTATCTTATAGGAAAAAAATAAAGATTTTGCTTATACCTAATTCTGTTGGCACTGTTGTTTCTTTTCCAGAGATTTTACCTAATAGGAATCAACTGACTTCCTTTATTTCACCTTTACTATGAACTTCTGAATTAAATGTAACAGTCTACTGCCATACAAGGAACACGACCCATCTTGTCTGAATTAAATACAACAATTTTTACTGTCAGATAAAAAAACAGACTCAGGGGAGTTGAGCAATCTTTCTAATGTCATGCCATTTCTAAGTGATGGATATTAAAATTGAGTTCTTCTCTGGGTTCAGAGCTATTAATAGATATGAGAAAAGAATAAGACATAACTATAACTAAAATACATGAACTTGGATATTTTAAATGCATTGATGTTCACTTATTTATTCACTCAATAAAGAATTTTACTAGGGAAACCAAACAAAAAAATGATACTGAAGTAACATTAGAAAAATGGCGAGAAATTGAGATAGGACACAGTCTTGATCCTAGAGGGCTGCAGAGGCAAAAAGGAAGGACAGATTTATAATTTCTCATAATAAGCTCGCTTGGTGGGTGGAACAGGTTACCTAAACATGGGAAGATGGGGGGTAAAGGTTAGGCAGGCAGGGACATGAAAATGTTTATCAGGAAAATAGGAGATTTATAAAAGTGTGAAGGCATGAAAGAACACGCACATTTTCTGTGTCTAAATAATTCTGCTGAGGAATAAAATTTACATTTATCATTTTCCTTAAAGAGCTGGGGTGCATCTCAGTGGTACAACATACATTTAGGATGTCTGAGGCCCTGGGTCCAATCTCCAGGAGTTTCCCACGCCCTCTTTTTTTAATTTTTTGCATTGAATATACTACATATGTAAAATAAAAGATTTCTTTTGTGCAATTTTCTGTTGCCAACAAAATGAATTTCTCAAACTCACTCTTTACTTCTTCAGACCAGTAACATAAAAAGGTTTTTCTAAACAGAGTAAGAGCCCATTCCTCCACCAGTCAGAGTAGAGGAGAATGCTGTGTAGCCATCCTCTGTTACTGTAGAGGACCAAAGTTATTTTTGCGAACTTGTGGTTTCTCATCTGCAAACATTCAGCACATAAGATAATCAAAATTGTCCTGGCCTCAGCATAGCTTCTGGATGCAAAACCAACTTCATCAAGTGCAAGGAAAGGTCATAGATAGAGCTAGGAGAAAACCAAAAGCATGAAAATATGATGGATCAAAGTGAACAGAGAATGACCTTGTGCTATCATCACTTAACCATGCCATTAGATAAAATACCAAGAGACAAGGGATCACGTTAAGCAACTGTGACCATTAAGGACAAGAGGGACCAGCATAAATTTATCATAATTTATCACCATCATTAGTAATTCTGCATATCTACATATACTGTTCACAGTATAGAGCAATAGTTCTCCATACTATACAAGTGCAAACATAGGATATTCTTTAGCTTTTGTTCTTGTTAATTATTTGAGTACAATGGAATAATAGGTGTCCTGCTTCCTTAAAAATATAAATATCATTGTGAATTAATATGGTGTAGGGATCGCGACATCTCAAGAATTTTCTGTTTGTTGTTTCTCCTCATGTTAATGAAATTGAGATTTTTTTAAAAAAATGTACTTATTTGATTTTTTTCCCAATGATAAAAAATGGCTATTAAGTACCTGATTCAGCCACATTAAGTATGCACACATTGATAATGACACAGTCACCACTGCCCATTCCCAGAAATTTCTCATCTCCCCAAAGAGAAACACAGTTCCCACTGAAAAGCAGTTCCCCAGTCCACCATCTCTAGCATATACTAAAAACTACGACACTTTCTTAGGTGTTTTAACTTTGCAGAACTCAGTTTAAATTTATTGCCATGCAGGCTGATACAGTATATCACACGACTGACTATATGTTGAACATGTCCACTTCAATTCAGCTTTGTTGACCACTTTTTTCCTGTATACATTAGACATTTGTTATGAATTTAGGAATCTTTGAAAATCTTGGATTTTATTCAGTTTGAATATTGAATCTTTGGTTATTTCTGCACAAGCTGCTGATAATAAACACACACATTTACACACATTAGCCCATCGACTCATTGGAGGGAAAATAGCAACGTCTGTGCCAGGCAAAGCCAAACATAATCAACAATTGGAAACTGCTTCATTTTCTAAACTGCAGGTCATAGGCACCAAAGAAGTCTCTGAAAATTACTGAATTCACTCTTTAAGAAACCAAGCACCTTCTGAAATGAAAAATAAATAAATGAGTATTTTAAAAAGTCAATGTGAAATTACTAAGTGGAATACAGAGAGAAGATCTTGCTGAAGGGAATAAAAAAACAAGCAAACAAACAAACAGAAGCAAAGAAAAAATGGAGCAAAGTTCCCCAAATTGAAATAAAAACATTTATTCAATAACAAATGTCAGTGTGCAAGGAAGGGGGAAAGCTTGTCATCTCTTCAAATAAGTTTTATATCTTGACTCACTGTTTTGGAAATATCAGAACATATGGGGATTCAAAAAAATTGGGATGAAGGGGGATTAATGGAAAAACAATTTTATCTGTCAAAGATCACCACAAAGCAAACAAAACACAAGCAAACCAAAGTGACTGTAAAGGGCATATTCATCAATAATCCTGGCTGGGTTTTAAAGGTGCACGATGCCATAAAAACATCTCCATCATCACATAAATACAATTTTAGTATTTATCTGAGTTGGGGATGACATTTATTGCCTCACATTCTCCCTCTTAAAGCACAGTGTTTAGTTATCTAGCAGTGCTTTTCAGCCTTTTTGTGTTCAGAAAAGAACATCTCCTGCATCTTTGCAAAATAAATAAATTATGTATTAAATCTTATTTTGCAATGAAATAGGGACAAAGATTTAAACCTACACCCAAAATTGGCTATATCTATTAATAACTTAAGAAAAAAATTGCTTGGACACCAATATCTACAGTTCATGAATTTATAGTGAAACATGATTAAATGAATCCACAGCAAGGAATCAAGCTTGAAACAAGGATACATTGCCCACGATGGGCCATAAGGATAATTCGATCTTCTAAAAGAAAACATTTGTTAAGCAAATCAATCAAATCAACCTAGCCTGACACAACTGGCTGCCATTCCTGCATAAAATGAAATTTATGCTACATGAATATGTATTTGAATTGGAGAAAATATGACAGGAAGAATATAGTCATTTAATAGGGGTTCTTTTAATGCATACTTGACAGTTAAAGTTTCATTTCGCAAAGGAATGAAGTCTGTTGTTACCACTGAAAGACAAAATTAATTCCAGACCAGGTAAAATTATGCAACTTTCATTGTTCATCAATGTAAATTTATATGAGATATGCTCTTAGTATCGGAATATTGCCTTACAAGTTACAATACAGAACACAGTGACACTCCCAAAGAGTGGGGTGGTAAAATTAAGAAAGTTACATGATAAAGAGAATTGCAAAGGAAGAAACAGCCACAGGGGCATCTACCCTTGCATCACTAAACTCACAGTATATTTTCTGCCCAGACAAAGAGATTCTTTTAAGACTCTGCTAATTCTAAAAGGAAATTTAGCAAGATTTCCACAATCTGCCAAAATAGCAGAGCTGAGTCCGTTGCAAGGAACTTCATGTAGTAGAGGTAAAAAAACAAAAAGGGTTAAAGTGAAAAAAGAAGAAACTTCTTTTGTATGGAGAATCAAACGTGAGCTTATTTAGTATTAACTCACGTATTTGTCTCTACTTGTATTTACTAAAAAAGTCTCGTACAGACTTTTGGGTATCATAGTAACGTTGGAATAGTGACTTCCGTATAATAGTCCCCATTCAGGTTAATTGAATAAACTTCCTTTTTTGGTCAACATTTTGTTGCTCATGCTAGTATATTTAAAAGTTACATTTAGATATTCATTGTTTTCCATATGCAATTCTGTGTTCATTTTTTTTTGTTTTTATGATTACGAGACTATTACAGAAACCAGTGGAACATAACATAACATCAATCTCTGTTTGTCTGTCTCTCTGTGGTTCACTCTATTTTTATCACTTTTGTAAAATCAAATTTGTTTGCAGTGTGCTGAGGAACTCATTTTTTTTGCTGGGACAAAATACCTAGTATGCAATTTAAGGGAGAAAAGGTTTATTTTGGCTTATAGTTTTAGAGAGTTTCATTCATGATTGGATGGCTCTGAGGTCAAAACACCGTGGTGCAAAACATGATGGAGAAAAGCTCTTAACCTTAGAGAAGCCAGGAAGCAGAGTGAGCAAGAAGAGTGATGCAGGAAGTGGTCAGGGACCTAATAGAGTCCCCAGGCCACATCCCCATGACCCAACGAGACACACCAATAATCTATTTCCCTGATATCCAAGGTGTCTCTCAAGTCAACAAAAGTAAAAATGAAGATTGACCATCACCAACAATGTCACTGTATTCAAGCATCTTTTGAAATGTATAAGATATCTATTGGCCAGGTTGGGACCTAGCAAGCAACTCGGTTCATGCTACACACTTCTGGTGCTTGCACCACTAGGAGACTCCCTTAGTGTTTGAAATCAAGAATAACTCCTGAATAGACTAAAAATGGTAAGAATCACTGAAGAAATGTATAATTACATTCATGCAATGAATATATTCACTGTCAAGATTTTCAAAATGTTGCAAAAGTGAAAAATTTTTTCTAATGAAAGATTTATTTAATACATATACAGTTGTATCTGAAGTCTGAATTGAGAATCTGGTTATGATTTCTATTCACATCTGATTGCAATCATGGTCAGAGTGTCTGTCACCATGAGAATATGCATGTGTAAGGCTAAGTATACTATGTGTATTAGTCCCAGAACAACTCAACAACATAAGTACTGCAAAGCTGAATTTTAAAGGTCAAAAAAAACTTCCTTTTACAGAGTCAGATTCAAGGTCAGAAATTTCTAGAATGTTAATACAAGAAAAAAGCCTTTCATGCCTGGCAATACTATGACCCATGACACCACCTCCCCATGACAAAACACTTAGAAGTGCTGGATGAAATTTAAAAATATCCTCTTAAATGCATAATAAACTACCAAGAAAGTTTAAAAAAAAATCCTCAGGGACCAAAAATGAAACATAAAACTAAAAACTAAGCATCTAGCAGATGCCCTTACTGCCCAGGCAAATGGGTGGGCCTCAGAATGCACAGTCTAAGAGCAGTGAGTTTTCACTGTCTTTCTAGGAGGAGGGATAGGGCCTCAGCCTGTTCAAGGTACAGTGAAAATCCACACTCCAATTTTCAAAGACTCAGAGACTGAACTAGAAAACATATTGCTGTTGATGCAAACCTTGAGTCTTTATAACTCAGTGCTATGCTGGCAACTGTTACATTTTCAGAAGTTTTGTAAGCTTGCTGCTAAAGACAGCCATTATGAAAATCTATGCCCACTTGTAATTAAATAAATCATATTAAAATAGGAGCAATAAATATTCAAAACATGTTGGCTCCTAATATTTACATTTTACTGATATCTATACTTTTAAAGGTGTTCCTGTCAATTCGATCTCTGTTGAGAAGTCGTGTATAATGGGGCTGGATTGCACACCGCTCCCCAGCTTCATGCTCATTAATGTCACATTGGCACCTTGAAATTGTCCATTATATAAGCCTTGTACTATGGAAACTGGCAAATGCTGCAGGACTCATTTATTATTTTGTTGATTGTCTAACCTTAAGAAAGCAAAGGGAATTTTTCAAAAATAACAGTGTAAATATTTTTAAATTTAAAAGTGTATCATGCCTATCACTACAATACTGTAAGTAGCAAAAAAAATTTTGATTGTCCCCAATTTGTTATTTGAATCACTACTTAAATCATGAATGAACAAATGAAATTCTGATCTTTATTGTTGCTCGTTAATGAAAACAAAAATATCAGCCAGCATTCATGTTGGAGTTGCTTTCATTTGAAATTGCAATCATGGGCAGAATATAGACACAAGAGTTCATCAACTATCAGTGAAAATGCGAGGTTGAAGATAGAGCTGGACAGGGGTAGACCATCCATGACAACAGAACTCTGATTTTAAAACTCCAGTGACAACCAGTCTACATTTTCCAATTTCACCCTCTGTTGCAATCTCCGCAGAGCAGTCAGGACTTGGTCAATGTCTTCCAGCTTCCCAATATTTTGTCGCCTTTTCCACTCAGGACAAATATGTTCGGCGACCTTACTGCATCAGATGCCCTTCTTCTAGTTAGTCTGAAGTCAGTTTTTCCTCACCAGTGATGTCGTTAGGATACCTGTGCCTCTTCCTTGTACTTTCTCTGTAAAGTTTTCCCATTCCCCTGGTTACCCTTCTATATCTGCTAAATACAATGATGGTTTCTGAATCTCATGTTGTGGAGAGCTTTGAATCAACAGCCTTTTGTTTGTTCTCAGTTGGAGGATGGTCTTTTTTATATTTATATTTGATAAGAATTAATGGATTATATTAAAATAAGAATATCTTCTATCATATTAAAATCCATATACAATAGCTTCTGAACCAATAAAATTTATAAGAAATTGATATTGGGACCCATATACTACTAGGAAAATAACTCCCTGGACAGGGGAGAGAACACAAATTCCAAGTAGGAAAAGACAAGCAATCCACATCTTTCAGAAAATTTTAAGTTTGGTCTGCCTTCATTGGAGTTGGTAATGACACATAACAACCCTTATGCCATCCATGGACTCTCCTGTTTCCCAACACATCCACACACATCCACACAGAGCAAGAAATTAATGATAACCTTGAGGAGTCTGGCGGAAGCCAACACGAATCCACTCTAGAATGACATCCAGATTCCAACATAGCTAGTGCTTCGCAGGGAAAGTTCTGCTGAAGATGTACCCACAATCAATACTGCCAACAATTTATCATAACCATGAGCAGAACACAACAAACCACAGGATTCCTCATCCTAAGAAATGCAAATTGGTCAATGTTTTCCAGGTTCTCAATTTTTTTGCTCCCCCTTTCTAATTTGGGACAAACCAGAAAAAAGTTAAACATGCTTCTCAACCTAATCACATCAGATACTCTGCCTCTAGTTAGTCTAAAGCCTGAATTCCCTTGCCGATGACCTCCAATCAGCATCTGTGCCTCCCTTGCTGTTCTTTGCAAAGCTTTCCCATTCTCCTGATTGCCTCTCAATCTCAGCAAAATGCAACAAATCCCTTGGAATAGCAGAGGATGGAAAATATCATATTTATGGGAATTCCTTATGGAAAACAAACATAAACAGAGTTGACACTATTTTCTTTTCCAACTGGCCAGAGGCTATAATACAAGCAAAATAAAACCTATATCTATTTAAAAGTAAATTAGGTCTTTCTCCTAATTACCCAGGTGCTAGGAGAAATTAGAATTTGATTAAGCTTACATATAGTTGTGCAATTATAGAAGTCCTTATACCATGATGTTCCATCAAGTAAATGGCTACAGCAGAACAGGTAAGGGAAATGAAGGACCAGAGATGGGGAGGCTGAGAAATTTTAGGAAGGCTTTTGGAACTGGGGTTTGATGGCAAGCAGGCATCATTAGATTGAGTTCTCCCTCAGGCTGAGATTTGTGTGCATGAGACTATTGAGGGGAAAAGAGACAGGACAACTGACAGACCGCAGACAGAAGGCATGGATGAACTACAAGTGTGGCTGCCATGGAGACTTTGGCCACTCCTATTAAGACCTTCTTGATTGGGATGTAAATTATTCCATGTACTGAAGTTAGTACCAGAGCACAAGATGGACGGTTCTACATTTGTGGTCTCTCATCAGTGTTTCTGTTTTGAGTATCTCATCTTGTGTTGGGATCTCACTGGGTTTAGCCAGTTTGTTGAATCATTTGATTATGACTTGTAAGAGTTCTCATTATCTCTACTAAATTTAGACCATACTCCCTTTCTAACGCAGCATTGCATGTAGCATACACTGTACAGAGAATTGGATAGCAATGAGACACAATCCAATTTTCACTCATACAACAAATATTTGAGGGTTGCCTTTTACTTAAGCTGCTTATAATCTGTTAGGTGGATGGAGACACATCAGGTGCCATTGTGGCTGTTATTGAGCTTATAGGAGAACTAGGAAGAGGTTAGATCCATCTGACAAGGGTCATAGACTTCAGCTGAGGACTGAAAGAGGTATACATGTTTGTGTTCCTTGTGCAAGAGAAATGAGATAAGGCAATCCAGGTAAAAAGGAACAGAATGAACATAAGAGGCAAATAACCATCTGTTAGCATCAAAATCTAATTATATTACTGTACTGTTAAATTCACATAACATCTGTCAAGTAGTTAAAGTAGACTGTTAGGTATAGTCAGCAACATCTAGATCCTGAAAGATCTCCACTTCCTCATATTCATCCACTTGTGTAATCCCTCCCCTTGCATGTGAGCTGGGTTAGTGACCTGCGTATAAGACAATATGGGAATTGACTGAATCTCATGTCCATGATCAGATTACATAGAGATTGTGGCTTCTCTCTTGCTCTTTTTCTCTGAGGTAAGGGAGCTGACATGTTCTGAAGTAGCTTGTGTATTAGCTCAGTATACAAGAAAGTGCAGATACCATCCTGCCCACAGCCAGTGGGGACCTGAGCTCACAGCCCAGTAGCACATGAGGATCCTGTCCTGTCATCAACCACTGAATGAGTCTGGATCAGGTCTAACTATAGTGGAGCCCACAGAGGAGATCACAACCTAGCACCCGGACTGCAGCATTACAGGGTGATGAGATACCCTGGGCAGAGGCGTAGGACTGAATTGACCTGGATTCCTGGATTCACAGAAACTCTGAGACAATTCATATGTATTATTTTAGGCTTGGGACTCTCTTCAGTGTTTGAATACCTTAATACTTATGACTGAACTAGCTCAGGGAGCTCTGTATAAATGATTTCTCTGCACCTGCTCCCTCTAAAGAAAGACCACTATAGCAAGAGCCAGAACTGTTACTACCATCATGTTCCACCATACAAAAGTCCTGTATATTTTTAAAGACTAATTTACTATCCTTTTCTATGTCTTGAATACCAGTGAAGCAAAAGATATACTGCCTCTTTTCTAGGAGAGGTCCCCAGAGAGCTGAGACAATGTCTTACAAAATAGTTTATATTTAAGAGTCTAGTTTGATGAATATAATATTTCCTGGATGGTTTTATTAGTGCTGGAGAGATTGGCATATCATCTCTCTCTAAGGGCAGTCAAAGAAGTTACATATAAAAATGTGCCTTGGTTCATTCACGTGAAAAAAGTGATATTTCAACTGCTTCAAAAATCATCTTGTTTTATACAAGATGTTGGAAAAAAAAAACTTTACCACTGACTGAATTGTCAAAATGTTATCTGGAGTGCATTATGTACTTGACTGTCACTGTCAGTGTTGCAAACAATTGGCAAACACCCTAAACAAAAGCCAGATTTACATCCTTCTGATGAATTACATGGTGGGCCAGTGGACTTGAAATATTACATTTTGGAGTTACAAGGGATGCCAGAGATCACCTAATATACAATTGAAGAAAAAAAAATGTCTGCAGCATCCACCAGTCAGTATTCTCTAGAATAAAACACCGAGTTTCTGTCTACTCATTGTAAAGTGTAAAAATCTTGATGTCTATGTTATGTTGCTATTCAAAGATTTTATAGTTTTAGATAAAATAGAAACTTTCTATTTCTCAAATCTTTTTCAAATATCAAAGGAACAACCGTGTCAACTATGACAAACATTTATGTTGGAGCATATTTTTAGAGTCTGTTACCCATGCCTATAATGATCGAGTTTTATGACAAGGTAAGGAATGAAATTGTTAATGTAATAGAAAGTCAATTATGTGATAAAACTTTTTGGTTTTTAAGTTTTGTTTTGTGAAATTTCCAACACCTAGAGCATAAGGTAGAATACTTACCTGTCATTCAGCTTCAGCAATTAATAATATAGAGCCATTTGATTCATCCATTCTCCATCTTTCTTCTATGATCTCTTATTTTAAGTCAAATTTCACTCATTTTTTATTTGCCTCAATGAATAGCTCGGTATATATTGATGTGAGATAAGGACTGTTTTTTGGTTTTTTTTTTTTTTACAAAAAACCCATGACTACTAAACCCTTTTTATACATGAAAATTAAAGTAAATCCAAAGCCTCCTCAGCATATCATTGGCATGCCTCATTTGTGCTCTTTCACAGCTTGTTCAGATCAGGAGAAAAACAAGGTTCACACATTCCCTTTGGCTGGTGCATCTGTTAGGTCTCTCTCTTAGGCTCCTTCCCTAACTCTCTTTTGTGTCATTTTTCTTGTATCTGGTTTAGACTTAGAGATATCATTTGATTAAGATATAACTCATTATGTCTGTCACTCATCCATCCTCTCATGTGTCTATACATTCGTCTTTTTTTTCCAAATTATACCCTGTATTTCCTCTGCCTTAACTAGCACTGGAGGCTTTCTTTGTTATACACATAGAAATTCTAGAGAAAGTGGTGAAAGGTGAGCTGGTGATTACTAATTCTCATATTTGTTAACCTACCCAGAGTTAAATCAAATGATTGTACATAGGGACAGAGTAAAAACAAAAAACAAACAAACAGAAACAGTAACAACAACAACAGCCAGCTACTAATTGCTAAGGAGAATTTAATGTGTGATGTTCAAATAATACCAGGGGGAAAATAAGTGTCATAACAAAGATTGAAATTAAATCATTTAGGAACTTGGAGTAAATATGACAGACTTCTTTTTCTCTTCCTTTGCAATAGTTTGCATAGTAAATCAGGCACATCATAGTCATCTACATTTAAAAAAAATTAAAGTTAGTATCTATAATAACCATGAGCCATGCTATGGATCTATATGAGTTCTGTTACTTTTTGCCTTTGTGCCTCAGTTTTTGCTCAAAAAAGTGGAGGAAATATTTATATTAAGCTTTTAATTTCAAGCACATTAAATAAGATAATATTTATGATGCATTTAGCATTATGTATTTGCTCTTTAATAGTCACTTAAAAAGAATATCTAATGCTTTAAGATTTTATTGCCTTTTCTATTTTATGCCCCATTTGTCATTTAGGAGATGTGAGCTAAAATAAAGAACTGAAAACATAATTCTTTTACTCTGAATGAATAAGATATTTCTTTTCCTTATGCAAATGTAAACAATTAAGATATGATGCAGACCATCAAAACTTGGTTTTACATAAAATGTGCAATTTTTTCCTTATTCATAAGTGTAGGCAAGTCTACACTTTCCAAAAATTATCAAAAGAACTCTTCGTTTTGACAATCTGAATTATTCAGGCATGCCCAATGCACAGAGAGCCTAATCTTTTCAGACATGTTCAACTGCTCCTTCAGTTTTAATTGCAACCCAGTCAGGACTCACTAGCAAGTTCCTTTTTCATATGGCCTGGTGCATTTTCCTTTCCTACAAAAACATCCTGCTCCAGCTTTTTAAATATATGAGTTGAATGCTTCTAACTTAGATTCTGTCACCTTGACAAACTCCCAAATCTCTTGTAACATCAAAGAGGATATTCTTTCTCATTCAGTTTCCTGATACTTTTCTAACCTGTATCTGAAAAGTCTTAGCCACTGCATTTTCTTATTTTGGAAACCATTTTTAAGTTTCATAATTTAATATATCTAGTTTTAAAAACAGTTCCTTAATGGAATACTAGGGGGCCTCTAAAGCTTTTGGAATCTTTGAACAGTATTCATCCTCTGAGACTGCTGTGGAGCGTCAATAAATTAAGAGTCATTGTAGTTCTCAGCAAAAAGAAATAAAACATGGTGAATTTTGGTATATTTTAGGTTTTGATGCTTAAGTATATTATTTATGGGCAAGAATTAAATAACGGTTCAAGATGAAATCATTTATATATTCAGCATCAATTTAGAATTGCTTCTATTTCAGAGTTTCATTGGAGTGTCATCATGGAAAACTGGTTACATGTGCTATTAACTTTTAAAAAGCCTTTCATGAAATAATATCCATATTTAGAATAAAACTCACATGCCAAGGACATGGTTGTAGAGAGTTAGTTCCCACAGTTAATATCATAAAAGTTGCTCTGGTCAAATTGTTTGAGGATGCTATATATTTTTAAACAAAGTGATTCTGAACTTAAAAGTTAAAAGTGAAAAAATAGCAAGTGTTCAATATTGAATTCTGAATGTATTTCTATTGGTTGCTCATTTTTAGAACTGAAGGGTAATAGCATGCACGTAAAGAGTGCTTAACTTTTGAAAGTATTACATGCAGGTGAGAACTTTTGCACTGGGTATATTTTTTAAGGCTATAATTTCCAACTGTGGATAAATATAGAGCTAAGTCAGTGGTGTCTTGGTTATGTTCCAAGAGGCATTTCTCCAAGTGTCTAAATGTATGATTGATTTGAAAACTGACAAAAGTGGTTTGCTGCTATACACCTCACTATGCTTGAATATAGACTGTTCTTAGATAAAAATGAACAGTGCCTTTCCCTTCAAAATTTCCATTTTGCTGGGGTTACTGACTTGAATCTAGGATATTTTTGAGGATAATTAAAAATAAATATATACGAAGAAGTACAGCAGTTTGACATCTAGGTTTTCACGAAGTCACTGTCCCATGTAATTTATAACAGGAAGGAAATCACTGGGACAGAAAACATATGCAGTAGCACATTGTGGATCTGTCACATCAGTTTAGTGTCAGTCTTTGGCTAACCAAGGCAAGCACCTTACTTCTCCCTACTTTCCTTATGCTTTTGCTAACTCCTTCTCATTCTTGCAGCCTATTGATTGCTGGACCTGACAAATAGCACTGGATGAGAATATACTTAAGAGGTGTTTTGCTCACCTTATAACAACACACTATCAGGTGGATTTCTAAACTTACGATGTTGGAAGAAATAGCAGGCCATAACATACCTCTATATTATGCATCTTGTATTTTAAGCATTGTCTTGTGAGCATAATTATGCTGTCATTCAATCAGCCTAGATAATTTACGCAACTGCAAACCTACCAGTGGTTTCTTTCAGGGAGATTTCTGTAGAGCTTTCATTTTTTTTTTTCTTATGAGTTTCCTTATCGGATTTTATCTTTAATGCATTGGGATAAGCAAATAAGCCATTTCATTTTTATTTCCCATTCCATGAAGTGCTTATCAAGTAACTCAATTAATGTTCAAAAGCAATATTTGAGTAAGTGTATAATGAAATTAAAATTTCATAGAACTGCTATAATCATGGTAACTCTGTAATAAGCAACCTTATTTATCACACAAATAATTTCCTTGTATTTCTAACATTTCTTTTATTTCCCTAACTCAATATACATATATGTACATATCTATGCAAATACACACAAACATGCACATATATATATATATATATATATTCCCTTTTTTCTAGGAAAATTTGTTCATACAAGGAGATATTTAATCACCAGTATTTTCCATTAATAAAAACTCAGTATTTTCTTGCACATTGGTCTTTGGGTAATTTAATAGGGTGAAAACAGAGATGGGCTAAAATCCATTTATATCTTCTGAAAAATGACCTGTCATTCCAGAAAGCAATCAGGTACAATGATTTAATGTAGAAGTGACTGATATTGAGATATCGAATAATACTATTTCTCTACAAGCCAGACATAATTTGGTGATGCAAAACACTTTAGTTACTACATACAGTAGGGACTGATACCATGTATAATACCATACATACATCACTAAGCGCCTGTGTGTATGTATCTTTGTTGCCTGTTTGTTTTCCTTTCTTTGTTGTGATAGGTTTGCGTGTCATTTCAAATTTCCATAAGAATAAAAATCAAGAGGGACTTTCTTTAAACATCCAGATTCTTGGCTACAGGGATTGTGAATAGGTATAGCTGGAATAGGACCCTGAATCTATATTTTTATCAAGCACCCCAAGTGACTAACATGAGTGGTCCAAGAACTGCCCTTTGATAAACACCATGAAGGATGGAAACCTTGTCTTTATTTTGTCTCCTCATCTTAAGTGCACTCCTCATCTTAATTTGCTTCACTATATTTGTTTCAAGAATGCTATTATATAGTGAAGTTAAGAACAATGCTCCTTGGTAGAAATATAATGTGAACTGCCTAGATAATTTTAAACATTATAGTAACATCATTTTAAAAAATCCAAGTGAAATTAAATTTAATAATAACTTGCTCTACTCAATATATGTCTGAAATTGATTTACAGGTGTACTCAAAAGAAAGATATTAATGAGATCTTTCACATCCTTTCTGCGTGGTGAATCTTCAGAATTTGGTAGGCAAATTATGCCTAAAACTCATCTTGACTCAAAATAGCCACTCTTAAGTGATCAATAGCTTTTTGAAGCAGAGGGCTGCCATGTGGGATGGCACACAGTGTTGTATGGATATTTTCTAAAGCCATGCAAGAACCCGTAACAGCAGCCAGAAACATAAGCACTGCTGCCAAGGTCGGATTACCTGATTTACAGTTTGTGAGATGCAAAATTATATACTTGCTGGTCCTTTTGCACGGTGTCATGGAATATTAGGAATTTTAGGAACGAAGAAAGACTCCTTGGAAGGGGCTGGGCTTACACAGATCATTAACTAGTCTTCAAGATCTGTGAGGATCCTGACTTTATGAAGAACAGCTGGTAAAATCACTGGGTTTACCCTTGATTTCTGTGCACTCTATTCTCAAAATATTGACAAAGTTTCACTTGCTCATTGATGACATGTTTTGATTGGCACCTGAAAAGGTACAAACAAAATCAATTGTTATTTACTATAAGTAATAGGAGTAATGAAAACCAGCATTCCTCAAGTGCTTGGTATGTGTTAAGCACTGTTCTAAGGGCTTTACACACATGTCTTATTCTAACTCACAACAACTCAGTGAGATACACATTGTTATTATTCTCACTTTACACATGTTAAAAATGGATACAAAACTAAACAGAACAGAAACTTGAGGTCCAGAGAAATGGTACCATGTGCCCAAGGCTGGTTTAGTAAGTGGAGACGGCAAACTTAAAACCAGACAATTGGGATCAGTAATCTTAAACTCTAGGTCAGAGTTTTTCAACTCTGGAGCTCTTGTCATTTGGGGGAGGGTAAATTTTCATTGTAGGAACCTGTCCTGAGCACCACAGGTTGTTAGCATCAAGTGAATGCTAGTCGTACCCAAGTCCACAAAGATGTAACAACCAAAACAATTTCAGACTGCCAAAGATTCCCCAGGAGGAAAAAGTGTCTCTGGCTGAGAACACTGATCTGAATGAATTGCCTTTCTGGAACATGTACAAAGTGAAGAAGGTGCCATATATTAGGGGGCAGGATAACAGAAGCAGGAAGGAGGAAGCAGCTGAGAGATGCAGGTAGCCTCTAAAAGCTGTGAGAGGCAAAGACATCCATTCTCCCTTCAAACCTTCAGGAAGGACCAGTATGGCCAACACCTTGACTCAGCCCCGTAAGAGTCATTTTGGACTTCTGACTTCTGGAACTGTAAGAAAATACATCTCTGATATTGTAAGCCACTGAGATTATGGTAACTTGTTCAGAGTACTAATTACATGTTGTGTTAACTTTTCATTGCGGAGACAAAATACCAAATAAAAATAAGCTGAGGAAGAAGACAGTGACCAGACATAGGACTCAAGTGCATGCACCCATGAGCCACCCAGACACCCCTCTAAGTGTACTTTACTAATCTACTAGACAACTCTCAAGTCAGCCTAGTTGACAGTCCAATTTAACTGTCACACATGTTTTGGCTACACCTCACGCAAGCATTGTCAGGTGTGATTTCTTATTCCTAATTCATGCCTAAGTGACTGCACATCAGAAATTTTAACACTTGAACAGAGTCTTAAGCCAAGAAGAGCAGTGGTAAGATTTAAAACTGGCGCCACTGTCCTGCAAAATCTGAGTTTCCCCTTCCCCCAGTTATAACACAACCCCAAGTTATAACCAGTATTTGTTCAACCTGGAATATTTAAAGAGGACAACATTTTCAGAGATGGCCCATTTCTATATAGAAAAACAGTTCAATAAAGAACAAAATTATGACAATCCTTATTTTTCTCCTCAGTTTTTGGTATATACCCAAAGAGGAGAAGTTTGGTGATTTCCATATCACTCTAGAATAGACATTTTTTGAGGTTTGAGAAAGCATAAAAGAACTTCAGTGAAAGCAGACAAGGATTTTGATGCTGGTCCTTTTGACTGGGCAGTTCAATTCTCAACTTGGTAAAATCTGCCAACTAAATTTCCTTCAAAAAAACCTAAATCAGAAAATTTGGGCTTGCAATCAGCACTCTCTGCAGCATTATGATTATGCAGCAGATTAATCTGACCTGTATGCCCTATTTGCAAGACAATTAAGATCCTGGAAAGGGCATTAAAAATTCTTTAACGAAGTATTATCATAGCTACCAAAAAATGTTCTCGTTATGCAAAAGTCTTGTTACCAGAAGTATATTTCTGGGTTATTTGCATTTCTAAATATTTGGCTTCTAGCAGTATTGATGTTTACAAATCTACTTCTTTTGTGTTCTTTCTTGCTGTGTTGAATTATTTCCCCACTTTCTTTTTCTCTTGGTTTTTGTGAGATAATGCCTCCCTACTAATTCAGGCTGGCCTTGAACTCACAGTGATCCTTCTGCCTTGGCCTCCCAAGTGGTGGATTTCAGCCTTTTAATGTATTTATTTCCTCTTTAGTTGGCTCAGTTACATGGTGAGGAAATTCATGGACTCGGAAGTTCACACCTCCATAGTGCAGAGTCCTTGAGCCTGCACCTGCCATCTGCAGGACCCTGAGCAACTTACTGAATGGTTGGAAGTCATAGATTCCTGATCGGTCAGAGTCAGACAGTGGGAGAATCTGCATTGGAGGACCGCACTGGGATTCCAAAGACAGCACAAAGAAACCATTCAAAGAGGTGCCTAGTCTGCTAAAATGCCTCTTGATTCTTTCCAGTGGATCGCTCTCTCCCCCTGCCCTTCTTTTTTTCAATTGTGAGTAGAATTTTTACTGTGCCCTCAGCTATGCTAATAAGAAAATTGAGAGTATGTATTTCTTCCCCTTATCTTCCAAAAAATCTGTATTTTCTAGTCTAATGGAAGGCACCTCCACCTTTCATCCAATGGCCTTATTTAGAGCCCATCAATCTCTTTTCCTCTATCAGTCCTCTTCTTCCTATCTTTATATCTGCTTATCCACCATGTACATTCAGACTCTCTGCATTTCTTTTTGTGGCTCTAGAGAGACTTCTCTATGTCCAGTTTTCCCATTAGTCCCTCATCTCTCACAGCCTGGGACAGTGGTGTTTTGGCACAGCGTGTACAGCTTTATTCAGTTACACCACTGAGGATGTCCACTACACGTCGGTCAACACCACAGGTGCATTTCTCACATTAACCTCATCATGACTCTACCATGAGGAAACTGAAGCTTAAAGACATTAATTAACTTGCCCAAGGTTCCCGGCTGATACGTGGTAAAGTGGTGACTCTATCCCTGACCTTACTCTCAAATCAATTCTCTTACAAACTATGCTTGCCTTATTCTCACCTAAGGCTCAGGTAAAGCATTGCTTTAACTTGGAAGCAGAGACTGATTATCTGTTGTCTGCCATGCTGTGATAAGCACCCTACTTACTCTTCAAGGTTGTATCCTTGTCATTCTCTGATCTGATTATGATCATTCTCTTACTCCAGCAACTAGAGCTAAAACTGTTCATGATACTCACAAAATATGAGACCACTGAGCTACTAAAACACAGCAGTGCACATCACATCCTAAATTATCTTTAAGAATGAAAGAATTTAAGCCATCCATTCATAATTTTTAAAATGGATTAGTATTGAAATCACATCACATATAATGCATTTAATATATATTAATCTGATCTATTTCTTTTAACTTTGTTGGAAGTGGCTATTAGAAAATTTTAAATTACAAATGTTGCTCACATTATATTTCTATTGAACAATGCTAAAGTAGCTTCTAATTCTATGGAGGACTAGTCCTCTATAATTTCTACACTTTCAAAAGGTGCCTATTTCTTATTAGACACATAAGAAATGTAAGGTAAATGTTAAAAATGGAGATCCAAAGTGAAGGTCATAAACTCAGAAGTATAATCAGTCTATTGTAAAAATTTCCTCATTTCCTGTAAAACATTGATTAGAGAAATTGCTTTTAAAAATTTGAAATGGTTTAAATTGATGCTATATCATACTTGAGGATGACGGTGTCAACATTCTCTAATAAAAAGATTACCAACAGCAAAAGAGAAAAAGCATAGTTATATATTTTAGGCATAAAATGCATGGAAAAGGTGGAAGATAAATACCACTGTCCACAGAATAAATGGTCTGTACTTGGATAAAACTGCTTTAAAAATCAAGTATAGCAGTCATAAATCTCCTGAAGTTCAAGTGCTAATCAGACTTTTGGAGAGGCTGACTTTTCGACTTTTGACCTGAAAGGCAAGTACTGAAAAGGGCCCGGGCTGACTCATGAAAGCAAAACCCTTGTAGACAGTGAGGATTTGACATAACTTTCTGAAGTATCCACAGAGGTGAGGAGATTGTCAATGACAAGTACACTCAACAGAACACAGTGTTTTCTTCTATCAGAAAGCTTTACTGGCACTGGAAAGGTAATACCCAGAATAAAGTGGAAACACTTTCTGCTGCCTCTGGCTCTTGTAGTTTAAAACATCTATCTATCTATCTACACACACACACACACACACATATATATATATATATATATATATATATATATATATAAATGCCTACACACATGAACACACACACATTTTTATGGTATACACATAAAACTTCAAATACCAAGCATAAAGTCCCCTTTTAGGATGTCTCAATGAAGAGAATCTTTTCTGAACTATCAAAAGCAAAATGAATCTCCATCTCATTTATTCCTGTCAACCTTATCATGATTAGTACAGAGTTATCTTTCTCTAGACGATGATACCTCAGAACTTACTTCAGAAACTCGGCAGCCACTGGCTTTGGTTGAGTTAAAAAAAAAAGAAAATGTACAATTTTGAGCAACTATAGTTATTTAAAGGCTTTGTGAGTCTGTAACAAATGCAAGTTTGGAGGGATCTTTCCTCTCATTTTCTTTGTTATGGCGTTTTAGTAGAATTTGAACCTAAAATATTGTTTTATGATCTCATGAATTTATTGCTTAAAACAAAACATCATACAAAATTTCTGTGAATACCTTACTATCTCACTATAAATGGAAAAGAACTATATATTATAAAGAAAAATATCTTATAAACATGTTTTTCTAAAAACAAATCAAAGAAATACTAAATTCTGAGCTATGGTTGGGATAAATGAATACTTTCACCGCTACACTTTTCTTTCAAGGAAACTATGAAAGAACACTTTATTGTACTATGGGGTTTAAGTACTCAGACCATAGAATTATAGAACGGAGGTGGCCCTCCACCTATCCTGTTATTATTAGGTTTACTTTGCATTTCCTCTACAGTGGGAGTGAAACTGAACTAGTCACTACTGGAATTACTGTTTCTGATTGTATAGGGTACTTGCAAGGTATATACACAATTATGAAAGACTTTGCAGAAAATGAGTGAAAACCAAATTCAACTCTACATCTCTTAAAAGTATGACTTGCTTTATGACACACCTGGCTTCTGACCACCATTCACTCAATTTTCAGTTGAGTCTGACTGGCATTCCATGAGTGAAACTGTTTCAATAATGAGACTCAGAATTCATTCATGAATCAGCAAAACAAATTTCAGTGCTTTTCATATAATCCAATATATATTTAGTGCTTATATAGAATAGGGATGTGTTAAATCTTTGAATGAATTATACCAAGTTACCTTCACAGCTATAGAAGGAAGTAAATAAAGTTACAATGCCCTTGTTTTTGCAAAGAAGAAAATGTAGGCTTAGGGAAGTGAAATAACTTGCCAAAGTCATATTTTATTATATGGTGAGTCCAGGATTCCATTCTAATTAACCATTTTAAAAATGTATGCTCTTATTAGAAGATGTAAACATAAATACAAAGACACTCAGCCACCTGATACTTGACAAAAGGGCTAAACATGTTCACTGGAAGAAGGATAGCCTCTTTAATAAATGTGTTGGAAAAACTGGCTCTCCACTTGCCAAAGACTGAAACTAGACTCATGCCTATCACCACGAACTAAACTAAAATCAAAATGGATCAAAGACCTTAATATTAAAACAGAAGTACTAAATCTATTGGAAGACAAGGTAGGTAGAAGTCTTGGATGCATAGGGGTAGGCAGAGAATTCATGAACAAAACACAAACCAATTGGGAAACACTTCAAAGAATCAACAACTGGGACCTCGTATTATTAAAAAGTTTTTGCACTTCAAAAGAAATCACCAACAGAATGAAACGAAAACCCACAGAATGGGAAAAATTTTGCCGGCAATCCCTCAGACGAAGGACTTATATCCAAAACATATAAAGAATTAAAAAACATCAAGCCCCCCAAATTGAAAGACCCTCTCCAAATATGGGCATCTGAGATAAATACACATGTCTCAGATGAAAACACACAAACGCCAAATAAATACATGAAGAAATGTTCACCATCACTGGTCATTCGAGAAATGCAAATTTAAACATTGAGATTTCATCTCACTCCAGAAAGAATGGCTGCCATCAAGAAATCAACTGATAACAAATATTGTGAGGCTGTGGGGGAAAAGGAACATTGCTCCACTGTTGGTGGGAGTGTAGACTAGTGCTGCCACTATGGAAATCAGAATGGAGAATTCTCAGAAGACTAGGATTGGAAGTTCCATTCGATCCAGCTATTCCCCTCATAGGCATTTTCCCAGAAAAACTGAAAAGGTCATGTCACAGTAATACATATATGCCCATGTTCATAGCAGCACAATTTGTAATAGCTAAATCTTAGAGAAAACCAAAAAGCCCATCCACCACAGAGTGCATGAAAAAGATGTGGTATTTTTATACAATAGAATATTACTCAGCTATAACAAGGATGATCTCGAGGGCTTTGTATTTAAATGGAGGCAACTGAAGACTATCTTTATAAGAGAAATAAATAAGAATCACATTTGTAAATATCGTATTGTCTCTCTGGTGTAAAAAGTAATAAAAACTGTAGGAGTAATAAAATCTGAAATGTGTAATAGCTACTGTAAAAAAGAAAAGGAAGGAGAGTGCTCTAAAGGATATAACTGCATGCATATTTAAGTGTGTATAACAGATAACCATATTACTGACGGGGTTTTTTTTTGTATTTTTGAACAGAACTGTTTGCACTCTCATTTTTTGTTCACTTTCTATGCTTTAATTTTGTGACTTGAACAACTATTTCTAAGATGACAATATGTAATTTATCAACTAGTGATTTCTTAGTGTTAATGTTTTTTGAAATTCTGTATTATTTTTACCCTTTTTATGTTTTGCTTTTTTTTTTCTTTAAATAAAAAAAGAATGTGTGCTCTTAATATCCAAGCCATCGAACTTTGTATAACTTAGATCCTGAATAGTCAAAACTTTGTAGAACAAGGAAGCAATGACTATGAAAACCTGTCTTATTATTTTAGCATTTTCTGGCCTATCAAATTGGTCAGATTTAACTGTTATATTTTGTAAGTAAATGATTATTACCAACTTAATCTCAAGCAGATTGATAAAAGGTTATCAGGGAAGGGAAAGGTGTCCTTTCTAAATAGAAGAAAATAAAGTCATGTTTCATAGTGTTTACTGATTGAAAGAAAAAGCTTGACTATGTTTTATAATTAATATTAGCTTTTTGTCTCTGTTTTGTTTGTATGAGACTCAACATAATCCTATCTCGGTCCCTATAGACAAACTAGGAGCTTGCATGTCTTAGCAGCAAAATGACTTCATTCAAGGTTGTCTTACTGGAAAAATTCACCTCTCACATATTTTAGAATCACTTATCTGTTTCATGTAGCACATCATGTAGAACGGCCTGTGGACAGAATATTCTGCTGCAGGTAAAGCTGAATTTACACTGAGCTGAATGTTACACAGGGAGCTGCTAGAAGAACATATGGTCATCATCCACAGTGAAATCTCTACACTGTGCTGTGAATGCAGTGGACTCATAGAATCAAACACAGAACCACATGTGTTCGCGTGAGCTTTGGCGACCCAACCATATGTCCTGGTTAGGTCCAGCTGATAGCAACTGGCTTCTCTTTACAGGTACACAGAAACGTGGAAGAGGTACTTGACATGTAAAATAATCGACTGTCCGAGGAAGGAACAGTATGCCTGGCCCAAAGCCGGGATCATACCATTTCAACAGTCAGATCATTACATTTGAATTATGGTCCATAACAATTCACTAGGCTAAAATTATGAAAAGCTGGTCTCCTGCCAATAGAATTAAATCCACACTACTTTATTTTCAGCTATAATAGTCAAACATATGTGTCACATACCAGCCTTCCCTGGTGCAATGAAGATGCAAATCGAAAGCTACAAGTTACAACCCTAAGCAATTTTTACCCTTATATATGGGAAAATACAGATCATTAATATGTAATTCACTTGAGAGTCCTGATGTTCCCTGCCTGGGAAGATGTTATAACATTATGGGGTACACTTTCTTTAATCTACACATAAAACTGTACTCAGTGGCATAGAAGACTAATTTTTTCCCTGTGTCTTGTTTCCTTTTCCTTCTTTTTGACAAATGGTTTATGAGTGGAGCACATTTAACCAGCTGCTTATGTGTCTTTCAACCCTAAAATTTCATGGAGCTTATTGTAGCTAGTTTCCAAGCCTACTCCACAAAAACCCAAGGATTCTGGTAATGATGCCCTATCCAGTCCTCTTCCGCACTACACCTTGGCTTATCTGAGTGATCAAAAGAATTCAGTGAGAATGATTTACTGAGACTGACATAAAAATCAGTGTAGTTTGAACTTTGCTGTATCAGAATGCCCGAAGGTAGGCAGTTACTGTGTAAAAAGCCCAGCTGTCCTGACAATTCCTTTATGCCCAGTAGCCCAAGATACTTAGACAGGGAGGAAACTGGGATGAGGGGAGAAACTTTCCAGTCCTCAACTCGTCCAGCCCTGCCAGTGGAGAGTTAAATGTAAGTAAAGATGCCATCTATTTCATTTCTGTCCTCAACATTGGCATGTAAAGAAGCACCAAGGAACTCAGCCAACAGCCAGAAAGAAGGCACAAGATACAGGACCTCAGTGGAGTATTGTAATCACCTTCAGATACGCAAGCCATTGTTGGCTAAGACCTCAGACACTGGACGTAAAGACAACTCAAACTGTACCCTGCCTGACTTCCAGGCAAAGAGAATCACAAGCATAATATGGTGGCAGTTTTATTCCATCA
Source organism: Cavia porcellus (assembly GCF_034190915.1). NCBI lineage: Eukaryota > Metazoa > Chordata > Mammalia > Rodentia > Caviidae > Cavia > Cavia porcellus. Next base: position 39,941,546 of record NW_026947487.1, on the reverse strand, counting down.
ACTTTTAAGTTAGTTTATTACTGAAGACAACTAGAATAGGCCTTTATCTGTCAGGTCTCAATGCTGCTTAAAGTGGATTTATTCTAAAAGTTAAGGTCTAATGTAGAATCTAGTCTGCTGGTCTATCGAGGGCTGGTCTATCTGACACACAACTTTGTGGAGAAGTTACTTTTTAAAACCAACTCAAATTTTTCAATATCTTATACTACAAATACAATTTATTATTTTTATTTCTCTTTTTTGATTCCCAAGGATATGGAGAATATCATCAGATGCTTACAGAACAACCCCTTTTATGTCCAAAGGTCATTCTTAAAACACTGTTCACATTTCTCTACTCTAGTATCAGACAAACAGAAAAAATTTCTCATTCAAGGAGACCTTGGATTACAGTGTTAGAAGTGTGTGGCCTTAAATGGGTTTGTAAATCTCTACAGGTTTCAGCTTCCTGTCCTTGTAAATAGGGGTCATGTTGCCTCGTTTCCATGTTTGTTGGGAGGTTTAATGCAAGACAAAGTAGTTAAACAGGATATCATTGTGCTAGGAGTCACAAGTACATAGTAAAGGGTAAGCATTTAAACATTCTCTCGCTGGCTTTTGTGTGTGTTTCTCCACTGCGAATTCTTCACATTTTTCAGAGTCTTCTTCTAGGAAAATAAGCTGGACATAATGAGATAATGCATCTATTATTTACTCAGCTTGTATTATTCCATAATGCACACAGCATGATAGGCATCATGCATGCATGCATCTGCTTTTTGCCTTAACTTAAAAATTAATTAATTATAAAAAACCTTGACAATGTCATTTACCTAAATGATTCAAGATCTGAGGAGGTCAACCTAGAAAAGAAAGTGCAGGTGGCCTTATTCACCTTTTGGGTTATCAAGCAGCAGGGGAGGAGGATGAGGAGGGAAAGGAATAGGAGGAGGAGGAGAGGAGGAAGAGAAGAAGGAAGAGGAGGCAAATGAGCTAAAAGCACCACTCTGATGTATAATTGACTGAAGTCAAAGAAGATTTTTATATAAAAACTGAAAGATGAGATAAGATCCAAAATGTACAATAGATATTGTAAAAGTGAAAGGGAAAGAAAGTGCTCAAAAGGGAGGAACAACTGGGATAGGGGAAAGGAGAGAGAGAAAAAAAGAAGATAATGATAGATTACTATTAATCTGTTAGTTCATCATAAAGAACAGTTTATGTTTTCAAATTGTTTGAATGTTTGATCATTTTTTAATGCCTATATCTTATATTCTGAAAAACTACTCTAAGGATACCAATATGTAATATATTAACCACTTTAATCTCCTATAATTTTGTTTTGAAATTCTGTATTATTTCTATTTTTTTTGTTTTTAAAATAAAAAAATTAAAATAAAGATATAAATGTCTACAAAGCAAAAAACAACTTGTTTATATTCAAGAATGTAAATTACTATCTTGAACCCTGAACTCCAAGAGATTTAGATATCCATTTTTTTCTTTTAATGCATTAAGGGTTGAAAGAAGTACTAAAGTCAGGTTCAGGATAGGTAAGGACGTCTTCTTTTAAGACACATAATAGAATTTGGAGGAGAAAAAGCACTGTGGTTTCTTTCCTTTAGCATAAAATCCATGTCAAAATGCCAGGAACTTGGTGGCTTTGATGGAGGAGCACCTGCAGACTCTTGCGCTAGCTGGGCCTTGCTCTTTTCTGAAGGCTGCCTCTGTGCATGTAAGGAAGGTTCTGCTGGATGCACACTGCTCTTTCTGGCACCGGCACCCATAGAAATGGGAACTGCCATCAGAGGCATTCCCTCAGAATACAAAGGCCAGCCACATATACAGTGTATGCAATATATAATAAAGAGGGTGTATGAATGGGGTAATTAATATCTGAAGAGCTGTCATAACTTAGGAGTTTACAGACCCTGTAAATTCAGAGTGTTGCTAGTAGACTAATCAGTAACGCAGAAAATGGAAGTTGAAATAAGGCTTCAGCCACATTGCTGTTGCACTGCACAATGTCACTTCGTGTGGATTCGCAAATTCAAAGCCACATCACTTCACACACAAAGAAGAAGCTGCACAGTAAGCAGGAAGAATGAGAATGATAGATCATGGGCAATAAATTAGCTTTGCTTTCTAATAAACACATGCTAAATAAGGGAGCTGAGCTTAAATACATGTGACACATCGAGTGCTGACAGTAATTGTGTAAGGTACTTGGGCAGCACTGCCTTGCAGCTAGCACAGCCATGGCCATTCGACTGTGGGTTATTTTAGACAAACCCTTCACTTGAATAGTAAAAACATATTTCATTGCCTTATCAAAACAGGGATTGGTTGCCTTGGGTAAGTTATAGGGGAAAAACAGTTTACAACTGGATTTCTGGAAATTTGTTTGCTATTAAGAAAAATGTTTTATCTGCTAAAACTAAGAAAAGCAGGCTATTTATATTTTAAAAATAAGCAAGAATTTAAAAAGATAGATACTTTATTTTTGTTGTATTTATCTATATCTGAAATAGATTAGTAACCTCTCCGAGGGTTTTGGTGATCCATAAGAATGGAGCATTTTAATATCAGAATCAAAGTTCTATAGTTGCCTAAGATGTGACCCTTACCACATAGATATTAGGAAGAGACAAATGCCAGTGTTTCAGCACAAATGCCACCTTTCTGTAATTCTTTTCGAAGTTTCCTTCAATATTCAGTCCAAGCCTTATTACACATAATAAGCTTGCTACCATTAAAAATAATTAAGTACATCAATAGCTCAGCATTGGGTTTGCATAAAGGCAAAAAGAAACACACACACACACACACACACACACACACACACACACACACACGCATGGCTGGTGTACCCATCAGCAATTTACTCTATGGAGGTTGTTTAAAAGGAAATCTGGTTGGGGCTGGGGATTTAGCTCAGCGGCATAAGCGCCTGCCTTGCAAGCAGGCAGTCGTGAGTTCGATCCCTGGTACCGATAAAAAACGAAAAAGACAAAAAAAAAAAAAAAAAAAAAAAAAAAGGAAATCTGGTTGTAGTAATGTTTTTTACCATTTGGTTCTTTTTTTCTCATTTGTCTGTTCTGTTACAGTGAGGAGATAGCTGTGGCGGAATTGTTCACTAGAACCAAATTAAGACTTATCAAAGTTTGGACAGTTGGGCTTTTTCCTGCCATATTTGTATATTCACTATGAAGAGGTTCTAAATGGTGCCTGTGAGTCTTGTGTGTTTTAAAGCTGTGAATGATTATGTTACCAAATTATGCATAATATTACAGCATACAAATGGATTTGAAGCTTAGCCCAAAGGAATGTAAACAGTGAGGGGTGAGTGTTTGGAATGAGGACCTCAAAATGTGTCCAGTTGCTTTTCCATGGGAAAATATGCCTTCTTGGCCATTTTCACTGCTTTCAGAGAATTAAATTCATTTTAATCACATATATCTCCACCTAAATTTGGATTTTGCTACCCAGGGGATATGTGACAATGTCTGGAGACATTTTTATCTGGCACAGCTTGGGACCAGGGAGGAGAATGCTACTGGCATCAGTGGAGAATATTGCTAACAATTCAACAATGCACAAGAAACCTTCCAACAACCAAAAATTATGTGTCTCCAAATCACAAATGTGCCAAATTTGAGATCCTGATTTAGAAAGACAGTACAAAAATTAATGAAAGAAAGGAACAACTATTCCTTTCTTATGTAATCTTAGGTCCAAATTCAACAGTAGATAGCTCACTTCATAGTTTCCTGTGAGTCCTGCAGTTTTGTTTGTTTACATTATTGAAGACATAAATTATTTTGTGATACTCTGCAAGCACTAGAGAGGGTTCAAGCTTCCTCCTTGTCTGTCTTCCTAACATACAAAATCAAGGGTACCTCTGTTTAACTGGCCAAGACACCAAAGGTCAAATTTCACATGTATGCAATAAAAGCTAAAACTGTATTTCCCCACATATTTTTAATGTTCAAGTCCTTCTTCTTATTTCTATTTTTCTTTATTAACAGGATTGAATATGGAAGTTTAAAAATTTTTTATCAATCATTTGAATTCTACATAGCTCTATATAACATATACCTATTGAGTATTTCATACTCATTGAGGACTTTTTGTCATGCAGGCTTCTAAGGATCTAAGTAGAGTAAAGGAATCTTTTTTTTTTTTTTTTTTTTTTTTTTATTTTAATGGGGATAGGTGAATACCAGGACTTTCTGGTAGAACTTACAGAAGCAATCGAACGAGAAAAGTTTGATGTTAGAAGAGAACATAGTGCTGCTGGGGAATGGCTTACATTTTGTTTTTTGCAATGGGGGCAGTTTCAGGTATTATCAATCCTTAAAGATTAAAAGTGTTGTTTTGATATAGACTAGGGAGAGAGTTAAGTTAATGAAAGAATTTCTATTTTGTTAAGCAACAAGAAGGACATATCAAACATATCAGAGGATGGGTGTGTTACAAGCAAATTAGTGCCTAAGTAAGAGTAATCTGGAAGGCAGTGGACTAAAGGGATTGGAAGACAGAAAATCTGAACATAGATACCTAGCCCGGAAATGAAAATGAAAACCAAAAGGTAGCACTAGGCTAGATGGAAACAGACTAGCAAATGAGATTACAAGAACTTGTTAGAAGGACACTGTATTGTACACAGAATATGCTGAACAAGGTTGCATTCAATCAGAGGTGATTCAAGATTTCTACGGGGATGGTGGGTGCATTAAGGACATATGACTCAGAAGGAAGAATGATGTAGGAGAAGCATAATGAGTTCAATTTTGTACTTGATAAACTTGAGATAATGAAGGAGACCTTCAAAGACATTCTCATTGTGCAATTCACAATACTGGAATTAAACTAAAGGGTAAGAGGACACAGATGAATGAATAATTTGGGCAAGGTAAGAGTCATTTATATGGAGATGGTAGAGCCATAGGAAATGGATGAGACTACAAACAAGTGAAAACACAAAATAAGACCTGGGATGACACACTCATTTGAGGGATGGAAATACACTGGAAATAAATGAAAGAGATGGGAAGGAATAAACAGCATGGTTGCTGCAGGATGGAGATATCACTGTGGGATAAAAGCTAAGCAAAGATCACATGTGAAGAAACTAGAGAATAATTAAAACTAAAAGAAAGTGGAGGAGGAGAAAGGCTGAGAAAAGCTTGGCAGGTAGATTATTAATAGGACCAGAGAGAACAGTTTCTGTAGGTAGTTATGAGAGAAATGAGACTGTAAAACCTGTAGAGAGAGATGAGAGTGAACATGAATACTAGGAAAGGGAACAGGAGAGAGAGGAAAGGAGTATGTAGGAGTGAAGCTATTTCTAGGCTACAGAACTCTGACAGTGTCTACACAGCAAAAAGAAGAGCACAAGTCACCAGCTCTTAATATCAAGCTACATCTTCATCCACCTTTGGTTTTTCCTTCTATTCCTGAACCGTGGCTGAAGAAAACACAACTGGATCATGGAAAACAGAAAGAAGGAATATGACCAAGAGCTGTAGAGTTATAAATAGACAGAATATCAGTATGTTAATTTCAAACTATTAAAAAAAAAAACAAGGAAAGAACAACATACAACTCCAGATTTTCCAGCCAACACTTCTAAACTCCCAGGTACACTAATCAAAGCATAAGTCTTGCTTCCTTTCAGAGGCCTGGTTCTTGACATATTGGTACTCTTTTATTTCAAACAAATATCTGAAAGATCTGATGTCTCTTGCATTTTTGTGAACTGAGGCAGGCCAAAGAAAATTTTATAACTCCTACAGGAAATGTAGGAAGGTGGTCTAATGTAGCACCATCTATGTTAGCAAACCAATTCATAATTTATTGAATGAAGCTGTCAGCAGTGTCATAAAAGCAGTGGGTTTTCACAGTTTAGAAAGCCACTTTGCTAGTATTGCAAGACAGGAACATAATGTCTTCCCTACCGAATATTAGAGGATATTAGAGACCACTGAATGTGCACACATCAGGATTTGTGAAGTCAATCTCTTTACTCCACAAGGTAGCAGGACAAGTGTTGTAACTTGGAGCAGTTTGAAGGTGGTCCCTCCCGCCATGGATGTTCTGAGTTAGATATGCATGATGTGCCCATCTGCTCATGGAGATGCCATCAACACTCTTGAGACATTTGTGCAGCTTGAGCCTCTTTTTGGCCCTTTGACAGAGGTGACAAAACAGACCCCCCAAAACATGAATGTCTTGATTCTAGAGGTCTATCAGTTGGTGCAAAAGTTGAGGTGGTTGAGATTTATAGTATTCAGAGTTTTAGCACTGGAATCTTTTCTTAACTAAACCTTGGAGGCAACACAAAACAAGTAGAGACACTCTTCAGTAACTATGAAAATAACAAGGGCCAGTGTCTTGCCTTTCTTTCTTTTAATTGCTAGCAGTGACCTTGAGATGGCTCTGAGGAAAAGGGACTTGAAAACTGATCATCCTCAAGAAAGCAGTCAAATTCTGGACAAGATAACATATTAATGGTACCAATAACAATGAAATATTGTCTAGCACATAAGCCAATCAATAGTAATTTTAGGCCTTTTAAAAACATTTCTTAAAACAAATCTCAAGGTCTTGCGAGGAGTTAGGCATAAATAAACACTGAGAAAAACCAAGAAAGAAAAACCCATAACATCCCAATGAAATTATGATGGTCTGTAAGGGTGTATTAAAGCTATCCCACTGGTTTCCAAGCTCTTGAGGAGGTAGATGTGTGTATTTCTGTTTTTGAACAGCAGAGGAAATTTGGTGAGATTTATGATGTGACATGCCCCAGGGTGCTCAGTCAGTTTGGCTAAAGCACACTCAGACCTTTCATTCCAATGCCAAGCTCATAACTAGGCTTCCCATGGTTTTACTCTGAGGATTTGAAGAAAACTCCCATCTTGGGGGCCATGGGATCAGACCCAGCAACACTCCCTGGATCTCTATGGTCCAGATGCCCTCAGGCGAGAACTGAACACGTCATCATCTCTTTGTTACTAAACTGCTCACACTGTCTTCAAAATAGTACCTGAGAAGCCAAGGTCAAGGTGAAGTCCCCTTAAAAGACTTCAATTGGTTTCCAAGGTGCATCTTAAAGGTTTGTAGCTTGCTGGCACCGACCTTCTACGTGCTATTTTTCCTGTGGCAGAATTTGAAACTTGAAAAAAAATAATGCTTCATTTCTCCCCACTGTTGCAGCTCTGGGTTGCTCTGTGGTGAAGCTGTAACATTTATTTTCTATTTCTGACTTAGTTTTCATAAATGTGGATGAGCAATAAGAATAGTCTGTCTTTAAAACAAGCCAATTAGTTTGCTTGCTCTGGCTTGCTTTTGAATATTTAAAAACGTAATAAAATTAAAATAGTGTTCAGGAAGAAGATCCAACACACTAGTCTCATTCTGTTTTTACCGTAGAGAATCCTCTGAAATGGAAAGAAAGCGTTTCTCAGGTCAAACACACACATTTACTTATGAAAGAGTTGTCTTGTTAACATGTTATAAGAGATCAAATGATGAGAAAAAACGACAAGGAAAATTTACAAAAACTTCGAAGAAAGCCAGGTAAAAAGTGAGGTTATGGTAAAACATAAAACTCTCTCAATAGTTTATTGTTAGGGTGGCTAAGAGGGAATTGCCTTCAGAATCACCAACATTCTCTTTTTGAATTTATTTCTGACCTGGGTCAAACAGAACTGTCTTTTTTATTTTGAAACAAAATGATAAATAATAATAAAAAGTGACTTATCCTCCTCCTGCTTTCTTTTTCCCACAAAGAAATCCTCATCACAGTTTTATATCCTTCAAAAGGACAACCCTGCTTGCTTTTCAGAACGTTGGGTCAATGGAACAACACACTTTCATATTAAAGTGGATTTCACAGCTTTTTTTTTTTTTTTTCTGATTTTATGGCACTTATTCTAGTTTCTGTCAGCAAAAAAAAAAAAAAAAAATTTGCTTTCATAGTGGAAGCCTGACAAGTTATTTCAACTATATTAACAGCAGGCTACAGTCAGCTGCTCTTTGTGCTTTCTGGCATTCCTGCAGTACCAACTAGAAACCAGGGGTCAATATGTTGGAGTTTGGGGGATACATTGGAATTACATTTGCTCGCGGTTTTCTATTAAGAGAGACATCAAAAGGAAAAGTTTCTGCCAAATACAAATTCTGGCAATGCAGATCCAGTTCAATGATCAAAAAATGTAGTCACTAACTTTAAAACCAACCAACCTGAAAGCAGCAAGGGGCGAGGCTGATTTCTGTCGGTAACAAATGCTCTTCCACTAGTCTTAGCCCAAAGTCTCCAGAAAGCAGAGCCTGAGGCACAGATCAAGGGGCTAAAAATTTATTTTGAAGACTTCCAAAATCAACCAAAACCACAAGGCAACTAGAGTGAAGAAAAAGGAAGTGAGGCAAGGGAATTAAGGCTAGTATTGTGCTGTGATGGTCACTGCATTAAGATAAGCCACCTAGTCCCTAAGTACTTCTCCTGGGAGACAGGATTGATCTCTGTTTTATAGTTCAGATCTACAATATTCCCCCCAAAGCGGTTGTGTTCTGAGGTGGGACTTTGGAACGGTTACTGAGGACTCTAAATTCATCAGTGGATCAACACATTGATGGATTCCTAATTTGATGGCATGATTGAAAGGAGTTTTGTGAAGAAATGAGGTCTAACTGAAGGGGTTGGATCTTGGGAACATGCCCTGAAGAACTATTTCTCTCTATCTGATTCTCTCTCTCTGTCTCTGCCTGTCTCAGTCTCAGTCTTTCTCTGTGCCTGTCTCTCTGTCTCTGTCCATCTCTCTGTCTCTGTCTCTGTCTGATTTTCTCTCGTTCCTGGCTGCTGCAGGCTGAGCACATTTCCTTTGCCATGGCTTTGAAGTTTCTGCCTCATGATAGGTCTAAAAGCAACAGAACCAACCAGCCATAGGCCGTCATCTAAAAAACCATGAATCAAAATATATCTTCCTTCCGATATAGTGCTTTTCTCAGGTATTTTATTACAGTGAGGGGAAGCTGACTGATACACTGTACACTGTCTTATGTTAGCCTTATACAAAACCATCCCTGGGACAAAGGAGCGGTACAGGAGACAGACACAAGAACTTCCTTTGTCCCTTCCATGGCTCACCTTAGGGAGCTCCTTTGTACTCCTAGGTTCCTTCTTGCCTTTCTGTAGTCACTCAAGAAGCTAAATCCTATGCTCATGGGTCTATGGAATTCTATTCAAGTTCCTACCTTCTTGGGGAAGCTGACCACGAGACAAACAAGAAGGTGGTCCAGGGAATGTGAGAAGACACATGATGTAGATTCAACCAGTTGCGAAAGTTGGGTCCTAGATACAGTTTTAAGCTTCCCAACAAGCTTAAATCATCGGTGATTTAGTTTCCTGTATTCATAAAACAAGATTCAGCTGGTTGCCCAGAATACAACTTTTTCTGATGGTGACTCAAGGAGGAATTTTTCCCATGGGACTCTACCACTTTTTGAGAGAATAGAAGATGTTCTTATTAACAGTCAGTAACATAGCTTCACAGCATTGTTTCTCCAGTATTTCAAAGTTGGATAATGGATAACAGACAGAATATGTTCAAGTAAATGCCACAGGTGGGGGGGGGGTTTGGCAACAAGGTAGTGGAGATAAGAGCCATGGCAGAGCATGAAGAGTGTCAGCAACACAGTTTTCAGGGAGTGTCCCTGCATTTATTCTCCCAGATCACTTGTGGTACTGTCTCAGTGCCATGCATACTCTGGGAGTGTGCCACAGGTTCTCTGGGGATATTAGTTTATACTCCGTAGAGCTGTCATGAGAATTTAACAATTTAATATATGAAAAATTCTTGTGACATAGTGATCTGAATCTGAAAGAGAAAAACCCAGTGAGATTCTAAGATTTAAAGCATGCTGGGAAAGAGAATATAAGGCATCTTTAATGACATCTTAAAATGGGTTCTTCTGAAAGCAAAGATCAGTTTGTGACACATGGAGACTGAAAGATGAATAAAATATTTGTGTGTGAATTCTTGTTATAAGCAGTATGGGTACAAATTGAGGTAAGGGGGATGTAAGTCACTAGGGGGTTAAGAAGGGTCCTGAATGATTGACACCTTGCTACATACACAGAAGGCAGAATGGATCCCCTTCACTGAACTGTGAAATTTTTCTTCTAATCTCAAATGTTCTCTCAAGGGTCACATTTTCCCCTCTTGTTTGAGATCTTCCAATATTCTGGATGTTTGCTCATTTACATCCCATTTATTTCCTCCTCTTTTGGACATTTTACTTCTCTTGCTGCTCACTAGTTAAGCAGAAGTAATAAAAGGAAGGCCTGCTCCCAATTCCTGGGTGTGGCAAAGTGGCATTCTAATAAAATAGAGGGCAGAGCTTTATTGGAGACAAGGCCTATGAGAATTTTAAATGAATTTGAATCTTTGGTTTCAATGAATTCAGTGAGAACTTGCTGAACAGCTACCATGGGTTGTACAGAAATAAAATTAGCAAACAAGCAGTGCTGTTTGAGAGAAGCAGAAATACAGATATGTATTTGGAGCTAAAAGGTATTCATAAGATGGGACAGAAAACCTAGGAATGGGTGATGTGGGAGCTTAAAGTAAACAAGTAAAAAATGATCATGTGAACCTGTCAGCAGCCAATTGGAACTGTGTTTTTTTTTTGGAGGGGCGAAAGGTTCTCAGAGAAAATTTGCAATCCTGCGGTCTCAAAATCTCAGCCAACCCTCCAATCATGCATCATTCTGAATGACCAAAGGTTGTTGCCATCACCTTCTTCTTCCAGTGTGAAGAAAACATCCCCACACACATCTCTCAACAAGAAAGAAGAAAAGTGGTACAAAATCATTCCATATCTACATGAGATTTTGTTACACAGAAAAAAGCAGAAACCAGAAATTGGAGTACCCATTTCCATGCAAAAAGTAAATGCTGTAAGAGATAATGACTCAATTTTATTGGATTTCTAAAATATGACAGTCAAAGTGCTCTGAAATTGGTGCAGGCCTGAAGTAAAGGATATGTCTCTGCTTCTGTGTGTGTTTTGCATAGAAATGACCTACATCCTTTCTTGGGTGAAGCAGCTCATCCTTGCTCTTGTTGGACATGCAAATGACAAGGGCTCATGACACAGGCAAGATCACAGGCCTTGCAACAGACACTACCTTGGCTGGACTCTTTCCCTTTGACCTCGTCAGAAGAGCAAAAGAGAGCAAGCAACAGCTAGATTGATGAAACAGTTAAAATATGTTTCCAACAATGCTTTAATTATTTTCTGTATGGATTGACAATGTCCTCAAAAGTTTGTCCATGTTTGAACTACCAGTATCTATGACTATGACTATATTTAGACAGAGGGTTTTTGCTAGAATAATTAGGTTAAAAACCTCAAAATCAAACCTTAATGGTGGGCCCCAAATCCATTGATTGTGTCTTTATAAGGGAAAAGAGAGAACTGATAAAGTCACACAGGGAAGAAAAGCAGGTGAGGATAGAGGCAGAGATTAAAGTAATGTGGCTGAAAGCCAAATAAAGACAAGAGTTATAGGAGCCACCAGGGAAACATGGTCTTCCTCTGATTCTCCAGAAGGAAACAGCTCTGCTGACACTTTGATTTTGTACTCTGGCCTCCAGGACTGTGAGATGATAAATTTCCATTGTTTTAAGCTACCTAGGTTGTGATCATTTGTTACAGCAGCCCTAGGAAACTAATACACCTTATTAAGGACAAGAAATTAAAAACATGTTTTTGAGCAAAACACAAAAGCTCATTAACTGTGTTTTATGTTCTGGACTCATGAGACTAATTGCTCATAGAGCTAGAAAGTAATTTTGAAAGAAATCAGTGTACAAATCTTTCCTATAAAAATTCCAAGCAAAACATCATTAATTTGAACCAATCGGAGAGAAAATGCTTTTGAAATAGTACTGAATAATAAAATATTTTCTTACGTCCATGTATTATCAGAAAGATGTTTAATGGAGGTCCAAGAATGACCCAACTGTCTTTAACTGACAAATAGTCCATGGGTACCTCTGCACTGTGTGATAAATTATTCTGTGACACTTGCTAAGCCCCGGTCTTTGTTATATGGATGTTATCCCTTTTCTCGTAACATTCTCCACTGCTCCTTCAATTCTTTCTCTGTCCAGTACTGCAGAACCACCTGCTCCTTACACTTCACACCTCCGCATCTTTGTACCTACTTCTGTCTGACAGAATCACTTACTTAGCTTCTGCAGCTGACCAATCCATGAGTGGAGTATGCACTGTCTAAAAATATATTGCTGAATTTTTATAAAATGCTGAGAGATATATAGTCACTTCAGTTTTTCATGTTGTTAAACAGTCATAAAGGTTAAGTCATATGCATGATGGCAGACAATCTGCAGGACAAATGGTATAGAGACAATTTGGTATCCAGAACTCTGTAATACCAAAGTTCAAGTGCAATGTCTTTCCTTTCTTTGAGTTGAACTCCTCCTGCTCATCCATGGAGACCCATATGAATATCATCTTAATAGGGAGACCTTCTCAACACCTCTGGGAAAAACATTAGTAGGCTGTTACTGTCTCTCAATTTTCTTATAACTCAGATTATATAACCTTATGAGTGAACAAAGACAGAGATTTAAGGAAACAAATATATATATATATATATATATATATATATATATATATATATTAAAACTGTTTGCTTGCAATTGTTAAGTTTATTTATTTATTTATTTTTGTCTTTTTGAGATAGGGTTTTGCTATGCAGTTCAAGCTGGCCTTGGGCTCACTTTGTAACCCAGGCTGGTCTTGAACTTGAAACGATCCTCCTGCCTCAACCTCCTGAGTGCTGAGATTACAGGCGTGAGCCACCATATCCAGCTAGTTATGTTTTACAGGTATGGTATTATAGAAAGTTAGTGGCTATTCAACTCCTACACCCGGAGGCAGTTTATATTCCCTCTAACTCTTATTGTCAGTTGTTTTTCTTTTTTCTGGAGGTATGGTTTCCATCTGAAATCCCCAGATGATTGGTTAGCAGAGTTCTGAGGATGGATGATGGATTTACTGAAGAGGGAAGACCCACCCTGGGTGTGAAAGGCACCAACCAGCCTGGATGGAATAAAGAGGGAAAGAAGAAGAAAGTCTCAGTTCTGCTTCTTTAGAGGAGCCCCGGACTCCACCATCACTGGTGAACATCTGTCTACAGGCTTCCGTATTCTTCACCCTTTCCCTGCAGACCCTCCGGCTTCCCAGTACAGACTCGAAGGAGATTCTGCAGTGAGTTCCAGGTCTTCCACTTTTGACCGGATTGTCCAGTTTTCTCATATACAGGAGGCCCTATTACCATTTTTCCATACACGATTCTGCAGGTGGCCTGGTAAGCCTACACTGTAAATCCTACATATTTAAAATCGATTACTCTTGTGAACTCTGACTGATACAGAATACTTGTTAGGTCTGGCTGGAACATAGAGACCTCCAGTTGCAAAATCTCACAGACTTTATCACTTAGATTTTGTTCTCTGCTTTGGTTTGGGTTTAAAATGTTCCTCAGAACTCAACTGTTAAAAAAGCTTAGTTTCCAGTTGATTGGCTTTGTGAGAAGTGACTGTATCATGAAAGCTGTAAGGTAGTGTACTTACCTTACCCATTGATGAGATAATAATTCCCTGGTATCTTAGTAACTTTTCTCTCTTGTTGTTGAGACAAAAATACCTGCCACTCAAAGTTAAGGAAAGGAAGGTTTATTTCTTACAGGTTGGAGGTTTCAGTCCACATTTAGTTAGCTCCAAGACAAAATGACATGGCTGAGGGGCAGTGGTTCATGGCCATCACAAACAGCAAGCACAGATAACAAAAAAAGAGAGATATACACCTTCTTCCCACCATTACTGTATGCTGGGTCCACCCTGGGGGGATGTAGCACCCACACCAACAATCTGAGTGCAAGACAAAGAACCAATCACAAACACTAGATTTAGCTGCATCCACAATTACACAAGACTTGGAGGGGGCATCTGACATAAACTTAACAGTTGGTGCTATTAGAAAATTACAGAAACAGGAAGTAGGGCCTTGTTGGTGCAGTGGATCATGGGTATATGACCTTAGGTTTATATCTGGTCCCTGGGCCTTTTCTATCTCACTATCTCTCTCTCTCTCACTCCACCTCTCTCTGTTTTCCAGCTGGCATGAGCCAAGTTGCTTTTCTCTGCCATGTTATGGGTATAAAAGCAATGGAGCCCACTAATCATGGACTAAAACTGCTGATATCAGGATTCAACTAAATCTTTCCTCCTCCAAGTCATTTTCTCACGTATTTGGTCCACAGTGAAGAAAATCTGACTCACACACACTCAGATGTCTTTAAAGTCTACCTCTGTTTGCACAGAAATTGAGCACTGCCTTCTATTTTTTCCTTTCATTAAAAGTTAGAAAGATGTTTGAGTGGGAAGGAGAGCAGCTTACCTACTGTGCATTACATCATCTCAGAGACAATAGCACCTTCTGCTTTCAAAGAAGACCACATCTGAGTACACACAGCATCTGAGGATACAGCACAGTGCTGAACTGCAGGAGCAGGAAGTTTATATATTGCTTTCGGTTATGAGAACTCTGATATATGGTACTGCAGGGAGCTCTTGGGGCCCGCATTCCCTCTGTGAGACTGAGCTTATCTTACCTGAAAACAAATGAAAATTTCTGAATAATTCATTAGAATTTACTGATGCTGCCAGGGTAAGTGATCTGTTTAATGGTCGACTAGATTAAGGGTGGGTGGTAAGGCTTTGGGGAGGCAGAGCCCCCCGCCCCCTGGCACTTCATGCATATTCTAAAACTTTAGAGTATCTTATATCTTCCATCCACTTGGCTTCTTGGGACAAGCATACTAAATTAGCCAATGAGGCCAATCTAGGTTCAGGCTTAGTGGTGATAAATCAGATAAAAATATCCCAGGTGATTCCCCCAGAGGTGAGATAAATCGTCTATTAAAAATATCCCTCCATTCCTCCTTCTTCCCACCACTCCATTCCCACAGAGCTGCTTACACACACAAACACACACACACCCATCTCAGCTATAAATTCTCCTTATGACTGTCATGGATTCCATCCCTGGATTCCTCAGAAAACTAGCCATAGCAAGTTGAGTAAACACTGTATTTTCATCCTGGGATGGGAAAGGCAATGAATTGTGGAAATCTCCACTGCTGACTGGCTGAAGCTGGAGAGGGGAGAGAGACAAGAAGAGAAGAACAGTCTAGAGGGGAAGATGGGGGAGCAAGGGGCAGCAGAGAGGGCAAGAAATTATGCATAAAGTAAGAAAATACTTTCTTTGAGGAAATGGAAACTGAGAGGTATTGAAAAGACTGCTCGAAAAGTCTCTTCATGTGTAAAGCTGCTTCCAAACTGAAGGTTAGGATGTTTGACATCCAGAAAGTTTTCTCTAAAACCCTTTTTCTTTCATCCAATAAACCGAGAATTCAATCATGAGTCAAATCCAAGGGGTGGCCCTGGCCAGCGAGGCCTGCTGAGGAGGGGTCAGCAGAGGCAAACAGACTTGATCAGATAGGAGGATAACAGCCAGCTTCCATTGTGAGAACCAGATAGGCTGGGAAGTCCCATTTGTCAATTCAGTTTTTCTCATTTCTTTTCCTAGAGATTTGGTTACTATTCGTGTGTGTGTGTGTGTGTGTGTGTGTGTGTGTGTGTGTGACCAAGATCTGAAGCACCATGTCCCAGTCTGTTCTTTCTTGGATTTTTCTTTTTTTCACTTATCCAATCCCACCATATTTTGTACAATGACATAACATCCCTGCTGAAGTCTCAATAAAAGGCTTTCCGAGCACATGAAATGTCACACTTGAGGCTTTAGGGTGCAGCGTGAGGGTTTTGTTGTATCACTTTCTTTGCACAGGGTTCCTGACTGACTTTAAATTGTGGGTACACTTACATTTTTCCAAGCAGCACAAGTGCCTCTCATTCATTTGGAATACTTTCATAGTGGAGCAGGCTCAGCTATAGACTCTGGAAATACAAAATTGAACAAGGCATGCAGGTGCTTTCTTTTGTGTAACTTTTATTCAGGGGAGAGAGGCCAAAAGGTAAAAAATAAACATAAGATTCAGGTAGTGATGCATATTCAGAAGAAAACTAAAGTAGAAGAGGTGAGAGAGGGAGAAGGAAGGGGCCATTTATTCTACATTACGGGTACAGGGATGTCTTCTCCAAGAGCAGGTGACATTTGACCAGACTCTGGAAAGCAGGATAGAGGTAGGCAGCCAGTGGTCTCAAGAGAGAACTCCTTTGTAAAATTAAGTTGATCAGTGCAATTTAGATATGCATGATGATCACATTCACCATTGGGAAATTGTCGCCATACTTGACATATTTTTAGTTCTTTTTTCCCACACCCCTCCTCTCTTCAACCCCCCTTCCCTTCCTCATTTAAAAAGCATTGTTTCTATTTTATTCTTTTTTCTTCTCCCTTCCACCTCCTTCCCCAGTTCCCCTTTCTTTTTGTATAATTACTTCCTATTTCATGATATCTTTTATACATTTTGGTTCTTATTTATACTTTCAGTTTCTCACAACAAGGAGACCGTGTGATATTTACATATATGTGTCCAATTTATTTAATTTAAGAGTATGGTTTTAAGATTCATTCATTTGGGGGCTGGGGATTTAGCTCAGTGGCATAAGACCTGCCTCGCAAGCAGGCGGCTGTGAGTTCGATCCCTGATACAAATAAAAAAGAAAGAGACAAAAAAAAAAAGATTCATTCATTTAGCTATAAATGTTTCAAGTTTTTCCTTCTTTATGGCAGAGTAGTACTCCATTGTATAAGAAATATCACAACTTTTTTGCCCATTCTTCGGTTGATGGGCATTTGTCCCTCATCCAAAAGGACAAGTCAGAGCAAGTCTCAACAAGGGAAAGCTGGGGTAGGAAGAAATTCAGGAGAAAATGTGAGATATGGTAGGAGAGTAGTAGAGAGAATTTCAAAGAGGTACACGTTTAGATAGCCTTAAAGGAAAATGCAGTTGGTAAAAACAAATTTGAGGGACAGCTATTCTTTTTCTCCATGCTTACCAACCACTGACAAGGTCATTAGAAGACGAGAACTGAGATCTCTGCCTAAGCCACTATGACTTTTGTACGGATGCAGACATGAGCAAGTGTGAATGTGATACACAGAAAGGGAAATTAATGGTGATACTGTTGCTTTTCAGCCCTAATTCCACACTGACTGTGAGATTTACCTACTGAGTCATCCAGGAACTCTGTAGTGACTACAGAATATACCGTGTCACTTCCAGAGTATGCTAGGTGGCCTCATTCGTGCTCCAGAGACGCAGTATCACAACTATTCACATCAGTTCTGTCTAGACCTTTGTCCTTATCTGACCTTGACATGCTGAGGGCATCTACGAAGACTGCAGTTGATGCCATTCCCCTTCTCTCGATGAGTTACTGGGCACACTGTTGGTCACAGTTGGTTAACCTGCCTCTACCTTAAGCAGAAGTCTATGTGGCTGCAAACTGCTGAAATGAAACTTTAACAACGGCTAATCTTTATGGAGTTTTCTTGGGTCCCAAGTTTTTTTCTTTTAGTTTTAAAATTTATATTTTCATTTTTTAATAACCAATTTCTGCTTCCCACCCAAGGCTTTAATATGTTTTTGCTTCTGCAGTAAAATACTATAATCTGTATAAATCTACATTTGTTGTGTAATCCAATTAAGCAGCAAATTATTTCTCAACTCTGATATTGATTATTTACCTGAAAGGAGGTAAATATTTTTGATTTTGTTAGATTGGAAAGCTTCTAAATAGAATCACAATTTCAGAGGTCTAACCTAGTTGGTCTTACCTAGACCTTGCAAGATTTCAGTGAATGAATAATCTGTCTACTTCTTTAGTTCTAAATCTTAACAATGATAAAGAACTTCAATGATACACAAATATTCCATAAAGGGAAAGTTTCACTATGAATGTCTCTGCAAACAGTATGAAAAATGACTGGTCATAAAATTACTTCACTAACAACCAATGATTAAGGAGTATAGATCATGTGTAATTTAAAATAATAGAAAGAATCCAGATTGTCAGCTGGGTGTGATGATGCACGCCTGTAATCTCAGCAGTCAGGAAGCTGAGGCCAGAGAATCCTTACAAGAGCAGCTTGGGCTACAAAGTGAGCTCGAGCTCAGGCCCAAATCACATAGCGAGACACTGTCTCAAAAAAATAAAACAAACAAATACAAAACAGAAAACAAAATTGTCTTTAAAGTTAAAGGAAAAACTTAAATTAGACAAAGACCTGTTCAGTGCAACAATCTGTTTCATAGAAGAGAGAATTTTACTCCTGAACCAAAGCTGCTGGTTCAGCGGAGCAAGCATAAGGGCAGGAGTGACTTTGTGGTTGTTAAATGTTATCATTAAGGAAGCTTACATAAAATAAAAGGATTCTAGTATGTGCCCCTGCACATTGCTTTTTGGAGGTATTTCTCTCTCCTAATTGAGAGATGTAGATCTTACCTATAATTTCAAATCTTAAATTTCCTTCAAGGAGTTTTATTTTCCTTTTAAAAAGGAATGGTTTGATTCTTTTTACTTTACTAAGTTTCTCCTGATTCTGAGCTCATAAAATCACTGTAACGAAAGTCAGAAAGTTAACTCTAGCTCTTATAGCCACATGTGTGTCTAGTAAACATGGCCTTTCGCTCGAGTCTTTTTAGAATTGTTCAAAACTAATTAACGAATAAAGCAAGAGGGAAGGAGCGAGCACACATGTAGGACTACTTGTTAGAAACTACCAAAGAAGCCTTGATTTTATCTCTCATAGTTTTACTCAGCCATGCATTCACTCCTGGGTGGCACATGGCTACTCAAGAAAGAGCACTGTACAGAGGAGCACGCATATCTAAGGCTGAACGAAAGGTGAGGCTGCAGATATAAGTCATTAAAATACACCACCCCTCCTGCTGCATTTTCTATTGTTTGCTTCTGAATTTAATATAATTTTTTTTAGTAAAGAAGACTATCATGATTTAGTTGCCTTAAATATCTGGTATTGTATTCAGGGAAAAATGGTCCTGTCAATTGAAATCTTCATTTGCATACAGTTCTCTTGGTAAGCTCTCGGTGAGTACTGGACTTGGAACACTGATTGAGGTGCCTGAAAATAAATGGCTCTTTGTCAGTCAGTGTTATGAACAATTTTGGAAAATTAGAGTTTTCTAATTGTTTGGAATTGGGGCTGGAAGGTTGGCGTTACAGTAAGCAGTCATCTACAGCTGACAAAAGATACAAAATCTGCAGTAATGAAATTTTCTAGTTAACTGAATAAAGCCATCCCTGCGTATATGTGAGGGATTGGTTAGTTACAGGACTCCACATAATTACTAAAATCTTCAATTATCAAGTGCCTTGGGAAAAATGGTTTTATATTTGTGCATAACTTAGTATATTGTCCCACATGCTCTTTGATTACTCATAACACCTAGTACAGTAGGGGCTGTGAAAATTGCACATGTTTAAGGAATGATGGTAAGAAAAAGATTCTGTACTGCAACTGAGAAAGATGGTATGTTAAAATCAAGGGTAAGCACAGTAATGACCTATGAGACCAAGAAAAAGGGAGAAGGGAAGAAGAGATGGAGAGAGGTGATCAGAAGCTGACTTGTAGGACTTGTAGGACTACTTGAATGAGGTGCCTGAAAATAAATGGCTCTTTGTCTTTGGGGATTTCTGTGAGAAAAAACTTCATCTTTAGGATCCCTCCCCGCTTGTCTATTGAAGCTAAAAAAATTTGATGTCTGTTGCTTACAACCAAAGATTTCTAATAGTAGCATATTTCTGTGGTAATATCAGATAACACCTACAATTCACTGATTTTTAATTTTCATTTATTCTGTCAGAGAAATCAATAAGGGCCTACAAAATCACCATCTGTGAGTGAAATCTTTCAGAAACTTTCATGGTCTTTTACATAAATCTTTTGCTTTTTATTCATTGGTTTCTTTCAGTTTATTTGGCTCTATTTGTGAATCTTAACTGAACACACAATTCAGAACTGCTAGCAGGATTCACTCATCAGCTAATTAAAACCTGATCCATTCAATTGGATTATTTTCACCTAATCCTAACAGAGAAAGCAGCTTGTCTTTCTTCCATACTCTTGTGTGGTAAAAAGTGAGCACTGAAACAGATTTATTCTGTAATTTAGCTTTGTCCTCCTAAAGATCCAGTCAGTCATATGATTCATGCAGATTCAAGTGAGTTCAGCAATTAACACATTTATTTCTCAAATCTGGCTACTTTTTATTCAGAAAATCGTGATTTCTAAGATAATTACAGTAAATTGTAACTTTCACCTATTTTAAAAATCAGTTTTATAGGCTGGAAATGATATATATATATATATATATATATATATATATATATATATATTACTTTTTTATTTTCAAGAGAAAAAAATAGAAAAACCAAGAAGCAAACAAACAATTAAAAAATGACAACAGTAACAAAACAAAAAACAATGGCAATATAAGATTTCAAAGCAAGATGACAGGAATTTGATGATGGTTGTTATACTGCATACTGTTATCCTCAAAGCAGCCGTTCAGGCTTCCACATATGGGCATGCAAGCAACTGCTCAAAGAGAAATTACACTGTTTGATCAATATCTTTTTAACTATTTATAATGATATGGACTTTCCCCCCACTATCTAGTATGGGGTAAGCAGTATTTCTGAAGGTTTTTTCATACAGCATTAATAAGCACTGAGAGTCCCGTAAGTCTTCACATAGACTTACCCAGTCAAGGTTAAATTACTTATCCAAAAGAATATAGTAAGAGGCCAAATTACGATCTGAATTCAGTAACTTCTGAAGTTCAGCACTAAGGTTTTTTCTATCAAAGAACCTTCTGAAAAGTAGTCACCACTACTGATAATGGAAAAGAGTGTGAAAAAAAATTTTTCCTCATAACCTGCAAGAAAAATATATGAATTCCTAGAAAAGTTAGCACAAATCTAAAAGCGAAGTTGATGATAAGTTGCTTTCATGGTTATCACACAGAATGTTGCGCTCCCTGCGGATGGCGCGTTCTTAACACTGTTGCTCTTTCGTGTGTGCATACGGCTGACACTGGCTGGTGACCAGCACATCATCTGTGATACATTCTCCCACAGGCGCCCCCTTTTCCTTTGCAGCTTCAGTTTCTATTTGCAAGGTTTGTTTCTATCTACAGTTTTACTCTCGGAACTCTAAATCTAGCCAACATCTTTGTTTAAAATGAGCTACACCACCTTTGCACACTGTAGACCATGGAATTTGGCCAGGCCTGGTGAGTTCCCAGCAGTGTCCAGTGGCAGTGTTTCATTTTCTGAGGGAATTTGTGTAAACCTCCTGTGGTCACTGCACTTAAGCTCATTCTGCAACAGCTGCTTGGGCAGCCTGCTGTCATCTATTTTATCTGCTTGGACAACCCCAATAAACTGTTATGACAAGTATCACTTTAATCTATTAATCAACACGAAATGCACGAGACATGGTGTGAAAGGACAAGACATACTCCTTCTAGTCATTTAGCCGGGGGGATGATACCACACACAGGAAAAGACAACTACAAGCCAAAGGAATGCCACTAATAACTGATCACATAAAGGGTCACAAAGGAAATAGGAAATGGACTTGTTTGCAAAGCGAGCAGGATTTTAAAAACTAGTCGGGGTCGGGGGAGACTGGCAGGAATGCAGAAGCACCCACAGGTGAAATCTTTGGTATGTTTCAGACACTATCCTCAGGTTCTTACATTTTTACTTCCCCTAAAAATTATTGTTTGCATTAATATTTTCTCCAGTATTATAGACAAACAGCAAAGGCTCCGAGAAGTTAGGTCATTTGTTCATGTGGATGAGTAGGAACTCAAACACAGATCTTCCTTGATCTTAAAGTTTATGGCACAATAAATAGCCAGAGAGATTACATGGAGAAAGAAACTATGAAAAACTGATTTCAGGATGTGAGAGGATTAAGGAGAGTAAAGCAGGGTTTGAAGTCTGCCTCACAGCAGCAACTTGATGGATGTCTTTAGAAGTTCCCGAGCAGGGCAGGTATAGGGAAAGAAAGAGTTTTTAAAAATGAAGGGGAGATATTAATCTGCATAACAGCCTGTCAAAATCATGGGCCAATACTGGTCAAAACCATGAGACAGTGTCCAAAGAGAAAGCAGTTTGGGAAATGGCCAAAGTCCAGTCAAAGGGTCAAGATTAGATTCTTTGTGGTAAGATAAACTAATAATATCCAGTTCTCATTTACCTTTTTCAGATTTTGTTTAGATTTTTTATTACTATATGTTTGTGATATACATTCATATTTTTGACCGTTCCTCCCTGTTCCTCAGATCTTGAAATACTGAAAGGTATATATTAAAAAAATCTTGTTCTTAAATTTCATGATCTACTTCCTGTCCTCAATCTTATCATAATCTGAATTTTATGGAAGAAAACTTCAGTTCATTGAATAAGCAGTGAGGACTGGTTTACCAATACAGATGTCCAGATACATAGGAACAAGTTGAGCTTCTTTATTTTGCTTATATTTTACAAATTCCTCCAGGCCAGTCATTCCTCAGTATCTGTGAAGCATTGGTTTCAGAATCCTCCTATAGACACCAAAATCTGCAAATGCTCAAATCACTTACATAAAATGACACAAGGTTTGTGTATAACCTGCACATCTTGGCACAGTCTCCCATATACTTTAGAACACCTCGGGATCACCTGTAATACCTAATCTTATGTAAATGCTATCTGAACAGCTCATATCATATTGTATTGATCAGGAAATAATGACCAAAAAAGTCTGTACATATTCAGAACATCTGCAGTTTTTTCCCCAAATATTTTTGATGCATACTTAGTTAAATCTGGGAAATAGAACCACCAGAGGGCCAACTGTGGTCAGTTTTTTTTTTTTTTTTTTTTTTTTCCTGAAACAGAGTTTATATTTTGGATGAGTTGGAATTTGGATTTCAAGTAGAGGAATCACAGTAAATTGTTTTTAAAATTTCAAATTTATCATCCTCAGCAAAGTGCTTTTAAAATTTCAAATTAAAAAAATACCTATGTACATGTTTATCTTCAGAAAGATGCATTTCTTTAGTATGATTAATGAATATTTGGGATAGGAATTCAGAAAAGGAGACCAGAATGGGCTTTTTCCATTAGCTTTCCCCCAAAATTGAAAAAACAGCTGGCCCTACTCTAACAAAAAAACAGTTGTGCCATACGGGACTTTTTCCTCTTAAAATAATAGTCATAGCTTCCCATCAGGGATTCTTCCCGGCATGTGTCAAATTTTTAAAATATTTGATTTATTTTTTATATATCATTCTTATTTACCCTTACTATTTTTCTATACACATACTTTTTTTGCATTCCTCTTCACCTTAAGGTTTGTTTTGTTTTTTTTTTACGTAACGTGAAAAGAAATTTTATTCAAACAAAACTTTGTAAGAAAAGTCAGCATAATACTTCTGAATAAGTAAGAAATAAGACCACAGCTCTGTTACTGAGACCAAACAGTTACAAAAATATAAAGGTGACAGAAGAATAAAAGATTCCCCATCCTTTTTTTTTTAGCCATCTGGTCATTTCTTCATGTAGGAGTTGTAAATTGGTGCAGGAGATACAGGCAACATATGAGTGTTTTTATGCAAAAATACATTCTCTGTTTTCAGATGTTTCCCGTTGCTTTTATTCTGTGAGTACAGAATTTCACATCTCTGGAGACTCACAAGTAGAAAGGATGTGAATCTAGAAACTTGAATAAAATTTTGAGGAAGATGAACAGTGAGCCACTGGAGCATTTGAATCGGTTATGGATGGGGCCACCTGACTGTGTGCCTTTTACGTGCCAAAAACTAGAAGCCTTTATTATGATTCATGATGCTATTAATTCGCTTTAGGTCCGAGAGTTAATGGAAAAATGATTTTTAATTGAGTGCTGAAGATTCTTAAATCGTTTAAAAAAAAAAGCATGTGCTTAAATCATAAGGATAGTCCAGGAAAATGAAGGGACACTTAAAATAGAAATTTCTTTGGCAATCTCAGACTCGTTGTTGAAGGTTAAAGGTGAAGAAATTTGAGTGATTACACAATTTATTTTAAGAAGTAAAAGTTATACATTAGCATGACTGTGAGACCCTGATAATATTTTACCTGCGTAATTATCTAGTTTACTATTTTTCAAACTGTGTGATTAACCTGTAACTTCTATGTAAGTACAAACATGTTTTTCAACCACAGTTGCCTGATTAACATCCTTTAATTAACTCGTTGTCCTAATATTTAGGCTCACCAGATAAATAATTTGATTCTTTCATTTCTTCCAAGGCCTTGACAGACACAAATAAAATTGATGGCAGATAAAAATTATTTGCTTTGATCCTACGTGAAATGACCTCTTCAGGCTTTTTTTGTTATTTTGTAGCTCTCGATCAATCATGCTGTTTATGAAATCTTCTTCAGTTCAAATTTCATTGCCAACCATTGTTTTCTAACCGTTTTTCTAGTTCCTGTTTATGTGCATGTATTTATCCTTTCTTTCATTAAACATCCAACATATCCCTGGTAATCTATACAATACTTGTTTATAACCCCACTTCCTGGATCTGTTAGGCTCAGATTTTGCTTAAATCTTTTCCTTCTTTTTTCTCCATCCGTCAAAATCTTCCCCCATCAGCCAGGAATCAGCTTGAGTTTTCTCCAAGCTCCTCTTTGTTTTTCACCACTCCAATGCACAGTGATCTTAGCCATGAAAGTGAAGTCATTCTTCTCCAGCTGACCTATATAATTAGCGTGCTATTTTGTTGTCACTGACTTCCTTGTCAAATAGGCCTTATTTGCGTCCAGGTTGGCAGGCTCTGTGGTAGGCAATACTGGCACAACACTGAATGCCATGAGAATTTACTGCTTAAAGTTACGTGTTGAATGGATGAAGGAATGATTAAAGGGCTGATTGACTGACAGTGAAGAAATGAATCTGAATGGTTGCCCAGAAGTCATTAAAGTATATAACTGATGCCAGGAAAGCAGAGGATGAAGAAACATGGCATGAAACAATTACTTTTATGCGGTATAATGAAAACAGAAGCAATGCTTAAAATTTCAAGAGACTCAGAAGCTGATTCATTTGGATTCAGTAGCCCTGAAGTCCCCTAGACAGAAGTGTGATTGAAATTGTAATAGACAGATTGCGGTATAGGAAGGGTTTCCCTAGGATGTCCATAGTTCTAACTTCACACTTTATTTTCTCCATACTTAATGCAGGGCAAGGATACACACATTTTTGCATCTAGGAAACACGTAAGATACCAAAACAGAAGACAGGCATAAGAGAGTAAATGCTATAGAAATTTAAACCTGCTGCACCCAGAAACACTCAGTGCAGTGCCCACAAGCAAGCTTGATTCATTCCAAACAGTGATTACTTTCCCATTTCTTAATCTGCCTGGAATTTTTCTTTCTAAACTTCTGTTCTGCCGTCTGTCCTGTCTAACCCCAAAATTTTTTACATACGACTTCGTCACATTTCTTTTTTTAAAACTAACAATAAATTCTCTTGTTTTATAGCTAAGGAAAATATTTCCTAGATAATATTTAAACAACTGATTTCACTGCCTTAACAGCAAACAAAACAAAACAAAACAAAAACAATGGCAGTATGCAGAAGAGTTGGGAAAATGACAAAACTTTGGAAATCAGTTTGGAGAAGCTGCTGGTTTCAAAATCCCTTAAGTTGTATAGTCAGTTGAAAATCTGTGTAGGTATGAGTCTAGACTCCATTTCACACTGTAGACCAAAGTAGGCTTCATGCACGCACATTTCATCCAAGTAAGACTGACAAAGGCAAGCACTGACTCTCATTTCTTATCTGGTTCCCTAACACTTCACTTTTCCCCTTCTGTAACATAACTGCACTGGTAATTACGTGCTCACTGGTTGATTTTCCTATAAGTCCACAAGGGCAGTGATCATGTGGCCCTCTTCTTTGCTGTGTCCTCTGTGTCATGATGCTGGTATCAGCAAAGTACTGATAAATACAGAGAAGATTGAACAAATGGGCACCTGGACCAAAAAGCTAAGTGTCCATTAAGAAATATGACTATATAACTCAAAGAGCCAGTCATTAATCTCCAAAAGCTCATTGAATAGCTTCAGTTTTTAATAGGTCAAGAAATAAACTGAAATACCTGTACTTTTAAACAAATACAAAAATTTAATAGTTTTTTGGGATAACAGATGGTCTCTCCTAGTCAGACTTTTGCTACTGATACTGCTTGTATTTCCCTATTTTGTGAGCGTCTAATAGAGCTGAGGATTATATGATTGAAAGCGAAGCAAGGGTGGAAGTAGGGAATGGTAAAAAATGAAATATAGGTAAGAAAAAGTACATTAAAATGGAAACAAGGCAAGTTTTGACAATTAAAATGAGAGATGTAGAGAATGAGGAAATATGTAATATGCAGTGTAATATGTAAAGGTATGAATACATGAAAAGGAAAATGTGAGCATTATGATTATTAAGCATTTTCCAAGTTCGTCACTCGAGTACCACAGAAAGACCATTGTCCAGCAGCTGTCTCTATTCCTGGGTTAATATTTACCAGATGAGGAGAACAGGAGACTACTGTTTCAGGCTGAACGTTTTCAGTCCTACAGGAGGCACTCCCAGATGTGCCACCATTTAATAAGGTAGATCATAAATCTGGAATACAAGCATATATGCTTTACATGTTTTGGAGAAAAATGGATACAAAATACTACTCTGAAACTATGGAGGCTAGATTTTAAATTATTCATTAACTGACCTATGTTGGAGTTGCAGTTTAAATTTTGTTATGTGTTTTAATTATTTTTCTCTCATTACTAGGACAAAATGCCCGGCACTCAAAATGAAGGAAGGAAAGGTTTATTTAGCTCACAGTTTGTGGAGGTTTCAGTCCATAATCAGCTGTCTCCAAGAGAGGGTGGTATGGCTGAGGAGACAACTGTTCAGAAGACAGGAATAGCATGAACAGTAAAATCAGGCAGCAAGCCTCTTTTCCTCCTTTATATTGCATGCAGCCTACCTGCCGTGGGATGGCTGTACCACTCATACTATCTCTGTGCCTCCTCTTGCAGGGCTCAAGATGTTTACAAAATGAGGTACCTAGCCACCTTCTGAGGCAGTTAGTTAAACTTCTAAATTTCTCAAATTGACAGGATAAACAACACCCTGGAGGGGTAAGGGCATGTCCTCTGTACCCCAAGAGGTAGAGCTGCTGAGTTACTCAGTTAACCTTCTGGACTTCTCAAGTTGATACAGTGTATCAACCTTTGCTTTTTTTCAAAACAGGAAAATTATTGTGCTAAAAAGTACACAGATAATGTTGGAGAAAACCCTTAACATTAAGAAATTGTAAAGAATCAGAAGTCTTAAACTCATACTCTTTGGGGGCCTCTGTAACTGGTAAAAGTTAGACTGAGGTAACCTTGCCTAGAGATATTTTATGTTTTTTTTTAAATTTCAAAGATTCATTTCATATTCTTAATAGTTTTTCAAATTTTAAAGCTATCTAAATCAAGTGATACACAAAGTGAAACTAGTATGTGGTTCAGAGGTTAGCAGAAAGTACACATTTTGTTTCTTTCAAAATCAGCTCAATAAAGCTTAAAAAGGAGAACACATTGCTATTTCTGCCTTGTTTAAAAATCGATTTAAATGATGATTGTGTATATAGGTAACTTTAACCTAATAGCAGACAATAAATTTCATATATTAAATGACATTTTCCTACTACAGAATTATTATCATTATCATTACTTGGGGAAGGCCGGAGCCTTGCACATGATGGGCAGGTTCTCTACCTTGAGCTATACTGCAGGCCACTTCCATGCAATTTTGATTCACTGGGAAGGCAGTCTTCTAAATCTTTTAGGAAATTATAGTTCTCCTTCTTACCAGTTGAAGCTGATACTAATCATTTGATTTCATAAACAAGCAAGAAATGGAATGAAATAAAATAATTTTAAAGTTAAAAATTGTGATTTGTTTTTTCTTTAAAATTCAACTCATGTAGAGACTATTCATATAACGAAATCTTAACTGTGATGTGGAAAAAAGTTTCTTTGAATTAATTTATTTTTCTGACTGCAGAATATATATGTTAAGGAGAAAAATTTGTTTCTCCCTCCAAAGTCTGTCTTGGAGCATTTGATAAGGTTTCTAAAGTCAAACTTGAATCTATTCTTCAGATTGTACATATGATGTCATAGAGGCTCACTTCTTCCAGAATAAAAATATCCAGGTACTTTTCTGTAATTCTATCTTAAAGGATGCATGTAGAGTTCAGATTAGTCATTTGGTTTTATAAAAATTTTTAAAAAAGGATACTGCCAGATTTAAATGACTCTGGCAACAGCATGGTTTATAGAAATACAGTTGTTTACTTAATAGATGGAGGAAGGGTATGAATAAATGCCAGAGGAAGAAAAGTACTAAAAATTAAAATGTATTTTCTGTTGCTTCTTTTTTACTTGACTCAGTTCCCAAGCAAGACTTGCATTTAATTTACAGAATTCTTTGGAGTCCAACCACATTGATAGCCCGTGTGAAGTGACTCCTGGAGGAAACATTATGTTTGTAATGCGTCTCTATTTCTGTAACCTATTTACCTCATGAAGCTTGACAGATGACTATGCAGCACAGGCTCCAATTCATGAGGGCTCATAGTGAAAACTCTTGTGTGAACATTACTAACATTATACATACATTTTTGCTCTGGGATGTTGGTGTGGAAGGGTATATCTTAAAAGAGAAAGTGCTTTCTCTCAACATTATGAAGGTTATAAACCATTCTCTATGCATTCAGTAACTTTAAAAGATTGCCCAAAGGATGGTTGTAAACAGGAATTTCAGCATGAGATTATCATAAATCAAAAACTGGCAGTTCAAGTGAAAAACCAAGATGACACAATACTTTATATGCTAGTTGTTTAAAAAAGGCCCAATTTCAATTTATGTGTATTCCCAAATACTATTGCTTTAGTATAAATTGATGATCTTTCACGGTCATTTTCCTTTCTCAACCCATGAAATTTTATGGAAAATGAGTAAAATATACATATTTGTCAGTAAAGGTACTTCGGTGGGGAAAAACTACTTCTAATAGTCTGGGGATATAAGTAAGCATTAATTTTTTTTTTTTAAATGGAAGGGCCAGAGATATAGCTTAGCAGCACAGTGCCTGCCTGAGAAGCATGAGGTTGTAAGTTCAATCCTTGGTACAAAAAAAAAAAAAAAAAATAGAAAAGGAATTCTTACATAGCAAAATAACAAAACCCCATGGCCATAGAGTATACAGTTTTTTAAATTACATAATTATTTTTAGTGTGTCATGCTATAACACACTATAAAATAAGATCCTGGTAAGCATGTGTGAGACATATGAGCTTCAAAAATTAAGAACTTGTGAAGCAACAGGACAGAAAAGTAACTCATATAACAAAATAAATGCTCTTTTCCGTATAAATTTACTTTTGAAGGCCACATACACGTTTAATTTCACAAGGATGTCCCTATCAAAATGAGTGCAAATTTTTCTTTTGGAATTCTTTCATAGTTTGAAGTGAGTACCTATTGAAATAGTTGTAGAAATAAAATTAGATCCTTGGAACAATAAATTATATGTATTAACAGCATGATGTTATACAGTGTCATTTTATTTCAATTTTTATAGATGTGAAACTAATTTTCTTGTTTGGCTTAGAACTACGGCCCACCAGTAGGCTTGATGTATGACCAAATAGGGATTACCAATGAGGACCCTAAATCAAGAAATCAAGGGACAGCCCATGCAGCAAACACTTAGCTGTCCAGGAGAAACTGTAAAATATTAATCTGATCTACACTTGAAGAGATCGTACTTTTGGGAGCCACAGGGCCAGGTGAGCTTGTTTTCCTGGCTAGAAGGCCTAATGGTTCCCATCACTGGGAAGTCTCCCTGAATAGTGCATCCGATTATCTCCAAGAATGACACATGGAACATGTGACCTGGCTTGAGGAAATGCTAGGTAGTCAGGGTTTTTGAAAGCTGCTCTGTAAAAAAAGTTGCACAATGAGTTTGGGAAGTGTTATGGATGGAGGTGGAGGTCACCATGATAAACAAAAATAAGCCAGAATCAGAAGGACAAATATCTCACATCCCAAAAATTATGACAAAGAAAGTGAAGGGAGATTATTATTAGATGAGAGGATGGGAAGAAGTATGGAATATCATGGGTAATGGGACATAAATATGATCAAAATGCATTGTAGACATTGAACCCTTTAATAGAAACTAGGGCAGAGAGAGGGGCAAGGAGATGATGTTGGGGTGATTAATAAAGTATGTGATGTATATGTACAAAACTTCCAAAATGGAACTCATCAATATCTGTATAGTCAATATGCACTAATAAAACATAGGAAAAATGCTGTTTTTTTCATTAAAAAAAGAAAGATGATGGAAAATAAATGAAGAGAACTCAAAATTTAGAGATGACAATGTAATATCAATAAGGAACCTCACCGCTAATGAGTGGAAATGAGAGGATATGTAAAAACAGAATATGTGGATGTTTTATTGAATCTTTTTGCCACCAAGGTCTGATTTCAGCATTGTACATAACAATGTGTGCCCTGAGATCTTTGTGGATAAGTGAGAGGTACATCAGAGGCATAAGAATAATAATAATAGCATGTGGATGCAAAGCCTGGTGCAAGAGCACTGGAACATAGCCTTGTTGACCTTGAAGAAATACTGTACACAGAACTTGGTCCTTTGAGGCAACATTCTACTTTATATCTATTGTAAGAAGGGCTTATTAAATATGTACAGTAGATATACCTGAGATTGGGAGGCAATATGTCTCATGAATAAATAGGAATCTCTTAAGTAGTACAGCACTTCAAAGTAATTAAATAGATGAGAAGAATTATTTAAATAAAATACATTAAGAACAAATATAAATGAACACTTTTACTCATGGTCAACTAATCATTGTAGAAACAGATTATGTCATTCTATTAACTATTGCTATTCCTCTATTAGTTTGTTATGCAATTTTGTTTTACAATTTTCCATAAAATAAGAAAGCTGAAAAAAAGTAGAGTAAGTAGAATAACTTATTTAGTGAGCTAAAGAAAAGACCTGGTGGTTGCTGTTGTTGGCAAATTCTGTGCAATGGCATAATCAATATAATCATTAATTTTTAACACAATTAAAAGAGGCATGACGAGATTGCTTTGTAGAGTTCAGCTTACTTTTCAAGCAAATGAAATCAAACCATCCTTTTAACAAAGGAAACATCAAAACTGAGTATTTCTCACATGTTGCTGCATATGGAAATGAAAATATGCTTTAAAATGTTTCAATAGTAAATGTTTTGACATTTAAAATGCATATTTAGCAATTTCTTATAAAAAGCACCATAAATATATTCATACACTTTTTTGATGTTTTTTTCTTCAAAATATTTCTACATATGCCTAACGATATTATATATTTATGACTTACAATAAAAAATTCAATACATGTAATCATTTTGTTACAAATCGGGATATTAGAGGTTTATTTTTTTAATTTTGAAGAGAATAAAACCAAACGAAATAAAACAGAATAGAGTCAGTCAAACAAAATAATGAAGGTGGTACAGGACTTCAAAACAAGATAAAAGACCTCCGACAGTCAGAATTTCTTTGTAGTGAGAAACTGTTAATCTACTCCAGCTGTAACTCATCTTCCCAGGGCACAGCGAGCTGCACAGTGACAGTTCCCGCGAGGACTCCAGAAGAGAAGGGCAAGTCCATGGAAGGTCAGTGAGCTACCTTTCCCTTCTTCCTCTTTTAGAATTCCAAACAAAATATTATGGAATTTATTAAATCAAAAAAGCACAATGAGCAAAAAAATACGGACTTGTCTTCCAGATCTAATCAGTTCTATCACACAGCTTCAGGAAAATATTATAAAAATGTAATTAATCACTCCCATATAATCTGAAAGCTTATAAATACGAACCAAAATGTATAATACATAAGGTGAAACAAGATGAAAATTGTTCAGAAGGAAAGGGGAACTAGAGAGTGGGGTTGGGGAAAGGAAAGAAGAAAAAAAAAGATGATGAAAAGAAGGGGAAATGTTTTTATATGACCCTTAGAGTGCTCTTTTTGAGCCCAGCAAACTGAAAACCATCCAGTTACCACTGGCTGTGTAGCTAGGAGAGCACAATGCTTTGTTAAAATACTGTCTGGATTTTAAGGAAGAACCATTACTTGATCTAGATTTTGACTTATAAAAATGAGATGTAAATAACATAAGTGGAGAAAGAGCACAGAAGAGTGGCTACCACATCTTTTATATATGTCTTTCTCTTGATATCATTATTAATAAGAAAGTGCATTCTATTTATAAAACAGTTATATCAGGCACAAAAATGTTGATTGTAATTTTGTGTGTTTAACTTTTTTTGCTTATTATCCCTAATTAATTATTTGGATAGCCAAATAAAAACAAAGTATTATTATTATTGTTATTGAGACAGGGTTTCTCTACATAGTTCAGTCTGGCCTTAAATTCTTATGTAGCCCAGGATGACCTCAAATTTGTAGCAATACTCCTGCCTCATTTTCCAAGTGCTGGGATTATAGGCATGAGGCACCACTCCCAGTCACAAAATGGGTTTTAAAACAGGCAACTAATATAGAGTGAAAGAGATTACATAGGATTAGTGTGTAATTTCAGGTCCACGTGTACAAAATACTTAATTTTTCCTTATTACATCTGTATGTGCTTTATAAATGCTTGGGTGAGAATATAGCTTTCTGATTCTAAAAGTCTTACTGCCCTGGCAGGAAACTACCACTATAAATATTTTTATGTTTTTGTTAAAAGTCATTATGTCCAAGTTCATTCTAGATTAGATATCAGTATGACTTATAGATACACACACATAGAAAAGGAGAGAGAGAGAAACAGAGAGAGAGCCTTAGTTTAATCCTGAGTAATATTAATGTACATATATACTAAAATCACACCTTTATATTTCTTCCAATAGCTTTATAAGAGGATGGCTTGGTAAATCAGTTATGAATGCATACACACACACACACACACACACTCACAAATACACACACACTTGATAGATGGTTGACATGGAAGGTGCATGTATCTTCAAGTAAGAAGCTCATTTTCAGTAAATTGTATGAAGACCAAATTCCTAGCATCTTCCCCTGTTCCAGTCCACTGTGTTGAACAGCTGGTGCCAGAGCTCCATTCCTGCAGGGGGGTCTGGGTTTAGCAAATCTTTCTGTGAGGGATGAAGGGCGGTGAAGAAGGAGAGTCAGCATATTGCACAGCCAAGGTACAACTGCCAATTGAAAGGTAATTTCTCCCGGGGTTCAGATGTTAATAGAGATATACCGAATGAAAGCCAAGTAAGTAACCTCACCTGCATCTGAAACTAAATGGGAAAAATCCTGCCAGCTGCTGACTCTGAGCACAAAACACAACTAAACTATGAGAGCAGTGCTATAACTTGAGTCTTAAAAATTCTACGTGAAATATGTTTTAAATAATAAAATATACATAGCAATATGTGCTGGGAAAATTAAAGTAACAGGACAGTAAAACAAAGTGTGGTAAAATTATCACTAGTCACGCAGGAACATGATTTTAAATTTTAAAATTACTACTTTTAGGCTGGAGGTGTAGCTCAGTGGGACCCCTATTATAAGCCTTAGCTTGATCCTGAGTAATATTAATATACATATATATTAAAATTACACTCTTATATTTCTTCCAACAGCTTTATATTTTAGTTTTTCCTCACTTTTGCATCTTTTAACGTGTTCTGCTTTTGTCATAGGGGCTAGTGAGATAAATTTAACTACCAAACCCACAGTCTACTAATGTTGTTAGATCCTGCACATTTTATTTTTCTCCAAATATTAAAAAAAAGTCACCTCTAGTATTTTTACAGTGCTGGAAAAAATTCCAGAAAGGATGGAGAATTGCATTGCAAAGGAAAATAATATGACATTTTCCTCCCGCATAGATGTAACATTCTCTAAATAAAAGTTTAAGTAATTAAAACTGAAAGCTCTGACTTCACTTGTAAAGTGCTACCTAATAAGCAGTTCTGATAAGATATGATAATGGATGCCATGCATGGAGATCATAAGCATGGCTGGACTGACACAGCAACAATAAAAAATAGTCCTGAGGTGTACCCCGAGTTTTCATCTAGGAGCTATTTCACCATGGTACTCTTCCAGGCAGCAACAAAAAGGCTATTTTTAAGGGACCTCAATACAGCAACTTATGTACATCTACTTTTGTTTAAAACTGAACCCATAAACCTAATCACAGAGCCATCAACAAATATGTGTTGCTTAGGAACAAACAGTAAACAAACTGTGGAAGGAGTACAGAATCATGCACAAATTCCTTCTCTTAATAGTTTATAACAAAGATAAGTTACAATGCCAGGTAACTTTACAGAGTTAAGTACCACAAAGGAGATATGAATAAAGCAACCTGGTGGTTTGGAGAAAGGAGAGATTAGTTCCAGTGCAATACCGTAATCTACTGTTGGCATAGAAACCAGCAGGAACCATGTCAAATATCTGGAACACAGACTGTGGAATCGTCAGATGCCCAGTTTTATGAGACAGTCAGCCAGCACACATGAAAACACCAGTTTCTGAAGTCAGGACCAGGACTACATTGGTCATCTCAATTTCCACATGCATTAGATTTTCTCTCTAAGCCATCTATATTTCCTCCTGCAGGACATTTCTCAAATTTGATATTTTCTGTAGGGTTTTAGAGGTATGCCTTATGAATTTCACTGAATTCCTGGTTTCTTGAAAAGTTGTGGAATAGGTGATGTCTTGGTAGAAATGTGTGGCCGTGGGCGAATACCCAGTAAAGGCAGAAAAAGCAGACTGTGAGTATCAAATGGCAAATCTTTCCCCATGCAGCCAGGGAAAAGGACATTTTTCACTTTTCACTGGCCGGTTCTGAAAATTCAAAATGAGAACAGGTGCTCAACAGGAAGTGAAAGATTTATTCTCTTCCTTGAAGTCATTTTTATGACTATAGCTTCATGGACACCCATGACAGTGTAATCCTTGTGATATCTAGTACATACTACCAGTACAGAGGCAAAGCCTATATTAAAATTCTACTAAAAAGAGGGTTTTTTGTTTGTTTCCTTGATTATAATGGTAACTCCATAAAAATCCTCTTATTTCAATTCTAAGCTTCGTGAATAACATGGTTATTAGATTTACAATTACTGAGCACCATCAATGCATTTTGAACCACAGAACTGTCTTAATACCCTGTGCCAAGCTGAAAGATGTAAAATAATTCTTCTGAAGAAGGCTTGTGGTTATAATTTGAAACTGATTGGGAAAAAAACAGTATATCCCTGCAGGCCTCCATGTTATAGATAGCTGCGATTGACGGGCTGTATTACAGTGACGGCCTTGAGAAAGCTGTGCTATGAATTAAAGCAAGTGAATAACGTGTGCACAAATGCTTCATAAGCTGTCCAAATCAGTGCTAACCCCTTTCCCTTATTAGGATCTAGAGATATTCAACCGTATTTTTTAAAATTACAAAGTGATACGCAGTATACAAGAAAATGAATATCATAATTTATTTGATGTCATTTTAATGGATTCAAATTACTTTTTCTCTTTTTATGAGTGTTGGGTTCAATTGTAGATGATAAGTCTTGGCTATTATTGTAAATATATCTTTTGTGCTCAAAATTACTTACAAAATGCTAATCAGCCTGATTTCCTGCTCAGTTCTATTAGCTTAGCCCTTGAAAGCACGGCTCCTAAGATTTAGAGGCAGTTTCTGAATAGTCAAGGCCTCCCATGGCACTGGGAAATTAAATTTGGTTTCTTTCCTGCTTTTGCAGAGTTCTTATTCCATCAGGCATAATTTACTCTAATTAGAGGCTATGTGTTCTGAAAATATAAGTATTTCTTCGAGGAAAGATTAAATGTACAGTTTTTATGTTTCTGTCAACTTCTATGACCAGAAGCATGTGATATAGAAATGGAGGGCCTCACAGACCAGGGAAATTTCTGATCTTCAGATGTAGGTGGTAGACTTCATTATCGGCCTACACATTTTAGCCACAAGATGAGATAATTGAGAAGTCTGTTCCAAAACTAAATAGTCTTCTATACACTGCAGGATTTAATAATACTGCTTTTAATCTCCCTGCCACAAAATGACCTTTTGCCCAGGACAGTACGAAGAGGGTGTTTAACAGCAAGAGACACCATAGGATATAACGTCTGAAGGAATCAGTGATGACCATTAGGCATGAATATTTTCTGAGCTGTATTCAGCAGCCTTAAAAATATTTTACTTAATTAAAATTGCATCTACTAGTTAGTATCTTCCACTTTGTAAGTGATTGGAAATTGACCAGGCAAGGTGGTCTCAAATGGGAAATAAATTTCCTAAAACCATGCTCTACATTTTATTTTGAAGCCATTCTCAACCATTTACTAGGTGCCAAAATATCTAAAACCCATAACAGTAAAACAGAAAGAACTTTGTAGGATTAATTCAGAAGGCTTATGAGGTGTCAAAGCATTCTTACTTTTGCTGTGGTGTTAGTCACAGGGTGTGTGCATCATGTTATGGAGTGGCCCCATTGATGCCACTAACATGAGCCACAACTGTGGTCCTAGGGGAGCCATCTTGGTTGTTAGATCTAGTTACATTCATCCATGGGACAATTACATTGTTAATTTTACGTAGAAAATCTTTCTATCTTTGAATTGTATTGTGGGCTTTGTAGTTTTACATACTGAGAAGCCTAAAGTCTACCCTACTCTTCAAGAATTCACTGAGATTGTAACATTTCATAAACTTAAATTCAGAAGTGACATTGTGAAGTCACTAATTTCTCACACAAGCTCTTTAGTTATGGTGAAAGACATACTAGAAGAGTCACAGAAGTGTTCAACTATCTCCATTCCCTAAGGTCAATGCAGCTGTTTTTGCTGATCAGAAAGGTCTGTATCAGAGGGGTTCAAATGCAGAGACTAAATAGATAGAATCATCTAGAATTCAGTCAGGAATAATTCTAATGGAATAAATCTCTGGGTTCACTACCACATTCAGTTTCCTATTTAACTGCTAACATTTTGTTTCATAAGTTTTAGAGTTATGTTTTACATAGACACCTAAATTCTAAAGCTAACCAGTTCTAAATCTCACCAGCTGAAATCCTAAAGCGAACCTAAACTCTAATACTAATCAATTGTCTGTGAGTTCACTGTTGACTTTGATTATTCATGGTACGTTTCATTTGTGATTGGTACATTTTTGCTTTGGTTTTCTCTTCTGATCTTATTTTCTGATTGGAAATGAGAATTCAGATATATTTCATGAGTCAAATTGCTGCATTCTAAATTAAATGAATTTCAGATTATACATGGCATCTTGGTTTGTTCATCATGCGTAAGCCTGAGGTTGCACAAGGTTAGACTGTGTCCTGCGGGGCGCTGATCCCTCAACATGTAATCCAATCGCTAAATATTTGGATCCTTCCAGTTTGGAAACACGCACTCTTATTATTTTTTAGTTAAAGAGAAATACTATGTCTCTGTACAGTAAATTTAATAGGCGATAACTTAAAATATGACTCAATGATTCAAAAAATTAGATAGAACCATGTTTCCAACATCCATCAAAAGAGTATAATTAAAAATGAATCACACACACTCTACTTTCTCGGATAACGGGCTGGCTAGAATTGAAATCTGAGAATCAAATTTCCAATATGCTAAAGGGTATGGTAAGGGTAAAAAGAAAAAGCACAAATAAAGAGAGGAATCATAGTGGCAATGGCAACGAATTAACATCACACTATCTAGGAAAGTCATAGCATGTTTAGCAGTTAATGTTAAGATTTTAGAAATCACACGACAAAAGACAGCTGTTTCATTGATAAGGAACAGTCCGACTTACCTCAATCCTACTGTCCATGATTTAGAAAAAGAAAAAGCAAGAATCTATCTAATGATTTGGCATAGCCAAATGTAATATAATGATTTGCAATAGCCAAACTTATCAAGGTCAGCCTAGATTTTTTTCGCCTTAGGCAGAATGTCTTCCAGCTGGCTACTATGAAATAGCACTCCACAGTGTGGGAAGCCACCTGGAGATCAACACTGGGAACAGCCACGAAACACTTTCTTTCCAGCAAATCTAAACTTCAGCCATTCATGGCACCCATCACCACTGCTTTGCTAAACTTGATTTAGTTTGCTTGTATTCAGCTTAGATTTTTATGTGTTTTGCATAACAGGATCTTTGTCATTCCAGTAGATCTTCCAATTATTCTTTGAAGTCATATTCTAAAAGCCAGAGTAACCATCAGAATAAAACATGTGGATGCCAGCAATTGTGTATGCTTTTGTCAATTAAAAATCTCAAAACTGTGGTCTAGGCATGGTTTTCATTTCACTTAAATTTAATATTTCACTCAATCTGCAAGAATGCACTGATAACCATATCAATAACATTCCAATCAAAGTAGCTATGCAGAGGTTTTAAATGTTCCCAGAAATGAAAAAATAAATAATAATGCATTATGTATATTTTCTCATGTCTAAAATTTAACTGAACTGTGACTAAACCATAAGCCCAACCACTGGCAAGATTTTTCTTGATAGACTTTATTTAGGTGAATCATTTTTCTCTGTAATTTTACTTACAGTTTCCTATCTTTTCCTAAAGTAGTCTAAAAAAAAACACTTTGATACTTTTTTCTTGTCCCTAAAAGAATCTGATAATGGTTAATAATTGTTGTTCCATATTTTATTAAAAGAATTTCAAGGGGCTGGGGATTTAGCTCAGCGGCAGAAGCGCCTACTTTGCAAGCAGGTAGTCTTGAGTTCGATCCTCAGTACCGATTTAAAAAAAAAAAAAAAAAAAAAAAAAAAAAAGAATTTCAGTACTATGTCTTTACTAATTCACTACCCATCTATGAAAGTGCTACTGGAGATATTTTTTGGGTCACATCATTCATGAGTTGACAATGTAACACATTTTTCTGAGGAAGCTTACATGTCTTAATTGGAGAGGAAAACCTCTGAACTCCCACTAAAAGGAATATTTTCTTCTTTACATTGTGCGGATTGATAATAACAAACTCTGTAAAGACTCTGTATAGATTGATGTTCTTCTTCAAAGTCATGCTGTTAAGGGAAAAAAAATATGATGTTTCTTCAACCATTTTCAACCTCTAAGCATTTTTGTTCTCCACCTAGTTTTGCTCCAACGATGATTTTAGCCAATAGTTTTTGAATGCCAGGGGATTGTAGTTTAGGTTCATTACTTTGTAAACAACATAACTTGGTTTTCTATGATTATTTGAATACACGAATCTATTGCATTTCAATCCTTTATTCATTCAACAGACATGTGATAAGCACAGTGTACCAAAAACAATGAATATTTTCATGATTCTACACACACAAGATATACTGTGTGTAAATACATAAGCTTGAATTAAACTTGTATTTCCCTATATAA
Source organism: Cavia porcellus (assembly GCF_034190915.1). Lineage (NCBI taxonomy): Eukaryota > Metazoa > Chordata > Mammalia > Rodentia > Caviidae > Cavia > Cavia porcellus. Next base: position 39,901,870 of record NW_026947487.1, on the reverse strand, counting down.
AATTTGGCAGTTGGAAGTATTTGTCCATGCTTATTCAACTGACCATGGCAGATGCTCAATAAATGTTTTTCTTATAAGAAGAGGAACAGATAAATTACTGAAGTAGTTAAGAACATCGTTCCCAGCTAGGATCATTAAAAAAATTCTTCAAATGGAAGAACATTTCAGTCGGATCTAGACTCATGCAATCATGCTAAACAGACCTGTGTCTGTTTCTTTCCTACACATGATTTTGTTTTTAATCTCTGTCATAGCAGTTTCTTAGTGTATTTCAACTTTTATTTTGTAGAAGGTGTAGATTAGAACTTTCCTGTTATTCACATTGCATCAGTTCTTTCTGTCTTTACTAAGTATGGATTTCTTCAGAATATAAATAACTGTGCCAGACATGTTTTAAGAAAAATAATCTTGGCTGTTTGTCTAAGCCCTTGTTTTTCAAAGAAAAGCATCATAATGTTTATTTTACTAAAGATTTCATAATATGTATTTCTTTAGGATTTTTTATTTTGTCCCAGAGAGAAAATGAGTATCATACACAATATATTTAAGTGGTCACCATAGCAACATGCTCTCACCTTGAAAGATAATAAAGCCAAACCTCTTACAAATATAACTGAATTTTTAGAAATTATTTACTCATAATATCTATACACAGATATCCTAAATTTGCACTTCAATATTTAATACTAATTCAACTAAAATATTACTAATTATAGAATTATCTAAAACAACCTATTATTAAAGGCTGCATTATACATGTTTAAGTTAAAAATATAAATATTAAAATTTAAATCAGAATTTATGAATGTACTGAGTGGTCTTTTTGGGAAGCAATGGATTTGGGAATATTTCACCATTGTTCATGTCTTATTCACTCATTTATCCTCTGATAGTATCTTACTTGTTTGGGACTTCAAAGATTTTAGAGGTGAGACAGGAGTGGGTAAATGAGTGTCTACTCTATGTCAGGATAAATGCTAGATGTGAGGCACTCAGAGATTAAGAAGTCCTTGAAGTGCTCACAGCCTAATGAGGAGAACAGATAGATAAACAGACAATTACACTACAGTCCATTAACCAGTTGGCAGAGTGTAAATTAATAGAGCCATTCTGCAGGGCAATTTGGCAGTGTAGAAGCTGTAAAAACTTGCATCCCCTTTGATCCAGCAAGTCTTCGTCTAAACATGTAACCATTTATCTTTGAGTGCTTGGTTTCTTTGCTCTGTTTTCCTAGAGTTTTACTCTGATCCTACTGTCACATATGCAAAGAGAATGGAGTGGGGTGTAGGGATGGATCAGAGAGAGAGATCAGAGGAACAGAGATCTGGGAACAGAGAAGCATATGTCGGACACAGAAGACCCAAAAGACAAGAGATAAAACTACAGTAAAATTGAAGATCTTACAAATTCTCTAGGCAATTTACTTTACTTTTTTTTTTTTCCAGGAACTAAAAGAGAAAAGAAAGTAGGACGGATTCAAGATCGTGGATGAGGTGGGAAACTCTAGTAAGTTATAAGGACACAAGGAACACTTCCTAAAAGTTTGCATTCTCTGAGATAGATGACTGTAAGTAAAAGTTCCAGAATGAATTCACACTCCCAGTGGATCTGTCCGAAGCAATCTTAGATATTAAGTTCAGGGAGATTCACTGTAAGTGACTAAAGATAACTGGTTTACGTGCCAATAGAGCCAACTGAGTTTAGCTTAGAACAGAACAGAGCTTTTAGGTCTGCCATCTTTCAGCCTATATTACTCCTAAAGGTTAATTAATGGGCATGAGAATCCAGTGTAATTTAATGCTTTGTCATCTGTCTATGCAGCGTGTGCTCAGCAAAGATGTCATTCCCTAAATTCTGCAACTCTACACCAAAAAATCTTTTATCCTGTATTTAGTGTGACCTTCTATCACTCTAAAGAGATAACTGCATTTCAGTTGCTTTCTAGGAACCTGACAACGACTTAAATAAAACTCACAGAAGTGAAAATTCAAGGGAAAATAGGCCTCACTCACTAGTGTATCACACCAGGCCTACAAACATTTTACTTAAACCATCAAGGCGGAGAAAACAGACTTGAATAGCCACCATATGGAGTTCATGGAACACACTTAGCTCACCCTTCTTGCAACTTTCTAAAACAGTTCAGCAAATTCTCTTTGATGAACGACTTTTTATGGCTTCCTCTATGTCCTGAACTCATTCAAAATATTTGTGGCAATTTCTATCAAATAAAAACATTACAGTGTGTTTTCATCTACTGTATTCACCACATCTGGCATGGTACAACTTCTGTTCTTTCCAAACTCAAAATGACCATAAATGGTAAACATTTTGAATCCACTGCCAGCAACCAGGGAACTAGGAGGGTGTGACCAAAAACACTCATAAAACAAACAAGCAAAGAAACAAAACCTGAACTGCATGAGAACGTGGTAAGAATGATGTGATAAGAGTGTTTGTTCAAAGACAGAGCGAGTATTTTGAAGGGTAAATATAGTAATGTGCCTTTTAGTGTAATTCACTTTTTTTTATTTAAAGAGAAAAAAGAAAGGACATAAAAAAACAAAGCAGTAAAAGGGTACAAATAATACAGAATTTCAAGAAAAAATATACAGTTGAAAATCACTAATTAATAGGTTACATATTGTCTTCTTAGAAACAGTTGTCTAAATTATAAAATTAAAGCATATAAAGTAAACATTCATACAGTGATATCGGAGACAGTTTCATTCAATGATCCAACAAAAGCTCAGTAATATGGTTTTCCATCCTACACACTCAAACATACCTGTGGTTATATCCCTTAGTCCACCTTCCTTTCCTCTCTTTTTTACAATAACAATTACACTTTTTGGGTTTTATTACTCCCACAGTTCTTATTACTTTTTTTTGAAGAGAATAAAACCAAACATGACTAAGCAAAACAGAGTCAGTTAGAACAGAAGGATGGGCATAGTACATGATGCAAAAATAGAATAGCAGGTGATCAAAAGTGGTTACCATTGTGCCTCTTGCTATTTTTAAATTGAGCTGCCTATATCATCAGGTATAATAGAATTGATCAAAACAGTACAGAACAAGACCAATAAAACCTACACTGGAGACCTTACAGGACTTCAAAAAAAGATAATAGTCAAGCCATAATGGGCATCATAGTATATCTTATTGCCTTCAAAGTGGTTGCCTATACCCTCAAACTTGATACTATCAAACAAAATAGAATATAGTATAATCAGACAGAGCAAGACAGGGAGAGCAATACTGGGGTTCAAATCAGGTTAATAGGAAAACAAAAAGTTACTATAATTTATCTCGCTATTTTTAAATTTAGTTTTCCCTTAATTAAAAAAATGAGAAAAAATAGATTAATTAAAAAAAGGGGGAAGGTGGAGATAAAATAGGACATTATAACAGAACAACGCAGGTCAGAACCAAGCAATTTGATGCTCAAATTCACTTTTTTAAGATCCAAACTTTACCAGATTTTCTGATCATGCTAGTATATATATACTTAGTGTTTCTTGCTTCTTTTTTCACTATTCTTCTAGTTCCCAGTTATCAAAAACTCTGATTATCTTTCTGTTCTATGCTTGCCTGTCTGTTGTTTTCTTTTTCTCTTGTCACCACTATTTTTGCTTTTTCTAACTTTTCCTCTTCTAAAGGGATTTTACCCAAGAATGTATTCCTGCCTATCTTGGTTCACTTGTGTTGCTATTCAAATGTACCGCAAACTAAGTACTTCATAAAAAACTTAGAAAATGTATTTCTCATAGCTCAGGAGAGTGAGAAATGCAAGGTATTGTCAATTCCAAGATCAAGACATGGCAGGTCTGTGGGTGCTGAGGGCCTGGGCTTCTGCTGACACGGTGATGCTTTAAATGCTGTGTTTTCACATGGCAGAAGAGGTGAGGGGGCAAAGGCGAAAAAGCTGAATCTGTGCATGGCAGGAAGGCAAAAAGAGTCTTAAGTCACTTCCTCCACTTCTTTTATAGCTGTTCCAATGCCACCCAGGACGTTGCAGCCTTCAAGGTCTAAGGGTCTCCTAATGGCCCAGTATTCCTGTTGCACAGAAGATTCTGTTTCAACATGAAATGTGGAAGGAACACAGACATTAAAGCCATAGCACTAGTCTTCTCTTCCACCTCTCCTATTATTATCAGCAAACTCACACAATCATCACCCTTTCTAGACAAAAAGAAATTTTTTTTTGGTGGGGGGATAACCAGGAATCGAACTCAGAACCTCATGCTTGCCAGGCAGGCACTGTGCCACTGAGCTATATCCACAGTTAGATAAATTTTCTTTTTCTGTCTTTATGAAACAGGGTCTCACTATGCAACCTAAGATGGTCTTAAGCTCACCTTGTAGCCCAAGCTGGTCTTGAAGTTACAATGATTCTCCTGCCTAAGCTTCCCAAGTCCTGGGATTACTGGTGTGTGCCACCACACCAGGCTTAGACAAATCTCAACTCATTCTTTTCAGTATTAACACTCTTCCAAAGGTGAACTCTCATATTTCCTTCTATCCCTTGGAGAACCTATTGGTTCTGAAACCAAGTGATACCTGGTCCATCTTTTGAGATTTTTACTTATTAAGACCCCAGTCCAATTAACAGATTCATTTCCCTCTGCTGGTCTGTCACCACCAAAGCACACTCTATGAGGATTCTATATGACAATATAAAAAAGGAGACAGATATTTATAATTTCCTCCTACTATTAAAAACCCCAAGTTTTAAACTCTTTTAGTAAAATTAGAGCCTCCACTGATTATATAAAACTTACTTATCTTTGAGCTACTGGTTGGTATTGAACAGTAAGGACAAGTTTGATTAGTCAACTAAGTACCGAGTTACAGAAATTAAATATACGTTAACGTAGATTTCAAGAATTTATGAGTCTATTACAGCCCAAATTGTCAAATTAAAAATAATATATGTTAACTTTATGGCCTCTTTGAAGTAAGAACATGAAACTGAACATATTTGAAAATTATGTAATAATATTTCTCAGTGTGTATAAGTCTGTTAGATTTTCATAGACAAATATTTGTTTTAATCTGTCAAAATTTGGAAAGAAGAAATTTTTAAAATATTGCATTCTGTTTATAAAGGATGACTCTGAAATACATACAGCCTACAACTTATAATGGAGATTATAGACTTTTTCCTTTGTGATCTAGTTTCCTTGTTTTAAAGTTTGTCAAATCACATAATAATGTTTAGGTATAAAATAGACACTATCCATATGTATTAGTATGATAAACTGCTTTTTGTGTTATTAACTACAGTTTATTTATTATTTTAAATTTAATATATTAACATATCATATTTAACCCATATTTGTTTTATTTTATTGCTATACTTCTAGTCCACTGAAAGCAAATTTATGCAGTATTATATTTTTTTCACAAAGATATATCCATTCCTATATATTTCCATACTGAAGATTTCAAATTTAGACTTTATTGGAAATGAACTCCAATCCAGAGGAATGTATATTTAGTATTAAGACACAGGTAAGTTCTACATGGGAGCTTATAAGCTTGAACAACATATCCAGAGAAGAAAAACCTGTAAAAGTATGATGGACTAATATTGAGTGAAAGGCTTTTATTTGGGAATTTAATATGAAAGCCAACAACTTACTGATGTAGATTGAAACTCTGAAGATAGACAGAAACACAGACACACAGACATACAGACACAAACACAGAGGGAGAGGGAAAGGGACAGAGAGAGAGAATTTAAATTTCTTACGGGATAATGCTAGAAGAAACAATTCTTTTTCTTTTGAGAAGTTATTGGAAACATATAGGTGGGATTAATAAAGGGAATGTACTGCTCACCACCTCTGAGCCACCATCAGATTCTACTAGCAATGTAAAAATATCAAAAGAAATCTTTAGATAAAAATAAGTATTAAGCCACTGTAAACCCTCATTTTTAAGCAACTAAAAGCATTTATCAAGTGTCCTCTGTAAGACAGAGAAGTGTCCTTCACATGTTGAAACCAGGTCATGGTGTGGTAATGAATGTGCTTGTCACAAGAAGCTGACTCCAGACATTCAGGCTATATTCTTTAGTTTTATTATTTAATATCCTAAAAAAGTATTACTTAGGCTTGCTGCAGACAAAAACTACAGGTTTTCCTAGATTTGGATAATAAGTTTGCAGCCATGTTTTCTGCAAAACTAAGAATCACTCAGAAATTAACAATATAATTGATCTTCATTCCTCGGTTTTAAGCAATGCTCAAAATAATGCAAATGAGCATTTTATTTTATTTTTTTATTTTAAAAAGGGAAAGAGTAAAGATAACAAAACAGAACAGAGCAGAAACCTTAACAAAGATCGGCCCTGTTTCTACTGTGATTGCACCTGAGGCACCTGCTTGTTTCCAGGTCCTCCTTACTCAGCTTACTGTTAGCTGCTTAGCTTCCGCCTCTGCCTCCTCAATGGTGCGGCCCAACTTGGCACTAGAGTCCTTTTAATTAAATGCCTAAGCTGTGTGAGGAAGTTGTTATTAATTTTGACATCCACCTTTCAGACGAGACTCATTTTGTGTGTCCACTGGGTCCCTCCCTTGGGGGAAAATGGTCCTCTGCTTCTGGCAGCTTGTCTCTTTCTCTACGATGGGGTCTCCGGTGGGTTCCCCAAATGCCCTCCTCACTAGCACAAGGCAGATGATTAGCTTGAACGTCTCTCCCATACTGCATGAATCATTTATTGGGCACCTGCCAGGTGTCACAAACTGTGCTAACTGCTCTCTCTGTAGATTATCTCATCACTCATGTTACAGATATTTACTAAAAACCATGTGTGCCAGGCACTGCTCTCAGAATAAAAGCATAATATTGGGCAAGACAGACACATTCTGTTCCCTCAGAGACCTGATAAGCCTCAACTTGTGCACAGGATAAATGATAATTAAAAGAGGTGAGCCAGTGGAGACTACTGGGTACAATTTTACACACCTCTTGAATATGAATTGATCCCATACGACATTACATTTCAAGTGAGACAAAATAGAATTCTTTTCTTAAAAAAGCTATTTAGAAGTTTGGGGGGTTTATTATTATAGAACCTAATTCTAACAACTAAGTGAAATCTTTAAATTCTCGTGAGTCTTCCAACTGAAACTTTATTTTGATGATAAATGAAGGAGAATTCGGTGTCAAAAAGAGCAAGGAAAATAGTTACCGGATCAGTGTAAATTTGCATATTAATATTGGGACACAAAGCAGAGATTGAGGTTCCATTTGCAAAGTATACATATATATATACATATAACTACATATACATATATGTGACTGAAAATGTCCTTTTTATTCTGACAAGCTCTGAAATACTTAGCATTAAATCCACTTCCCCCAGAAAAGACTGATTAAATCACATTACTGACTGATTCATTCTTTCTCTCTCTTGAGAACTTGGTATAAAGTAGTCTATAGTTAGATGCAACAAATATGAAGTACCCAAATCACTGTCCTTATGAACCTGTGAGCTCATAGGGAAAGAAGGGAATGAAGCCCTGTACTAAAATACACAAAATTACATTTATGATGGTGGGAATTCTAAGGGGAAAATAGACATAGGGAGCATGTGGGGATGTAAGTATGGTGAAGCCGTGTTGGAGGGCTATTCTGAGCTAACATGGGAATACCAAGTGTAATGAATACAGAGGAAGTGATGCTCTCATCCAGGAGAGAACAACAGCAAGGGTAGACACCTGCGTCAGGAGCAAGTTTAAATGTCCAGGGACCTGAAAAAGGTTAGTCTTGTCTGGCTGGACAGGGGGTCCTTTCTGGTGAGGCCACCAAGTTAAATGGAGCTTAGCCCGATAGGGCCTGGTGTGCCTGGTAAGAAGTGTGGGTGTCTTGGTTTGCAATGAGAGCCCTGCCAGCAGTTATGTACCCTGATGTGAACTTTAAAATCAGTCTCCTGGATAACACATTATCAAGAGCAGGGAAGGATCCACGGAGAAGAGTTTGGCGGTACTGCAGAGTCCAGACAACATCTGAGAGTGGTGATGAACAGCATGGAGCAATAGAGACTGGAAGACGTGGTCACCCAGAGGAAAGAGTTTGAAGCAGAGCTGTCAGTAATTAATGGTGGGCTGAATAGGGACAAGGAGAGAAGAAAAGAATCAAGGACACTCTCAGTTCTTTCATATCAATACTTTGTAGATTTAGTGATGATGGAGGTAGGAATAGTTTGGTGAAGGGAAGAAGTCTATGATTTATATAAATGCAAACATTATTTAAATATCATGTCCTATTCATGATGTCAATGAAATACTGACAAATTCTTCTCTTCTCAAGTTCCTGATTTTTCTGCATGGAGAAATTTAATGGATATAATTGGAAGTTAAGGCCAAAAAATATATATTTCTTTGGAGGGCTCTCCTGTGCATTGTAGATGGGTTTGGAGAACCCTTGCCTGCTACCAAATGCAAATGGAAGATACTGACAAGCACCCATTCAGTTATAATATCCAAACAGGTCTGCACACACTGCCCAGTGTCTCACAGATGACAGACAGACAGACAGACAGACAGGCACATGCATTAAAATAAAATAACATGCTGTTGCCTTTAGCTGCCAATATTTTAAAAATCAGAATAAGAATGAAATGGACAGTGTTTCAAATTTCTCATAGAAAATCCTGTGCCAAATAGCAGTAAAAACGTGAGTGACTATTTTGTATAAGTGGCTGATAATATGATCCCTTTCATTGTCTATAGGTATACCACCCTGAAGGCATCTGATCTTGTCTGATCTCAGAAGCTAAGCAGGTTTGGGCCTGGTTAGTACTTGGAAGGGAGACCCCTTCCACTGGTTAAAAATCACTATACACCATGACTTTTAAAATAATGATAGCTAAAACAGATGTTTAGTAAATAGTTGTTTTCTTTTAAACTCTTTTGTATCAGTGTCCTATGTGAAGCTATAATTTTGAAAATTTTGTTGAATTTGTAGCAAACTTAGTGGTTTAAAAGGGTTAGAGAATTTTAGACAAAGCTATGTTTTTAAATTTTTCAAAAGCAACTAATATCAAAAAATACAGTGCTGTATTTTTCTATATTAAAAAATCTTTGGGAAATAAATTGATATCATATCTAAGTGATTCCCTGTGGTAATCCACATATTTATGAATGCTTTAGATATTAATCACTGGGATCTGTTAGTGTATTACAAGGCAAAAGGAATTTTGCAGATGTAAATAAATTAAGCATTTTGAGGATGGGAGAAATCATCTAAAGTTATATGCATTGGCCCACTGTATGCAAAGGAATCTGTAAGTGATGAAGTGAGAAACAGACAGTTAGCATGTGAGAAAAATTTGAAGATGCTATGCTGTTGGCTCTCAAGATGAGACAAGGAGTCACGTGTTTAGTCATACTGGTGTCCTATGGCATCTGGACAGGGAAAGGCAATGGATTGCACCTGGAAACTCCAGAAAGATATACTACTATAGACTTTGATTTCACACCCACTTTGGACTTTTGACTTCCAGAACTGTAAAAGAATATATTTGTGCTGTTTTAAGTTACAACATGTGTTGTAATTTGTTATAGCAGCGATAAGGAGCTAATACATTACTCTATAAGCACACATGTTGCCAGGCATGATGGCACCTTCCTGTGATCCCGGGAAGACTGCAGTTGCAGGAGAAATTAAGCATTTTGAGATGGAGAAAGTATTCATCAGGCTGAGACAGGACAATTGCTGCAAGTTCCAGGCCAGCCTGGGGGCTACACAGTGAGTTCAAGACCAGCCTAAACTGCATAGTGAGATCCTGTCTCTGGAAAAAAAAAAAATGCATGTTGTAAACTGTTGTTTAGTACAAAGTTGATATTCTTAAATATAAAAATGGATTTTTAAACTTTTGTATCACAGTTTGACACAAACTAAGTAGTTAAGAAAACTCCATTTGGAATTTGCTTCTTATAAGTATTTTTCATGGATAATTTTAACTTTCAAATGTACTTTATTCTCACACACCTTCAAAACATTTTCAGGAAGCATCAGAATCTATTGAAATTTCTTCAGTGACAAATAATCTCTTTTGGTATTTCAAAAGGCTTTTATGTAAATAATGTCAGGGACTTGAAGAATAGCATTGAGCACTTGCGTTTGATTCAAAGATCATAAATTTGAATACATGAATTCATATAAATTAGCAATCAGCCTGAAAGCTTGTTTTATTTATTTCTCTTCTTGCTTCTTATCAGAAAAATAGGAACTACATTAATCAAAAATAAATTCAGTGAAAATTAAATGCAAAAGTTGTCTTCATTAATACCCTTAGAATAAAATTTCAAGGATATGCTTTTTTTAAAAAAAAATCTAATATTTGGATCTCCACTGTCATATTTCTGTTTTTGTGCTTTCTTTGCCTGGATTCTCATGAAGATATTCAGAGTTCTCAGTTCTTTGTACCAGTAGCACTGCTTTACAATAATCATGGACAAAAAAAAAAAAGGACCTTCTACAAGGGAATAATGTTATAAACTTGTAAATTACACTTGGATTAAAAGGTGGAACTCACTTACGATGTGTTATAGCACCTGACTTGCAATTTGTTCTGATAAATAAGGGCCCTTGGAAAAAAGAGCAAACTGTGTCTGACATTAGAATTTACTCTCAAGTGGAGTGTTATTGTGAAATCCTGGCATGGTGTTTAGTCTGGTGTTCCACAAAGACATCAGAAAAGACGATTAGCACAGATCAAATGGGTTATTTTAAGAAAAACTGATTATCGTCCTCTATGAAGTCATCATAGTTTAGTAAACTACAAGTGTGATGTTTTGCTCTGTGTTTATTATATCAAAGAGCTAAGGAAAGTAAGATTAAAAAGCTGGTCACAGAGCTATGGGCTTTACAACTAATATCTTATTTAATCCTTAAAACATTCCCTGGAGATAGGTGTTGGTAATCCTACTGTATGCTTGAAAAACCTAGAGCTCTGAGTATTTCATAGTTATCAAAGTTCAGATCTCTGCTAAGTGACGTCAGAGCCGAAGACGAGCTCAGACTTCAGGTTTGTCTGATAGTGCAGCAGGTGTCACCTGTCTGCCTCACACCTCCCCCTACTCCTTTGGCTACTATTTTAGAGACACTGTGTACAGCTGCCATATGATCAAGTGGTCAGCAGGGTTATGCTCATTCTCCTTGCCGTATAGATCACCTCCTCCCCATGTATCCGTGTCGGCTTCCCTCTGTGTATACACAGGTGTCCTAATCTCATTTTGCTCATATGGCTTTAGGGTCAATGCTAAGCACTCCTTTTACTATCTCTAGGCAGAGTGCATTATATACTTCCTCTCTAAATATGCCACATGCTCAGCTACTCAGAATTAGGGTTTCCACCTATGAATTTTGAAAGCACACAATTTGGCCTATGACAGTGTATGTTGGCATATTCTCTAATGCTGTAATATAGACAAAGAAACCATTTTATAATACAAACTAGCCAAATTTTATTCTCTAGCATATTTGCAAAGGAAATTTATTAATGTGAATGTAGAGCACAGGGCAGTTTTTGTTAGAATCATCCTAGTAGTAGTAGTGTACCAGAGGCCTACAATCCTAGTAAGAATAACAAGAAGAGGATAGAAGCTTCCATTTCTAGAGACATGCCAGAGAAGCAAATATTTACTAAGTGTCTGCATGCAACAACCTAACAATAATTATTGCAATTCTTGGGTATAGTAAGATGGACTTGAGGCTATGTGAAAAGGAATAAAAGAAGAAAACAATGAAGATATTGCTGTTCTAGATTTTAGAATGTTAGACTATTTTACCTGATAGGTAGTCATTGATTCAAATCTTGGGTCCTCTAAATATTTGTGACTTTGAAAAACACTACATAAGTGGTCTGCCTCATCAAGTAGGGAAGGCTCATGTATGGTAAGCATAGTTCAAAATTCTGTCTTCTTCAAATTACTATCTATTACCTTTTAACTTTGTTTTCTTTTGGCAAAGGTGTCCTTTTAACAATAAAGGTGTCTTGGTTACCTTTCTCTCATTGCTGAGACAAAATATCTGATACCCAACATGCAGGAAGCAAAGGTTTATTAAGCTTACAGTTTTTGGAGATTTCAGTTCATAATCAGCTGACTCTAAGACAGAGTGGTGTGGCACTTGGGTAAGATGACAGTTGCAGCGGATACCAGAAATGACAAGAGCAAAAAAAGGGCAAAACGGGAAAAGCATATCTCCTTTCATTCCTTATACTGTATGCTGGCTATCAGCCTTTGGGCAAGTGTAGCATTCATACTGCCAATCCTAGTACTAGACAATAAACCAATCACAAATGCTAGACTCATTGCCTTCAAAAAGTCCATCCTCCATGACCACATGAGGCTTTGGGGGACATTTAAACACAAACCATCATAATAGGTATGGCAGTTACCAGGCTAAATTCACTTATTTACTTCTGTCTTTTATTCCTTTATTATAGTAAGAAATTATCAACCCATAGGAGTCACTGGCAAGAACCTGTTTAAAGAGGGTGCAACATTGGGTATGGAGAAAATAACTCTCAGATAAAGATATATTAGGCCAATTATTGCTCCACCTTTGAAACTGCCTTTTATTGGAATATTTAGGTGCTCGAGATTTCCATGAATATATGCTAAGCTGCCCAGAAATTAAAGGGTTATTAGGCCAGACATGAATTCATGGGTGATTGTCATGCAGTGTTAAGTGAGCTATTGAAAAAGCATTCCTATTTCTGAAATAACAGTTGATGTTAGCACAAAAGAAATGAAATAATTCAATTTCTGTTATACATCATAGGATTGGTTCCTGATATTATGATATAAGTAGAGTTTGCTTTTCATAGCTCTCCTTCTCAGCAATATCTGCCTCATGGCATGGCAGATGGAGCCTGTCAGACAGGAATCTACCATTGCGGAGGAACCAGGCAAGCCAGGGGGGCTTACGCCCATATTCCACATCTCTGTGTACTGTCTCAGCTCCAACTGAGGAAATCATCTTCTTGGAGATCATCGAGAACCTTTAGACATCTGACCTTATCTCTGTCTTGTCGAGTTAAATAGGAGAATCAGCCAAGCAGTTTGCAAAAAATAGTAATCTATGAAATCCTTTGTTACCCAGGGCTGTGAAAAGAAAGAGTTGAAGCGGATGGCAGGTAGTATAAAAGTAGTAATCACTTTCTGTGCATTTATCTATATCACTCATTTGCACAGGTGATTACAAGCAGCCAAGTTTTCTAGGGCCTGTACATTGAGCAAAAAATAGATTTTTAAATGATGCTTGGAGACATCCTCACTCAGTTAAGTACTATTCCCATCCCACCTGCAACCAATGATATTTATGGGCTGTTAAAAAGAGAATAAAGAGAAATATTTGCATTGAATGTTTCTGTGGTTTCCCAGAACAAAAATCATCTAGGTAAATTCAAAAGAATGTTCACTTTGCATAAAACTCTACAGCAATACACAGTCATCTGTTCAGAGGGTCTACTTGCCTCTCAAACAATATTAATAGTATATAAAACCTCACTGTGGGTAGGAACAGATATTTGGTGATTTTTTTTTCAGGTTAGTGTGGAGGGGGTGAAAAAGGGGAGTAGGAGATAGAGAAACAGAGACAGCCCTTTACATAGATCCTGTAACCTAAAATATTTTTTTTTATTCCCACAAATATCCAAAGTTAGGTTGCTACTATAAGAAAAAACACATGTTCCCAAGAATTTCTATATGGAAAAGAACATTTATGTTAGGCAGTTAAGTCTAATTATTAACTTAATTATTATTTTATGGTTTGCTTTTTGTTAATCAATATAATTATTAATGTCATTTGTAATTACAAAACATATAAAATGATAAAACTATGTAGGAAGAAAGATTAAAATTTTTAATATAGGCTACTGCAAGTTCGTGCAAGTATGCAGAGGCCAGCTAAGGACTGAAAAAAAAAGGAGATGAAGTGTGGTTGAGAAGAAAAGCTAGGAAATTAAGTCAATGTTTATGAATATGGCAAGTGGGCACCCTGGGGAGAATGTACTGTAGTCTAATTCAAAATTATTATACCTCAAGATTTAAGTGTTTCCAAAGTCTCCTTCAAGTGTAGAAACAGTCTTCACTTGATCCTGCTCTTTAGAAAACCCATGGGAACTTCCCTCAAGCTTTCTCCTGAATAAAGTCAAGGGTTTCACTAAAATCTCCAAGTTTCTTATGTAAGGAGAGAGACATAAACATATGCTGTTTCCTTTCTTTGTATCTCCTGTGTTCCTTGAATAATCCCTCAAATCTATAAAAGCAACAAGGCTTGGGTTCTCATACAGTTCACTCTGAAGGGAAGTGCGTGACAGAACGCAGGTGATTATTTAAACTTCAAGGATGAAGATCCTATGAGGATTGAGAATGCTCCATTTACAAGTTGTGGCGCTGGGAGCTGGAACAGTGGAACAAATAAGACATGATCTTAATGATCTCACAGTACAATAGGAAAGGCAATCTTTTCAACATAACCAATGCATGCTGTAATAGATGAGTTGATTCATTCCACAGGGAGCACCTTAGCACAGGTTTCAGAAAAGAGTTTATACAAATGGAACAGACAGCCTTTCCCAGCAGGTTATAACAGGTCACGCATAGTGCTGAAGGCTTAAGAATATATTTTTATTTACTTTTCTCAGTAAATTATGAAGGATTTATTATTAACCTCATTTTAGACATAAGTAAAATGAAGTCTAAAGATGTTAAATTGCTCAACATCTGCTGCTAAAGCATGGCAAGGAAAACTCTTAAGCGCCTGCCTACGGACTTTTCAGTTCATAGCATATCACATCCTACTCATGTGAGGAGACCTCAGAGGCATAACAGACTTAGTGAAGAAGACTACTAAATGTTTAAAGTTTTTCTATAAGTGTTTTCTTTAAGAGAAATGTAACTCATAGCACTGCTGTCCAAAGATACTTTCTCACCATAATAATAGCAGTCTTGCTTCATGAGTTAGCATATCTATGGGAAAGTTTCATGTAGCACAAATTTTGGAAATAACCTACTTTCTCAAAAATTAACTTTATGGAAGTGTACAATGAAGTCTTCTACTACCGAAGTCACTAGTCTTGGGCAAGTATTGCTCTGCTTCCATCTGGTCCAGATATTTATTCATTCATGTAAAGGGAAACGCATACTCTGAGTACTCCTTTGGGTCTGCAATTTTCAGCTCATCGTAATGCTGTTGAGATTCATCTGTGTTGACCCATATACCAGTATTTTGCTCTGTTTTCCTGCTGGGTAGGATTCCTTTGCATTGCTGTACCATAATCGTTAGTTTATTCTCCTATTAAGGGAGAATTTGGTTGTTTCTAGCTGGAGGAAAGAAGGATTATCTTCAAGGGAATTACAGAGCAGATTCCTTTTCAGAAAAATATTCTAGTGAATTATTCCATCATTTTTTTGCTTTTCAGAGTTTGCAGAGTTCTCTGTTCTTTGGTCTTAGAACTCTTGATTCTTGCTCCAAGAATTCTGATCCTGTTTGTCTCACGCCGTGAAGTTTTGACTCATGTCCTCTATCTCTGAGTGGTAAACATTCAGTTTTGGTCTATGACTTTTGACTCAGTTCAAATCTTGTGACCCCAGAGAATTCACATTGTAAAATGATCTATAATAATAACCCAATATATCCGAGTAGCAGTGTATTGTGGGAGGTCAAGTGAGTTCCCAAGTTATCCATAGGCTCTTCCTCTGCAATAGGTTCACAAAACCAATGGATTGCTACTTTAAAATGAGTCCTTTTTCTCCAGCAATGAAAACATATTGAATTAGTATAGAAAGAAGCTGAAATTAGAAGACAAAAAAACATCTTTCTGAAAAAAAAAATCTTTATGATCATGTTCTGTGATAAGACAAGGTAAAAACGTGAAAGTCGGTGTGGCCCTGCAAAGCTGGGTGCCCCAAGGAGGCGGTTTCTCTGCTACATTTCTGGTCAAAGGTTCCATCTCACAGATGAGAAGTTACAACGCCTGGCTTTACACTAAATCCTTCCATCAGACCCACAATGAAATATCTGGAAAAGCCGCTTACATGAAGTGCTGTCTGTCTGCAGAGCAGACGTGATAATCCGCAGAATCCTTTGCTGTTTCATGATCCCCATCATTATTGGCACGTTGGACCTGACTGTATGTAAATGAAGTGAACCCCAGCAAAAGAAGTGGGTCAGACAGTTATCACTGACAATAGACAGAAAACCAACTTTTTATGAGGCCATTTTTTTCCCAGAGAGTAAGTTCCACTAAACTTAGTGACCCATGATTATAATAGTCATTTTATCTTTCAACTAGAGAGGAGGAGAATTTGGAGACCAGTACATTTGGTGCCTTTTCTAGGGTCTTTAAAGGACTTTTACAAACTACGTCCTCTAAAATGTCCCCCCAGATGATTTTAGTTTTGCTTGGTATCACCTGCTGTAATCCGATTTTAATGCACTGCTTATTCATGAAGATCCTTAATAACTCAAGCCAGCTTCAGTATCTTTAAGATAAAAATGAACAAAATACTTCCAAATGTACACTGAAGTGTATATTTTTGTACTGACATCCAAAATTTGAGTAACAGTAAGTCATGAGTTCTTACACTTCAGCGCCCACCACTGGGTATCATCTGTGACCTGCTTGACTCAGGATGCAATCCCTAGGTACTTACAGGACAGACCAGTGGTGTTTTATTTTTGTGTCAGACAGTAGAGACCAAAGTGTAGCTCTATCTGTAGCATTTTTTTCTTACACAATCAGGTTGGCCTCTGCACCTCCGATTTACCATGTGGAAAAGGAAAATGATAATATAATAACAGTAACTATCTTATAAGATCCTTGTGAAAATAAAGAGAGAACACTCACCTGACAAAGAGGCAATGGGTGATAAATATTAGATAACAACATCATCCTATTAGATCCTCTGGAGTATAAAAGAAATAATCAAAAGGCTAGAAGTTCTTTCATAAGAAACATTTATGTGGCTGAGAGGCAGTGTGTTTGGGCTTGCATGGAAATGAGCAAGGAGTGTGCCAGGAGGACTGCTTTGCCCCCAGCGCTTAACACTGATGGGACTCAGGTTTAAATGGTGTGTCACACACCCGTGGGCAGCATGAGGTGCAGTGCTAATTGTGCAGAACAGTCATTTAGTGCACCAGCACTGACAGCAGCTATGCGATCAACTGGGAGGATTGATCAGCAGAGGGGGATCTGCAGAGTGCTCAGGGAACCAACAGAAAAGTGGTTGCCATCTTACACTATGTACAAAATGACACAAAATGGAGTTTGCAAATAGCATAAGGGGGGCATTTTTACTCACAGTGCTAAGGAAACTGCCACTGTAGCTAATCTGAAAGCAAGTGGAAATCATAGTTTGTCCAAAACAGAAAGAAGGAAAAAAAAAAAAAAGAATGGGAGAATTCTTCTCATCAAATTGACTGATTTGATCACTAATGTATTTTGAGAGTTTTCCGTACAAATGCACAATAGAAAAAGTATATTTTACAGGTCTTTTTTTGGGCTACTGATGATTTTATCCTTTATTTTTCCAGGACAAAAATGCTTTCCCAGGACTCCTAAATGAATCTAACAGATTGTTTCCTCCTCTTGCATTATGATTGCACATAATATGAGTCTTTGTGTTGGTTACTTTTTTTTCTCATTGCTGAGATAAACTACCAGGCACCCAGAATTAAGGAATGAAAGGTTAATTTAGCTCTTAGCTTGTGGAGGTTTCAGTCCATACTTGGCTGGCTCCAAGGCACAGTGGTGTGGAAGAGGAACAAGTGGTGAAGGAGACCAAAAGCAACAAGAGTAAAAAGGGAGGACAGTGAAAACAAGACACTTTCTGTGACTTGTCTTGCATGCAGGTCACCCACCCTAGGTGGAGATAACACACCCATAATCCTAGCATTGAACCATGAATCAATAACAATTCTAGAAACCTGCTCTCATGATTGCATGAGGCTTTAGGGGACACCTGGACCAAAGCATAATAGTCTCCTTTAAATCCAGGATTCTATTAAGATCTAAAAAGGCAGTGGAAGACTAGACTCATTTGTTCATAAGCTGTACCCTGCAATTGGATGCTGGAAGTATAAATACCAAAGATAGCTATGTACAACAGGGTAAACTACAAAAAAGAGGATCGTGATGACATCACAACTAGAGTATATTAGTGTGTGTCTACTGGTACACATTTCTTTAGCTGTAGCAACCAGAAGATGTTTATCAGTTATAAACTACACCTAGCCATTAATTCTTAACCACTTTATTGTTCCTACTGATGACCATGTATGAAGACTGTGCTTGGTGAGTATTAAAAATCTGGAAAAAATTAATTGGTCCTTAGCTGGTCATAGCACAAGAACATTATTTTTTTAGTTTTAACAAATACTAATAGCAATGATGAGTACTGTGTTTTCAGCTTTTAATAATAAATAGTCTACAACTTAAACTGGCAAACTAGCTGTAAAGAACCTTGCAATAAATATTATGGATTTTGGGATTTCAGTAATCACCCTACTCTGCAGAGAGAAATTACTCACACTATCTTAGGTACTTTCCACATTACTGATATAAAACAGCCAACAGGCACCACTTAAAGTAAGAGCAGTTGATTCTAACTCAGATTTCTTGTCCACAGTCGGTTGATTCTAATGCAGTAATGTGTGGCAGAGGGGCGTGAAAGAGGAAAAACTCCTTACTTCATGGTGAGCAGGAAGCAGAGAGAATGGAGGAGCCAGAAAACAAGATACAACCACTCAGGTCAAGCTGCCAGGGACCCATTTCTGCACTATCCGGTCATCTCAGTTTGTTACATAACTTTTGGTCTTTATTTTCCCAAACCCTCAATTGAAAGGAAAAGCCAAAATTGGAAGGGAACTAAACTTGTCTCCATATCTTTTCAGTTATGGGTCACACCGCATGTCAGGAAAGTTTCTTTGGGTCAGCCAGTGATAGATATGAGAGATACAGAGAAGAAAATGTTATGACTTCTTTCACTTCCATATCTCACATGATGTTACCAAAAGATTGAGTCTGACCAGAGGACATGGCAAATATACTGAAAGTCCATAAGCTTCCTAGGGAAACAGTTCAGGGAAACAAAGAGGATATACCATGCTGGTAGGATGAAAGAAAAATAAAATGTCAATAAGGGTGTTATTCTGGAAGGCTCTTGATTGAATTTGCCTCCTTACACACAGTAGAAAGAGCTCCTTTGCCCAATAATCTTTGGCTTAAGTTGTTTTTTTTTAAATAGTCACTCTCTCGTAAGTGGTAAGGCACTGTGTATGGTTCCTAGGGACGCAAAATGGGGCAAGGTTTTGTCTTGGAATTGAGATTCTGAATTGGATTAAATCCTTTCTGGAGCATATGCACTGTAAATTCTTCCCTCTTCCTTTTATGTAATCCACTTTTGTGGCTCAACTTGTGGTCTGAATCAGATGCAGTACCTTGAAGGCCTTTTGATTCTAGTTAGCCCTCTCCATAAGCTCCTGAATATTAACTTGTGGAGCAATAAAGAACTGGCAGTATCACCCCTGCATTCTCAGCCTCACTTATTTTCCCCAGAAGTCAGCTAAACTTTCGTATGAGTGGTGAAAATTCTGATGCTGCCCTCCTAAATACTTTAGAAATGGCATTAGCTGTTACTGTGGGAGAGAATTTACGAAAAATTTGACGCTGATAGGATTACATTTGTTCTTCATTTGATCTTGGTGAACTTCTTAGGCACCAGAGCATATTACTTTTACTGTGCTGTCATTTCTGAAATCCAAATTGCACAAAATCTTTTAAAATCACTCTAGAGAACTCCTAAATGGGTTTAGTGTCATTCTATGAATAACAACACCAATACAGGCTGCATGGAGGCCCAGGCTCTTCAGTATGCTGGAACATACAGAAGACTTGCAATGGCCCAGACAGATCTGCTTCTGCTAC
Organism: Cavia porcellus; assembly: GCF_034190915.1. Classification (NCBI taxonomy): domain Eukaryota; kingdom Metazoa; phylum Chordata; class Mammalia; order Rodentia; family Caviidae; genus Cavia; species Cavia porcellus. The sequence goes on along the minus strand of NW_026947487.1, from coordinate 39,881,916 downwards.
TGAGGGTTCAGGAGGGAAGCATGACTCACCAGACCTAGGGTTTTGGGTCACTTACTGCAGCCCTTTTGTCTTTTTTTTTTTTTTTTCATTGTTCTGTTTTCTTTTCTTTTTTTTTTATTTAAAGAGAAAAAAGAAAGGACATAGAAAAGCAGTAAAAGGGTACAAGTAATACAGAATTTCAAGAAAAAAATATACAGTAAGAAATCACTAGTTAATAGGTTCATATTGTTTTCTTAGAAACAGTTGTCCAAATTATAAAATTAAAGCATATAAAGTGAACATTCATACAGTGATATTGGAGACAGTTCCGTTCAATGATCCAACAAAAGCTCAGTGTGTTTCCATCCTACACACTCAAACATACCTGCGGTTATATCCCTTAGTCCACCTTCCTTTCCTCTCTTTTTTGCAATAACAATTACACTTTTGGGTTTTATTACTCCCACAATTCTTATTACTTTTTTTGAAGAGAATAAAACCAAACGTGACTAAGCAAAACAGAGTCAGAACAGAAGGATGGGCATAGTACATGATGCAAAAATAGAATACCAGGTGATCAAAAGTGGTTACCATTGTGCCTCTTGCTATTTTTAAATTGAGTTGCGTATATCATCAGGTATAATAGAATTGATCAAAACAGTACAGAACAAGACCAATAAAACCTACACTGGAGACCTTACAGAAAGCCCAAAGCATGAGCTGGCCTGACCAGGATGGAGACCAAAGGATCATGTCACAGACAGGGCTGATTCCAAACCACAACTCTTTTTACTCTGTTTAATACCAATTTAAAATAAAAGACACAAAAAGCGATCATGAAATTCATTCAATGGCAGCCAACGTAAACCAGAGCATATTACTTTTGAAGGCATTAAAAGCAACACCTTTCAAAGGGCAAAGGAAACGTGGTGTCAGGAACAGGCTTAGACTGCAAGTTTAAAATCAAACCCAGCTTCCTGTTACTTACCAGATACTATCCACTTCCACAGTCTGTTTCCTCATGGATTTTGGACAAAATCAGAATTTGTATACATTTTCTGTGGCTAACTGTGGAACACAGACATTTTCTTTAAAAAAAAAAAATACACTAATATTTTCCTAAGCCTACAATGTAAAAATTATAATTGGTTTTTCCTACATACCAAGTTTGGTAAATATTTGCACAATTAGGCATATCATCTCTGAAATGAATGCCTTAATCTTTTGTAATCCTAAAATCTCACATGCTGCCTCACATGCAAAGAGGGCTGAAAATAAAGAAGTAGAATTCCAAGGCCAGGATTCACACCCAGAAGATCTCTTCTCTGAACTCTCTTAACTACAACAAAGACTCACTAAGTCGTTATGTTTTCACTTAGGTAGAGTGAATGTAACAACAGAATGATAGGATTCCAAACTGTTAGATAATAATTATTTATGCAATCGTATTAACTGCGACAGAGTTGGAACTATTTAAAGAGAGTTCAGTCTTAATTATTACTTTTCATTTTTTATACAACAAAAATACAGTAAGTTTGGAATGCATGGAAGAAAAAAAGAAAAAAATGGAAACAAAGCTTTTGACAATAAGGGGGGAGTAGAGGAGTTTGAAGGAAGGGGAGGAGAATGGGGAAAAAGAAGACTCAAGCTATGCCATGTTCAGGCACAGATTCCCTACGAAGAATGTGACCATGATGTAATTAATTAAAAAAAGAGAATTTGTAAAGCAGATTTAAAAATGCCCTAAGTTTACCACCAAGGATGATGCCGGAATTGTTTATACAGGAACCAGCATCGTATGTACTTTTGTGTGATAGCTAAACATCAAATTGAAGCTCCTGAGCTAACCCAAAATATATCCAGAAAAACAAATAAACCTATCTTACTTCAAAGAAGAAATAAAAATGAAAATTTCTCTTCCACTTGGGAGATACTGGAAGTAATGGGTCCCACAATTTAAAGCACCATTTTTCTTTTTGAAAAAAGACTAAAGTATTTTAATGTGTGCTCTGGGCCTGACACTAATGTGGCCTTGGAGATTCCTAGTCCCTGTCTCCTGGGAGATACACATCAATCAAAGGCAAAATGCAAAACTACAGTGGGGTGACATTAAGACAAAGAAGTTAAGCTTGCTGAGAAATTCTTGAAGAAGAATCCTCTTCAGGGTGGTCCATGAAGACCCCTTTGAACCAGTACAGGTGCTGCCTCTAAAGGGTGAGCCCACGTCAGCTATGAATCCAGGGAAATGAGAGAATAGGGGCACAAAGAGGCAGGTTAAGATGAGAGGAGCCAGAGGGCAATGGTGCCAGGAGATAAAACACAGGCACAAGGGCGGCAGAGACAGTCCTAGTGCAGGTGATGGAGTGGGGATTGTGGAGAATCTCTTGGCGCATTCTCAAGGTGTTTTGTGTTTATCCACCCATGAGCTGTCACAGTTTCCTCCTCATTCATGGACTTCCATTATGGTCAAGAGACTGAGTAAAGGGCATGGGGCACCAGTGAGGTGACTGCACTTCACGTTGACCTCCACAGTTCTCCTCTTAAGCCCCACAAAATATTAATATGCTTATTACAAGTTGCCACGGGGTTCTCAAAGAACATATATAAAAAAGGAAACACGATGAATGAGTACTGTCATTCTGTTTGCTATCTTTCTGTTGATCAAAATGAAACAAAATGGCAAAAACACAATTACAGGAGAAAATTTTATCTGTAAGTGAAGAAAAAAAAAAATGTTATCCTACTTTTTCTCTGTCCCAAACCCAAGTTTTCCTTTCATTTATTTTAAACCAATTCTAGATGAAAGCTGTCAAATGAGTATTTGCAGACAGAAAAGTTGTGGCTACCTAACAGTACTGGTATACTAATTTTAATACCCAACAAAAACTTACATTAACAAATATCCCAGTAGTTATTTTTATTATTATGAAGTTTATTGGTACCACTTTATTAGTTTACTGGTACCACACATAATGATCATATTCATCATAAGGGATTTTTACCTGTATGTGATATTTCTTGATTTTCCTTTTGCCCCATCCTCTTTCTTTTAAATGATAATTAAACGACAATTGGAAATCATGAACTTTTTTAAAAAAAAGAATGTGATATGCTGGGCATGACAGAGCACCATTTAATCCCAGCACTTGGGAGGCTGAGGTAGGAGGACTGTCACAAATTCAAGACCAGCTTGGGTTACAAAGTGAGCTTAAGGCCAGTCTGAACTGTGTAGTGAGACCCCATTTCAAGGAAACGAAAAACAAAACAAATCAAACCTCACCAAAATGTAACATACGAACATATTGTAGTTTAATTGCTGTGAGGGTGTGTCTGTGTGTCATTAAAGATAAACACTGTTTAGAGGAGTCGCTAAGACCTCCAACTTTCAGGAAGATTGCCCAGGATGGAATGCCAAATGCTCACATGCCAGAAGATATCTCCTTTTCTTTTAATTGATGAAATTACAGTATGTACTACACAGAGATGGTGAAGACATGATCTGGGTAAACAAAATGCGAAATACCCTCTGTGATGATTCCTTCCTGTTAACACAGCAACGGCTCATTTTTGCACCATAAACAGTATTAATATGGTAGTTCTTAAAGTAATCTTCTTTCCCTTTGAAACTGTTTCAAAGTCAGCTTCAGTGTCCTCATACTTTTTTTCTAACATAATCCCTTTTGGATTTGCTGCCACAGTGTGTCTCCTCCAGCTCTCTTTTAAAATCTCTTAGAACTCACCCCATTCCTCCCACAGAATGGCCACCAGAGTAAAGATGGCCAAGGACACCCCTAGACCTCGGTTCTGCAGGCCTGTCCTTCTCATCTGCATTGCACATTCATTCATTGGGAAGGTTACATTAATCTCGTTTCTTCCATCATCCCAGGTTTTGTAACCTGCACTGTAGAACAACGCAATCTTATGGCTTCTCAGTTTACTCAGCGCTCTCAATCCTCTGTGAGAGTTTATTTATTATTTTCTGATTTCATAAAATTGAGTCTTTCTTTCCAGTCTTCTGTCTCCAGACTCATCCCTTTGGTGTGGTCATACACTCTGACAGCTTTTTATAAAAATTGGCTTTATAGGAGAATAAAATAGGCAGAACTTTCCCAGTCATGGGTTTAGGCAAGAACTTTTTAAGCACAGCTCCAGTTGCCCAGAAAATAGTCCTGAGAATCAACAAATGCCATTGTATCAAATTTAAAACCTTGTGTTTATCATAAAAGAAAACAAAACTAAAATAGCCAACAGTATGAAAAGAAAATGTACAGAATGAAAAAAATTTGTCAGTTATTCCTCAGAGGACTAACATCTAGAATATATAGAGAATGCAAAAAACAAACAAACAAACAAACAAAAAAATCCAACTATATTCTCCCAATAAAGTCATTAAATACATAATGAAATGCTTAAAGTTGTTGGCCATTTCAGAAATGTAAACTGAAACAAAACTGAGATTTTATATTACCCTAGAAAGAGTGGTTATCATTAAGAAATAAAATAAATAATAAAAAACAAATGCTGGTGAGGTTGTAGATGTGAGAGAAGAAGCCTTCTACACTGTTGACAGGAATATAAACAGCCACTTTGGAACTCAGTATGGAGTTTCCTCACAAAACTGAAACTAGAAATTCCATTTGAGTCACTTATTCCCATAGGTATCTTTTTTTGAGTTAAAAACATCATATATGAATAAAGGAAATTACGCACATGTACCAACTGCATACAAAGAACGTAAAGATTATGTGGTGCAAATATGTACTGATAAAAATATAAATGAAATAAAAAGTAGAAATAGGTTCTAAGTTTTTTACTCTTCCAATATAATGAAGTCTTGACAGAAAATTATGCAATAGGACCAAAAAAATTACATTCCAGATCTAATAGACTTCACAAATAAATATAAGCCATTATTTAATATGTAAGGTCTATTAATCACATAACTATAGTGTACTGGGCTGGTATAGCAATAGCTAGCAACAGAGATTAAAAGTTATGGAAGAAACAGATTAAATTATATGTGAATAAGTATTTATGAATGAAAAGTATTTCTAACCCCGAAGACATTGATGACAACTATATAAATGATAAACTGTAGATAATTTATAGGCATTTATAAGTGGAAAACTATAGATTTTTGTTAAAATCTGTAATTTTAACAATAATGCTAGCTAATTGATTTATTTGACAGCAATTTATCCACCCTCAAGGGAAGAATCAAAGAAATATTAATGGTTGTGTTCAGTTCCTTCCATTACCCCATTATCTACAGCCTACAAAAATCACATTACCTGTCAAGTCTATGTATTAGGTATAGTCTATGCTTCATGGTTTGGTAATTACGTTTCTTTGCTTTTCTCACTTTGTATGTATATGCATTTTATCTTTTTGCATACGCTACATGTAACTGAAGGGCTATTTCTCCCTTTGTAATTCACTGGCACTCAGCAGTGTAGTCAAGATTGGTTATGCTCAGTGATCCTGAGTTTGTTGGCTCACTCAGTGAGATAATCCACGTGCTTTAACATATTTGCTTCTTTGTAAACCAAAGTAATCCTTAAGAGCAGTCTCATAAATAATATATGATGATCCCAATATTTGCTATTAGAATTTTTTCTTTCTTTTTTGTGCTTTAAATATCTTACAGAGGCCCTGAAAGTGTGCTGAATCTTTCAGTTTTTCTTTTTTCAAAAATTTATAATTCACAAGAATAAAAATAATCTTTTATGCAGGTTGGCTAAGCCACCATTTTATTATCTTCTAAACAAGCTACAATCTGATCAAATTACCTGGTTAACATCTGCACGAACCTTGAACTGTCTATAGAATTCGCAATGGGCTGACATGGCTGACTATTTCCAAATCTCTTGCAATACCTCTGATATTTTTATGGTTTGTCATCTCCCACAGAGTGCTTCTTTCAGTCTGTCGCTTGCTTTCTACATGAAAACTCACTTTGATTCTCTCCCGCCGCTTATGAGTAAACTCCCTGATGTTTGCAATTTATTGTGATCTATTTTCCTCTTTCCAATAAAGATGAATTTTACAGCCCCTCTCATAGTGGCCAATGTGAAAGAAAATCTTCAAAGTGAGGTTAGTGAAAACCAAGGTGTATTGAATTCAGCTGGCACTAAATAAATGATGTGTGACTGTAAATATTTTATTGAATCAGCATTTTAATGCAGGCGATTTTAAACAGAAACCATAATTAGGATGAGGAAGCCAGCAGCGGCAATAAGAAAAGGAACTTACACTTTTTCTTCCACTTTTGTTCATTCCACAACGATTTGTGCTTTGCCTAACACAGTTGTCTAGAACGATAACACAATGAACCCAATCAGGATGTAAGCAAAATACATGATAGGATGCTCTGTGGCCAAGGTCATTATTCATAATCTAACTCTAGTTCATGTCTCCAATCTTCTAATTCCTTATATTTTTGCCCTAGTTACCTTGATATAGCCTTTCACTGTTCCATCTGTACAGACTAACCTACACATTTTGCCCTGGGAAGTTCATCTTCATCTCTGTAAATTAGTTCTGGCATCCAGCTACCTGGAATCTTTCTAAGCCTGCTCACCAACCACCAGCACCCCCTTACCACTGATACAAAATTTATCACTTACTTCTTGGTGTTAACTGTGCTAATATTTTCTTACATGTGATTCTCTGAAGTTTGCTCATTTGTTTATGTTCCTATGTCTCTTATTATGACAGTTTTGTAGCCAGGGTCCATGCCTTCCGGATCTTTCAGTCCACGCTCCCTATTGTAGTTTATCAGGAAAGTCAGTTGCTCGGTTAATATTTGCTGAATGTTAATGTCTTGAGGACTTGAAAAATCTTTTGCTTTGCTGCCTTATCATCAACATACCTGACATAAATCAAGAGTCAGAGAAACTTACTTAATTCTCAAATATCAGCTGCAGTTGAGCAGACATCCAGGAACAGCATTTTTTACCCTGAATGGGTTATTTGGGAAAGCACAGTGCACAGTGCATTGCTTATGAGTCTAACGGAGAGAACAGGAATGACAGGGCATGAGTATTGACATCTGCTCTCTCACCATTCATATTCATCTAAAGAGTGAACACCAAAGGCATGATCCACGAAGGAAAGAATCGATACACTGAACTTCATTAACATTAAAAACTTCTGCTCCTCAAAAGATACTGGCAAAACAGAAAAGATAAGCCATAGACTAGGAGATTTAAAAACAATTTTACAAAAGGCATATCTAAAAAGATCGTTTTTCAAATTACCCAAAGGCCTATGAAAACTCAACAATAAGAAAACAACTCAGGTGCAGATGAAAGAGCATGCATAATTGGAAAATAAGTATATAAAAAGATGTTCCACATCATCTATCGTTAAAGAAGTGCAAATTAAAAGAAGGAAAAAATACTGCACATTCATGGAATGGGGAAATCCACACCAGTAGCAATAATGACTGCCGCTGAGTTTGTGGGGAGGCAGGTCTTCACGTTGCCCTCTTGTGGCAATGAAGACGAGTATAGCCAGTTTGGAAGAGAGTTTTTCATTATTTTAAAAATAATGTTATTTTTAAAATCTAACTTTCAAAATTAAACATTTTTGTCATATAAGAAAGCAATCCTTTTCCACAGTACTACTCAAAAGAGTTAAAAACTTATGACCATGGGTGGAAAAAATATAGACAGAGGTGGATTGCAATTTTATTTATTACTGTCAAAACTTGGAAGCGACCATTATGTCCTTCAGTAAATAAATGGAGAGTTTAGTGCTCCAGGCAATGGGATACCCTTTAGCACAGGAAAAGAGTTACCAAGTTTCTTCCATGAAAAGACATGGAAGAAGCACATCTAAAAGACTGTTATTCAAAATATCCATGAAAAGACATAGAAAAAACTAAGATGCCTATAACTAAAGTAAAAAAGTGAATCTGGAAAAGTTTCATATGATGCCAGCTATATGACAGTCTGCCATATCAAAACTACAAGACCATAAAAAAGATCTGAATTTATCAGCAGGAAAAGAAAAATGAGTAAATGGAACATAGATGGATGGATGTCAGTCTATATTTGTCCAGCTCAAGAGTGAATTTGAATGTAAACTACAGTTTTTGGGCTATGATGTGTCACTGCAAGCTCATTAATTATAACAAGCTGTCTCTCTGGTAGGAATATTGATATGGGGGATACAGCTGGGATGCAGTGGAGGGTATGTCTAAGTCCCTCTGCTTTCCATGTAAATTCATTCTCAATCAAAAACTGCTCTAAAAATGATGTTATTTTTTAAATCTAACTTTCATTATAATAGAAAAATAAATTAATCAAATACATTAAGTAAAGACTATGCTAATAAGTGAAAGTTCATTACTATAAATTTATATAAATAAAAAGATGTTACTCAAGCAAATGAATTTAGTAGATTAGTTAGCTCATTAATAGATCAGATAACTTTATGTTTTGTCTTTAGAGTGCAATATTCCATGTGTATAGATGCTTCTTACTACAAAGTGTTTTTCATTAGGTGAAATGTCTATATTTTCAATATAAAAAATTTGTATTTTAAAGCCACTTTTAATAGACAATGTCAAAGAAACCTTCATTTTAGTCTTTTGTGTATTGCTAGTGCATTTTTAACAACCTAATTCAAATGAAAGTTTATAACTGCTTCTATAAAGAGACAACAGTGATTTGGAATTCAAAGAACTAAAAAGTAAATTTTTCAAAATAGTAAGTTTGAATGTTATCACTGAATACAACTATAAAAGGCAAACAATTTTCACTGTGAGATACCTTGAAAGCACAAAAGGTACTCAGAAATTTCCAAATCAAAAATGCAATACAGGAAAAGAGATTGTGGCTGTTCCCAGAATTATTCATTGAGTGCTTATGCAAAGGATCTGATACCATGGCGTAAATCTCTGTTAGGTCTCCATGGGTTTCAATGAATTGTGTTAATAGACTCACAGAGTAATCAAATTATGGTAATTTAGAAGAGACATCCCAACCTCTTCATGTAAGGTGTTCATGAGTGATTTCCTCTATTTTCTTTTTTTGTGATCAGATTCACAACATGAAGTGTCATTAATCACATATGATAATGACACTCCCACGGTGATTTATGGGAAAGGCTAAAGCAATCTTGACACCTGACAATAGTTACAATCATTTAATCTTGTCCCTATGAACATGTTATTCTGTTTCATTAACTTGAGTTGTTTTGTGAATTTCAACAGTATTCACATTAAAATTTTATCATATCATAAGGACAATAATAACTCGAATAGTGGAAAATAAAAAATGTAAGAATAAACTTATTTTGCTTGCTGGAGCATCAGTAAGAAATTCAGAAAACATAATAATATATATTATTATTTGTGGAAGCGTGTTTATTCAATTGTCTTTTTTTATAAGTATAAAATCACTGAAACAGTATCAGCCTGAAAGGACTGTCTAACAATAAACACAGGCATCCTAAATATGTGTTTAAGTATGATAACATTCGGAAATTTATGGTACTGGATCCCAATTCAATATTTTAGGAATATAAATATAAGTAATTTTATAGAACCATCTATTAAAACAATTTATCTTGAATAGAAAAGAATTCAATTAATGACTTAAAAATGATTGTGGCAGGCTTACTTGGTAAGCTAAGTATAAAACTTAACCTCAAAAATGCTTTTGAAAGATAGATTTGGAGTAGATAACTGTACAACAATAAAAAGCATATTAGTTTAGACGATTTGTAAACAACATGGTTCCATTGCCACAATGGCATTAGGAATTTGTATATGACTTTAAAGGATGCAATACAATGTACTACAATTATGTTTAAACAGAGTGCCTATGTTTTTAAAATAATCCCCAACATTAAAATAGTTTTTTGATATGTGTTTTGGTTTCTAGATAATACAAACTTTGTTATTAATTACCAAGGCAGAAGACACAATAGATAGTAAAAACACAACTATGTTCATTGTATCTATTCTGAAAATATTGCTAATTATCCTTTCAACTGGATTTTAAATTGCCACAGAACTGTGTTAAAACTGATGTATGCATTTTCTGTAAATTTTTTAAATGCTTAAATACTAAGATTACAATACTAAATTTTTATACCAAAGTAAATCTTAAAAAGTACAAAAGATAGTTCACTTGTGTGAATGATTCTAGCCAATGAGAGAGTGGAGTGCCTATCTTAAGTTGGAAACTGCATCATGGCCATTCAGAAAATCCAACAGAGAAGAAATATAATTTTGAAGTCAACATCAAAGGAAAAATAAAAGTGTAAGTAACAGAAGCACAACCCGTTCTTATGTACAAGCAATAATAAAACCATGGGTACAGGAACTGACAGTTTGTGGGAAGAAAAAGTCTTTTTCCAGCACTTCTCAACTATTTATCAGACAGGCAGAGAGACTGCTGAACAGGGAAGTTTTGTTATTGAACTTATCCAGCAGGTCTCTGCTTTAGGAAGAACTGGTGCTATTTACTTTAGAAGTGCTGGACCCTGACTCATTAAATCCTGAAAGTATCCAACAAGAATTTTGAAATCATTTACGATAATTATTTTGGCTTCAATTGCTGGTGTAGAACAAAAATGTTACAGACACACTGGAGTGAGTACAAAGCAAAGAACAGAAATGAAATCTATAGAATTTATTTTCTAAGGCTTTTTTAAACAAAATATTTAGTCCTAGTTTTATTTTTTACTTTATACCTAATGATATGAGATTAATTAAAAATCCCATTAAGACTGTGTCCTGTGTGGCCTTACATAGGGCCTAAAAAACATGTATTTCCAGAAGGAGCTATGAAATAGTTGAAAAAATTAAAAAAGAATAAAACCCATGAAAGATTAATCTTTGTTTACTGGTGCCTATTGTAGTAACATGAAAGCAGAGCACATAGCAAAAGACTAATCTTCTTGGCAGATGGAGTATCACACAGTGCCAATAAAGATATTCACAACATAGATAATTATGGTTCTTAAAATTGACCTTAGTATGGTAGGTTTTTCTAGTCAACTACTTGGGAATATATTCTGCTTCCTTTCTATATAGATCTATGATACCAATGATATTTTTGTTGTAAAAATTGATACTGTGACTTGAGCAACTATCTCTAAGATGATAATATGTAATCTATTAACTGGTGATTTCTTACTGTGTTTTTTTTTTTTTTGTAGTTCTGTATTACATGTATCCTTACACCGCTTTGTTTTGTTTTTTCTCTTTTTCCTTTTAAATAAAATTTTTAAAAAAATAGAGGAAAAGAAAGTGTTCTAAAGGTATTACTGCATGTACATTTAACTGTGTAAGATAGATAATCATATTACTAAGTTTTTGTTGGATCATTGAACAGAACTGTTTGCACTCTCACTGTTTGAATGTTCACTTTTTATGCTTTAACTTTGTGACTTAAACAACTATTTCTAAGATGACAATATGTAATTTATCAACTAGTAATTTCTTAGTGTTTTTTTGAAATTCTGTGTTTTTTTTGAAATTCTGTGTTATTTGTACCCCTTTTTCTGTTTTGGTTCTCTTTAAATAAAATTTTAAAAAAATAAAATAAAAATGTAAAAAAAAAATCTCTTTGGCTTATTGAACACTTGTTTCCTGTTTCTATGTTGTGTTAATCACTGTAAGAACATGGTATGAATAATTCTTTCTAACTTCCTATCATTCCCACTCTGCAGATTAGGAAATAGAGTCTCTGTAAGAAAGTCTCACCACAAAATAAGTGGCAGAAGATTACCATCCTTTACTCAGTCTACTCAACACATAAAAGTCTTTTGACTGTGTGATATGTTATCTTATACACACCTGCATATTGATTTTGAAAATTGTCAAGAAAAACATGACATTATTAAAATTATTTATATAATAAAATGACTTTCAACTTAGCAAGACTCTACCCATCTTTCTGAGATAGATTTGGAAATGTAAAGTCTGTGGAAACTTCTACATAAAAGAGGCAGAGATTTTCTTAAGAATATTTATTTCCCTCTACTCCAGGAGCCAGAAATTCATTCCTGAACATTCTCAGCTGACTTCATTTGTGATCACTTCGCAGCCCAAATTCCTTCCCAACTGTGACATGGCACTATGCCTTCTACCAAGGTGGTATGCCAGTGTTTCTAAGGCATGCATGCCAATCAAATACAGGGCTCAATAGAGAACACTGCAAATGCCATGTCTTAGCAGGATGTCTATTATCTCTGGCAGGAGTGTGAGTTAACACCTAGTATGTCTTGAGTGCCAACATTAAAATGATGAACCGTAGAAGAAAATGTAGCCCAATAGATGTAGATGTTTGATTCTGCCAAAAAGACAGGTTGACATCCAAGAAGTCCATGAAATCCATTACACATCAGATACCCTACTGCTCCTTAGTGACTTTGGAAGTTGAAGTGATTTAAGAACAAAATGATTATGTCGTTCTTGTCCAAGTTAGTTGTGTTGCCCTAACATTTGAATTAGTTCAAATACATGAATGAGAGCCCAAAGAAGTAGCTAGATAGATTCCAAAGCCACATTCACAGACTTATACAAGGCAAGGTTGCTTACTGCTTTCAAGTTAATTGGTACCAGATTAGTTGGGCAGCCCTTTTCTTCCAGATTACATAGAGCTATATGTTTTGATGTGGAAACCTGAATATATCTATCTATCTATCTATATATCTATATCTATATCTATATCTATATCTATATCTATATATATATATATATATGTGTGTGTGTATCTTAGTTCTGACAAACCAATAATTGTCATTCTAGGAATCTCACTCCCAGTGAAGTATTTCATCTTGTGACGAATACTACTCACTTGGTCAAGGAAAGAAATGAAGTTATTTAGGCAACTAACTAGGGTCAAATTCAGTTCCAAAGTAGCTCTTAGGCTTTGAGCTCTGGATCACATCCAGCTTATCCTCTCTTCTATTCCATGTCTATTTATATTGTGCTCATAGTATAAAATATAATTATGGGCATAGATAGTTTACTGATGATGGATGTTACTTGTCATTATCTTCTCTCTTCTGTGGTCTGGTACCTGCTTTGGAATGGGAGTTCCTCTAGGACAGGTCTAGGAGTTAGTGTTGAACAAATATTTGCTGAACGATGGATAATTTCATGGACTCATCTATCCCTTGGGTTGCTAAAACAACTTTGGTCAATTCTACTGATTGTCATTTTTATGCCTGGTTTGTCTTTCAAGATTTCTCATAGGAACTTATGCATTTGAGCAAGACCGTTCTTTCAATCATTCACTCATGACATCAGTCTTGTTTTTATGCATGGGCAAGAATGATTAAGGCCTCTCAGAGGAAATTATTTTAATTACCAAAATCAGAACAGCTCAATCGTAAATGTGCAATATGAGCATTTTACAAAAAAAGATTTGTTGCTTTTCCCTTTATTTCCTCCCTTTCTCTTTAATACTGTTCTAATTCACAGTAAAAAATATTTCCAAGATTTAAGGATTTAGAGATTACATCTCTCTTTTCTACTTAATCATCCTTAGGAAAATCTATAATGTTAATTCATGAAGTCTATGAGACCACTGTTACTCACTTATGTCCAGTAATAATTCTTGGAACTAAATTGCAATCAGATAATCAGTCAACCCTTGGATAGATGAGTTGAATTCTAAGACATACAAGGAAAACATGGAGAAATTATTTAATCCAGCATCTATGGAACCATTGTGAATATATACATCTACATACAGATAGATGATACAGAAACATGGAGTAAAACTGAAGATGCTCTATTCTTCAGAGTTTCTCAAGCAGTGATATCATGTAGCATACACTGAAGGAGAGTAGGCTTCCCAATTTATATTCAGTCATTAATACTTCACTTGTCCACACTGTCTTTGTATCTAGATGTTCCAATAAACCCACAAAATATGTATCATTCTGTTGGTAACATCATGGTTAATTTTATCTCATGGAAGGATTTGTGAAGGGCCTAGGTGACATCCTTTCATAAAGCCACCAAATATTCAGGGCATCATTTAAAATAACGTGGGAGATGTTGTAACACACATGGCTATTACCCAAACATCACCATTGTGGTAAAGGGGACAAAGTAATGTCTCATCAGTGATGTCTACCAAACATCAACCTCACTTAGGCTTGCTCTGAAGAATGGGGAAACAGGGTAGGCTTGGTCCTTTCTCAATGACTAGTTTAAATCTTCAGACTGAGGAAAACTTCTGTAGAAGCCAAGGTGACACTTTACAGTAACAGATGGGTGACATGTTAGGACAGTGGTTCCGAAACCAGACTGAGTAAAATACTGATTAGTGTGTCAGAAGCCTTCTAGAAAAGCAACTTGTAAGGACTGGATTTTAGCAAGTTTCAAACATGGTAAGAAAGACGGTTTAGGAGTGAAGAGAAAGGTGAAGTTTAAAAACTGGCAGAGATTGTCACAAAAACTTTCCTAGAGAGCAAGATGAAGGCTTCTCTTGCATAAAACTGGGCATGGAATGGAGACTAAAGATTAAGGGCAGCAAATGAGTGAGGATTTGTAGACAAAGCAAAGGTGCTTTTGCTTGACTTGTGGATTTCTTGTGAAAGAATATCCACCATTTCCAGGTTGGGTCTAGCAAAGAGTCAAACTCTGAGTGAATATTTCAGGAAATCGGAGCAATTGATAAGAAACATCATGCCACGATTTATGAACAAAACGGTGGCTTGATCAAAATTGTATTTCCTGGAAGGCATTCTTAGGATGCCCCCGAGAAGATACAGAACCAAACCTGGGAGACTACACCTAGGATGATCACAATTTAAATTTCAGCAGAGAAATAAAGAAAGGGAAGACTATATAAATAGGAGGCAACACAGAAAGAAAATAACGTGCAGTGAGGCTACCAAGGAACTGTGTTCCTTGAAACCATTAAGCTCAGCTTTCAATGCATTAGTTTTTAAGGTTGCTGACTACCCCCTAAAAGGCATAAATGCTGAAATGGAGACAAAGAAAGACTTCAAGGCTGCAGATAGAAGTTAGCCATGAACTTTCTCCTTGTTTCAAATACACTGAAATACTAGCAATCTCTTGAAGAGATTTTTGACTCAGCAGCAGAGGGCAGACAGAAAATGACACTGTGTAGCTAAAATTATGGGATGCTGACATTCAATTGTCTGTCCCCCTGAAATTGAGTCAAAGTTGTGTTCAGAAAACTGTTAACCTAATCTTCCGGGTTGTCTTGAGGGAAATAATTTAAAAATCTCAACATAAATCAGTTTGAATACTCTAAGTTTAAATTAACTTAGAGTATAAAATTACAGAATAAGGCTAAGTCAGCTCCCAAGCAATGGTGCCATGTGCCGAGGAAGAAGCTTCCTGTGTCCAGGAGTCAGACACGGGTGCAGGACTGTCCACTCTGCCACATGGATGTGAGCTTCCCAACTCTGAAGGGAAACCAGAAGTCACAGTTCACCGAATAGTGACAAAACTATCAATCCCATGAGGCTCATTTATGAATTAATAGTGAGTATGCAACATGATACGGTCTTCCTTGTGAGAACCTTTGTCTTGGCGGTGACAGAGGATGGGAAGACGAGCATCAGCTTTGACAAGGCACTGAAGTATTCCTTTGTGCACCTAAATAGTAATTCATTAAAACTATAATTTAGTTGTTTTTCTTTCCCATATAAATGCATGCTAAAATGCCTCAGGAGAAACATAAGATGTGTGATCTTTCAGGTTGTTGCCTGTACACAGCAATGATGACAACAAAAATCATGAAATGGCCTCAGATCCATCTATATAAAAGTCAGCAGTGGGGGTTTGGGTCATTTAATCCAGCGATGAACCAGCATCACGAGTACTAGGATTGGTTCTGAAGAGCTAAATATCTCAGAGAAGATACCCGTAATTATCATTTGCCGCTTATTTATTTAGTTTACTGCTAATGCTAGCACCCATAGATACTTGCCAACTGCTGTATTAATTAGTTTCCTCCACTTCCCCAGGGCAGATTGAAAATCACAAAGTAATCCATCTGTGATGATTTGCAAACTTCCCGATGCTCATCACATTTAGGAATCCTGGTAGCAGCACATACAGGGCTTTTGAGACGCTGGCAAGAACAAATCTCTCAATAAAGCATCTGCATTATTTATGTTAGAGTTCTAATCAGGGAAAGAAATGCACCATGCAAAGACAGAATGTTTGCCTCTTTACTTTCTAACCAGAGGGACTAAAGGAATAATCAACTACAAGAGTTTAGATTTTCTTAAATGAGTTACTAAAATTTCTTTATCATAAATAGGAGAATAATGTATTGAAACTACATCTGTGCACTATTTAATTCATTAGTTCCTAGACATGTATGACCCCCAAGTCCATAAAGTGTCACGAATCCAAACCAAGACATGCTATATGCCCAAAATACACATTGATATTTGATTCTGCATTTCATATAATGATCTAAGAGAACCAATATTTCAGGGGTAGCTGATTGAAAAAAATAACAATAACAATAACAACAACAACAAACTTTCTTTTCTAAGAAAGAATAAGAAAACTACCTTCAGCTCTATCTAGACAGACAGTGATGAATTACGTGACTTTTAGTCATTAAATTTAGTGATGGGAATCTCTTCATAGGAGTTAGGAGCCTTTTTGGATTCTGGGTGTGGTGGTGTGTGACTATAATTCCAGCACTCAGGAGGCCAAGACAGGAGAACTGGAAAGAGTTCGAGGTCAGCCTAGGCTACATAGTGAGTTCCTGGCTGGTGTGAGCTACATGACAAAACTCTGTCTCAATAAACAAACAAAATGACCCTTTTTTCTGAAAGCTAACTATCTCAGAGCTCTTATGTAAGGCTCTTTGAGGTAACATAGTCTGCATTTTCTTCACAAAATATATACATTAATAATCTTAGTTATGTATTTAAATGGCAATGTTTTGAATTTATAGAATTAAAGAAATGTTATTAAAATAATTTCACCTGTTTCATTTTATCTTAACATACTTAGAGAAACTTTTACATTTGGATGTGGCTTGCAGCACATTCTTTACTGATCCTGCCAGAGACCAGGGAATTGTATATTCACAGGAGGCTGTGCATTAGAGCACAGGCTCTGTGTCATTCAGCTGCAGAGAGCTAATCACTTCACCTGTCTCAAAGGACTCAGATAAGGATGAAGTGGAAAATGTGAGAAATACACCTGACCATGGTTGGCAAGTATAAGTAACTTGCTTTCCTTGATGACACAAAGCATTTGGTACCAGTGATGACGCTGTGATGACATGAAGAGGAAAAATTCTAGGCCTATTGTTGCTAAGGTCCATCTGCTCAGAAGCAACCTTGGAGGATGTGGCATTGATTCTTTTCTGGTGGCAACATCAAGAAACGTTCAGCTTTTTCTTAGTTAAGTACTTTTTTTTTCACTTGATAAATAATGTTCACTTCATATTGATGGCTACTAGCAAGCTTCAAAAGATCTTTAAAAAATTCAAAGACCAAAGATGCAATTAATATCTCTGGGTGAAGTTCACTGAGTCGTATGCTTGAAACAATTAGTATACTGCATACTTAGACTATCCCTTATGGCTATCTTAGTTACTTTCTCATGGCTGCGACACATTACCTGACACCCACAATATAAAGGAGGAAAAGAGTACTGTATATTGACTCACAGATTGTAGAGGTTTCAGTCCATGGTCATCTGGCTTCAGGACAGCAAGGCATGGCAGAGGGACACAGTGAACAGATAGGGAGGCAGGAGGGAGATCTACCTTTCCAGCCCACTTCACTAGCAACTTAGCTGCTCCTACCAGGATTCACCTCCCAACATTACATGTAGTTATTAAATCATCTGCTAAACACACCTCATGGTCCAAACACTTCCCCAAATTTCCACCTGTAAGTCCATGAAGCTCTGGGGGAACATCTAGATGTAAACTATAACAATGTCCAAAATGAAGAAGAATAGAAGGTACCTAACATTTATTTTTCTTGAAATATGGTCTCACTTGGATTTCATTATTTCAATTTTGGTAAAGAAATAGATACGATGAAATATTTCCCTATTATGAATAAAAGAAGGAAACACTGTAGTAAAAGGCAATATCACTGCCTTCAGGATCAGGCCAAGTAGTGGAGTGATCAACCGCAGTCCAAACTGGGACAACAGGCTCAAGCCAAGCATTTAACTCCAGCTTATTTTTGCTGTGTAGTTACAGGCCGAGTATGTCCTATGTTTAGAAAAAATTGTGAAAATCTATACTTTATTTTGATTCTTCAAATTTTAAACACTGTTTGAAATCTAAAATGAATCTATGCCTAGTAAAATATCTGTGGGCCAGTAGAAACCAGTCTCCCTAGTTTGTTAATCTGGTTTACAGCCAGAGTTTTGATCTAAAGGAAAGTTCTGTCCATGGACTTCTATTAAGCATTGTTTTATTGGTCTCCTTTCTATCACTACTTAATGTCTCCATTTGCTTTCTTTTCTCCTTGTGGAAGTTTGGCCCGAATCAAAATCACGTAACTGAATATTTATAAACCAATCAATTTCAACAGTTAAGTACAAAATGAAAGATTCACAAAAACTTCATGTAAATTGGTATTCAAAGTACATAGTGTGTTTTTAAACTAGCAATCCACACAAACTATTTAGGACAGGTTCTTCTGTTTTTGAGAATATCCAGGAGATTAGTATATTTGAAAGTTCCTTAAAAATATTGATCTCAAACAAAGCTCCTAGAATGAGAAAGAACTTCTAAGTAAATAATACCATTTTTAAAAGAAATGCCACTACATAGGATATTAAAATGAAAATAATAGAATTCAATAATAAACATTCCATATAGTTTGACATTAGAAAATTACATTAGGGGTAAACTAGAAATGCAAACCTGTGATATTAGTTATCTTTGTATTAGGGGATCTTAGAATTCTTTTCTTCTCTGTAGTCTTCTGCATTTTTTAAAAAAATGAGGAATTTGCATATGTTGATTTTCTAGTTTGGAAAATGGATGGGAAAATATATAAAATTAGTTTACAAATAACCAACAAAATGTATCACTTAGGTTAGAGAAACTATTTTTGCCTGAATTTTCTTGGTGATTCGAAAGAAAAAAAAAATGTCCACTTGATTTGGGTGACTCAGGAGATTACGTCATTTCCTCAGCTTCCTTTGTCTATAACCAAAATGTGACACAGATGGAAGATTTAGACAGTAGGGAGCAGGAGGGCTGACAATTTATTAAAAATTTGTATATCAGACCCGTTGCTAGAAAAAAAAAAACTATCACTTTAACACTTTAAAAACTGCACAAATTAAAAAAAAAAAAGTTCAATTTCCAGTCTATCTGCCATCATAGCCAAAATGTCAGGGTGTGTTTTTTTCTATTCCAAAATAGGTAGTTCAGATATTTTAGGGAAATGGTGTCATAAATATTTTATACAGTTATCATCTGTCTACAAATGCAGCAGGATATCATAAGGTTTGTCTTTTCAATAAAATTCTTTATTGCCAGCATAGTTGAATTCTCCTTGGTCTAGTGTCTAATTTGAGCCACAAGACACTCAGAAAGAAGAATGAAGGCTTACAGAGTGCTTGCTTCTCTGTTATTTTTACAGCTCTATAAAACCATGTATTTCTTACTAAATATTGTCCACGTTCATTGAAAAATGGTGAAATAAACATTGCCGTATGTCTTAGTGTATTTTGAGTAAGAGAGCATGTTTCTAGAAAGCCTAGAGCAAATGAAAGTTTTAACACCCATTATTTATAAATGACTACATTTCTTTATGGCAAGGTTGATATTTGTACCTAACTATGAAAGCAATATGCAGAACAGTACCTCCATAATTAATATATTTATGAAAATTTAAAGTGCTCAATGAGTGAATGTATTTGATTTCCAAAAGCCTACACAAAATGAGCACAGAAAAGTTTGCCTTCCTGACTTAGTCACATAGTATGAACTGAAGAAGACAAAATTAAAAGCCACTGCTCTCTGTTGAGTATTGAATATGACAGTGGCATTTGTGACACACAGCATATCTGGCAAGGGTGAAAATGAATTCAAAACTTCTGTTTATGTAAGTGACTTAAATGTCAGTTGATATTAACTTGGAGTATCTATTGATTTAGGTCACAGTTTTACTTACAACTGAATGTCAAGGTCAACATTGTCCTAGTACTGACACTCTGAATTGTCCATTTTCACTTTTGATTATCCCAGTTCAACACAAGAAAATGTAGACTTGTAAAGTCGTTTGGTATGACTGCTATATCCTATGCATCTGAGATTGATCCATTGTATTTGCACTGAGTAGAGCTTATCAAGATGAAGGTGTATAATGCACACTTACGAAGGGGAATAACCTTTGCTTGTAATCACAAAGACAACAATGGAGAAAATCTGTGGGAAGTAATAATAGATCTCTCGTTGTTCTTAGAAACAAGTATCTGTATGACCTAACACGTCATTTTAAGAAACACTAGTATGTCATACTCTCTAAGTTCTGTCTCCTCACTATGTCAGCACTATTAATGCAATATATCTGTCAAGTTTTATTAAAATTCTTTTTGATGTGTATCTTGGATCATAAACCTCTACAGAGCACTGATATTGCATCAGGAAATGTCCTTGTAACACTGAATCTCCAAAGATGAGACAATAAAAGAGAAATCCTCCAAACTTTCAAGTTCAGGCTCTCATATCACATACCTTGCCTAAGCTCTTTCCTGCACACTGAACTTGCTTTTGCAAGTGTAATTACTGTATGGTTGTCATTCAAATCCTGTTTCCTAAAGCATCCTAGTAGGAAAAGCATTATATGCATTCAGAGGAAAATATTCAAGGACAGAGTCAGCGCTGACACTGGGATAAACTGTCAGGTCCGATTTCCTGATGAAGGCATTTTAGAAACAGCATTCTTTGAGTTATAGCACTAGAGTGTTATCCTTGGGCTTTTTCATTTGTGATGTACATTAATTGGCACATTTCACCAGTGAATGTTCCCTATTAGTAACAAAGACGTCTTGTGGGCTCACAGCACACATTTTCGGTGGCCTCAAAGGAATCCTCTTACTTGTGGGGCACAGGCAAACAGTAGACATGCCAATCAGAGTGGGTTTATGGGGAACCCGTTGTGATTGTAAAGATAAGGAATATATCCCAGCAGAACTAGGAGGGTGAGAAGGCACAGAAAAGGGACGCAGGGAAACTGAAGGAAAGAAAAAACCCACACACGCCAAAAGAATCACTCAAAATACACTTTCTTTTCTTATTCTTAGCATTATTCTAGAGTCACACATTTCAGGCTATGTTTGAGGCTCAAATTATCTAAACCATCTATGACTGATTCCCAGGAAGTCACAATCTGATCCATGACCTACAAGCAAAACCAGTGTGCTGCTCCTGCAGTAGAATCCACACACAAGTTCAACCACCATCAGGGATGAGTCTACAGACCACATCCTGAAGAAATTTTAATACTGCTTTCAATTTTTGTATTTCCCTATTTCAGAATGGTAACAGCCTATTCATAGACAGGTGCTGGTCCACAGACATTATTATTAGGAGCAGGAGATTTAATTTCTCAATTAATTAAACAATTCTGGTCCAACTGTGCTGGCGAAGTCAATGAATTCTAATGACCATATCCAAAGTTCTGTTTTCTCAACACTCGCCACTATCTGTAGGAGTCAAGGCTGGTTATTATTTTGTTTTCTTAACTTCTCTCTCCTTTTACTTTTAGAATGTGTTTTTCTGGTTCTTGGCATTTGTCTTCCGAATCCTCTTTAAATATGTATAGTCTTTGATAGCTCATCTGAGCTTGTTTCTTATTTCTCTAGCTAAACGCTTCCAGCATTTGCCAACACTGATATCTCAGGGATGCTCAAATCCATCAGCAGGGAGATAACTGTTGCCAATGAATGGTGAGCCAGACACCATGTGCCTTGCTGGGGACAAACCCCAGAAAGCCGGCACTCAGCTGCTGTGCTGCGGAGTCTGTATCTCTGCGCAGATGCACTCTCTGCGCTGGGCCCTGCTGTTCTGACTCAGGTCCTGTTGGCTTCTCATCTGCTTTCTGTTTAGCACCTGCCATCGGCCCCCACATCTAGTGTATCAGGACTACAGACCAAGGGCCACCTTCTTTTAAGTAAAAAGTGAATCATGTTATTGTCTACTGAAAGATGTTGGCGGATATTCTTGCCTGCGTGAAGCCCTTCAAATTCCTGTATCTGAATTGTTATGCCGAATAAAATGTCTAAATCTACATCCTAGCCTGAACTACAAGAGACTATGGCCTTAGCACCGGCAGGATATCTGCAGCCCTTTTCTTTTTATGAACAAGCTTTATTCCTTTTTCATCTTTTTTTGAATAAAAATTTCAATTTACTAGTACATAGGTGTAGTACACAGTGCTTATGTCCCTGGTCGGAAGTTGGTTCATTTCATCTTCTTTCCTTCATCTCCTCTCAACCATCACTCAAGCCTTCCTTTTTTTGTACATGTTTGTAGAACATAATACAGGTGTTTTGCCCATGCTAAGATGCCTTCTCCAACTTTTAAAGGCCAGGAAAACAGGTATTTCTCTTGGTGTACACAGCATTTTATCCATATCCATCATTATGTTGAGTATTTATACTATTTTTGAAATTATTATTCTGTATCTTTCTTTAATAGACTGTAATTTACTCAAAGGTGCAGCTATTCACTGTTATTTCCTCTGTTTTCCATAAAACAGTGTCTGTACATATTAGGTGGATCACATATGTTTGTTTTTGCAAAGCACTGGAATGCCTCTATCCACAGAAGGATTACTTTTTAATTATGCAGGCAGAATAGACATGCATAAAACATTAGTAAAAGCAGAGTTTTTACTTCAAAGGTTCAGCATAGGTCTCCGGCCTTGTCTCTCCCCATTTCTTGTTTTATGCTTTGCACCACAGAAATATCACATGCTTTGGGTTTCCTACACATATCAAGTGGTTCCACAGCTCTACAATTGTGCTCAGTTGTTGCCTCTGCATGCAGCACCCTTGCCTGTGCCAGGTGACCACATCAACTACCCAACACCCATTCCTGCCTGTTCTCAAAATGGAGTTCAGACATGTAAACCCGTGACAGTTTATTTGCACCCTAACATTAATCTAGGTGCCTCTCTTCTCCATTTCTAAAGCATTTATTTAGAATTCTCTCATTACACATTTGACATCATTTGTTTCTATTTTTCTTTTCTCTAATTAATACTTGCAAAAACTTTAACTTGCTTAATCTTCCAACTTCACTTATCAATAGTACTTAATTTTCTAAGTATACTACATAAATACTGATCAAAACTAAGCTAAATCTCAAAAATTGCTCCATTTTTACAAGGGTCTACATTTGGGTCAGATGATAGTAGACTATTATAAAAATTCATCACAGACTGCAAGGGGCAGAACGATACACCTGATAGGTTCTGGATAGTGTGAACTGTGCAAACTTTTTCTGCTAGCAGGTGGCACATTTAGAAAAGGTTAGGAAGCCTCTCCTCAATATGAACAAAATCACAAAATTGCATTCAGTGGCAAGAAAGGAATTCATTTTAACCAATTCCAACAGAATGATTCTCAAATAAAATAATTTAAGTCATTTAAAAGAGACACAAGGTACAAAAGACCAAGACAAAAGGACACACAAATGGCTTTTAAGCACTGGAAAAAAAACGGCTTCATTTTCCTTGACGTTTACCATCTTTAATACAATGATTTTCCAAATCTATATATGTAGGCTATCTGCATTGCACTGAAGTCTTAAAATATGTAAAAAAGATTTCAATTGTTCTAATCCAAGTGATCAAATTATTTTAACAAAATAGAAGCTTTCTCTCTTCTGTAGATTCAAAGATGATGCATCTCACCTTGCAGTTTAGAGGTGAAAAGTAGTTTAGAGGTGTCAGAAAGTTCTTTTGACCACCTGAATTTGCAGTTTAGCAGTCCTTGGGCCATGGTAAAATTTATACACATTCAATCATTTATATTAAGCAGCTATTTTTGCTCTGATTCCTAATACTAATTTCATATTCTTACTATCTTTATCATGAAATTATTTATTCATCAACTGCAAAGTACTTTCTAAACAAAATATAGCATCATCATAAGGCAAGGCTAAATTATTAATGTTTGCTTAAAAGTTGTACATGTAAAAGCGTTATTGATAATTTGAAAGGCTTATCTTTCTTTGCACACAATATATTATTGAAGTAATCTACATTAAATAATCATCAATTAGAGAAGAGAAGATACCAACCACAGAAGAATCATAAGAAGGTTTCTTTCACCTAAGGCCTTCTTTGTGGTCATTTTTATTTCTGAATCAAGCCACAGAAATTAACTCCAATCAAAAAATTGCCATAGAAGGAATAAAACCAGTAACTCAAGTAATGGCTATAATAAGTGGTCACACTTTACATCTCAAATTCTTTTCTTAAAATGTGCAACTAGTACGAACAGCTTTCTCCTGTAAATTGAAGCCACAGTACATTCTTTAGAAAGGTTTGCTGCTGTGATCAAAGAAATACTATGAATGGAGGTATTTTATAGCCTTACTCTCATCAAATTTGATTATAACTGCTTTCAAACTTATACTACATCAACCACATTTATTGAAAATTGACCTTTTTTGGTGTTTTCTAGGCACATATTATTAATGCAAGACTAGTTTACTAAGGTCAGTGAATAATTTAAGAATTTCTTTATGCAAAAGCACCTGTGTAGCATGCACATGCAGATGTCTATTGATGAAAATACGCTAGTCCTTCTAAAAACTAAAGGCAAATTTGACTTTCAACATCATGATCCAGCTGGGCATGACAGTGCACTTCTGTAACCCCAGTACTTGGGAGGCTGAGGCGGGAGGATCCTTGCAAGTTTGAGAACAGCCTGGACTACAGAGTGAGATAATGGCCAACCTGAACTGCATAGTAATACACAGGCTCAAAAAGACGGGAAAAGAAAAGTCATGTCCAAAAGAAACAAACATTACAGAGTTATAGACATATATTCAGGCAAATGACACTATTTGTCAGTGTCTCAAATTATATGGATTCCAATCTACTACATGCTAGATTTTTCTGAATTAAAACAATGAAACGACCTGAATAGTTGAAGTGACAGTCTCCACCTATCCCATCCCCATCTCTTTTTTGGTGGCAATACGGGAAGCTGAACACAGAGCCTTCACATGGAGCCACAACCACACATTTTATTATTTCTTTTTTTAATTTTGAGGCAGATTTTAAGTCACTAAATTGCTCAGGCTGGACAAGAACTTGTAATCCTTCTGCCTCAGCCTCCCAGAGTGCTGAGATGACCAGTGTGCAGCCTCACGCCCAGTTAAAATTCTGTCTCAACACAAATTACAGCTCTTGTTCCTGTATAGAAATCAGCTTTAGTAAAGCAAAAAGATAGGAATCAATCACATCTTCCTTGTCTCAACGCCTTCATGGTGACCAGTAATGACGTTAAGATCCTTTCTGCAATTGCCACCATAATGAATAATTGAAGCGTGGCTTAAGTGGACAACTTTTTCAGAACCCTTCTTGAAATGCTCTTTCTGGTCTTCAGAATGCCTGAGCCTCTCAGCATGGCTTTTGGCATTGCTTTTATTCGCTAATGGGTGAGTGTGAAAGAATGAGAATTGTGTTCTAAGAGAATATCTATGATAAAAAACAATAGCATGGATCCATTATTCAAATATATTGTACTACTGGTTATGTTTGTGGTAGACTTCTGCCTTTTACGTGTACTTGCCATAGGCTGGTGAGCAAATACAAAAATATCAAACAGTTTTAGAAACAGCTGAGAGTGACTCAAGAACCAAAAGCAAATATGTTTAAAAGATTAATACAAAACACAATTTGGTGACTATACAGGAGGATGAACACGTATGATCAGGACAGGAGATGAAAAGAACCTGGTGGTGGATCTGCCCCTCCTCAACCTAGTACCTGAACTGAGAAATTCCCCACTATCAACAGCTTTGGAAGCACCTTGCTTGTATTCCAAACTTCATCTCCAGAGGAAACTACTGTCTGATCGTCATGCTTATCAGTCTCTAAATTTTCATCAGTCTTACTAGATATCCTTTTATTTCTAAATAATATATCACATAGTTTCAGTTTCTGAACTTTCTACAATAGTATACATTCTTCAGTGATCTGAGGTATGTATCCTCTAGTAAGATTTTTATGATTCACCTATACGTATGACTAGTACACTTGATTCTTAAACTTCACAGGATTTCATGGTATGAAGAAATCACCTCTTTAATATTCATTCATTCATTTATATATTGTGATATTGGGGATTGAATCCAGGGCCTCTGCACTAAGCTGTATTCCCACCCCTTTTTAACTTTTTATGACATTGTCTCACTAAGTTGCCCAGGCTACATTTAACTCGCAGTCCTCTTGCCTCAGTTTCCCAGATTATTGTGATTACAGTGCTTCCATGCACAACCTTACCTGGCAGAGATTACTGTTTATGCAGATGGGATATGTACAATATTTCACTTTTTTGTTATGGTAAAAATTGTTGCTATAAACATTCTTCTATATGTCTATCTGTATGCATGTGTAACCTGGTCTACGAGGAAAGAACTAGTATTAGGGTATGTATGTCTTCAACAATACAAGAATTTGCAAATAATTTTCTAAGGTAAGGGCATCAATTTATACTTTGACTGGCAAAGTTTTAAATTTCCCAATACGCCACATTTTGCCAACACTTGGCATGCTCAAAAATGGTAATTCACACAGAAAATGAATCCTGGCTCACTAAACAGAGATATTCATTCCACAAACATACAACACTTCTGAGTCAGATCTTGAGTTATGGTCACTTCCAGTGCATTTGCCCCTTTTAAAGGTTAGAAAAAGTCATACTGTATACCCAGAAAATGGAAAATGTAAGTGTTATAAATAATTCTGTTGATTCTTACAAATTCAGTCTTCCTTTTTCTTCTAAGGAAATTCCCTGCAACATTACATCAAAACATTTGTGTCAACTTCTGTGTTTTGCCAAAGACTTAAATTTTCTAGTCAAAACAATTAATTAGAAACTATTAATGATGCCTTCAAAGACTTCAAGTTACTGTCAATGAACAGAAAAACCAAAGGGAACAAAATCCATAAAACACGATGTCAGAGAAGAGTCTGCTTTGCTGATCTGAAAGTGAGAATTTTGCCTTGAATTCTTCCTTTGGGCTTCATTTCACCAATTCTAAAGCAGTCAATTAATAGATCACAAGAAGGCTTCGGCTTCCCAGGGCCTTTTTTTCCTTCACTCTTCATACATGTAATATTTTATAATTATTACAAAGTAGTCTGGGTGCTAAAAATCACAGGGCTAGTAAGTTTGTTTTAGTTTACTTAGGTATAGACCATCTGGTAATCATTAAGTGAGAAACCTCAATAGGGAATACTGAAATATTAGAGCTATGAATTAAGAAAAATTTCTCTGCTTCTTTTACTCTGAGGCTCTCTCCTTTTTCTTTCCTTTCTTGTTTTCTCTCTCTCCTTCCTTTCCTCCTTCCCTTCTTTCCTACTTCCTTCTCTGCTCCTCCCTCCTTTCTTTCTCCAAAAGGCAGTACTCAGATATCTGCATGGGATTCATGAGATTATTTGATTAGGGCTAATGGGCCTCAGGTCAGCCAAGTCACAATTACATAAATCAATTAAGTTTCAAGCTTATGTAACCCACAAACCCATACTAAAAACTGTTGCTATGTAAATGAAGGGAGTGGGCAAACCAAGAATATAGTGTTCCCAAGTCCCTTCCTCAGCACTTCTGGGAAAGGACTAAAGGTCATCATGTAGTCGTAGTTGGGCCATGATGTTAAACTCCACTATTTAGATTATGTTAGATGACGGTAGACAAAGAGCTCAATGATGAAGGAATGATCAAAGTGGGGTGGCCACCCTTGAAAATTATTAATGGCATCCTCCGAGATGCAGGGAAATGGTCAGCTGCAATGGATCTTGTGGCTTTTTAGATACTTTGCTAGAAAACGCATACTTCCTTGGGTCACTGGTATTCCTCAGTTCATGGTATCATGGATCTAACTGTGATTTAGACTCAGGCAAAATAATTACTCCCAGAAGCAATATTACTTACATCAATCTATGGTTTGATTTTCTCACTTCATGTTTCTCTTTGGAGCTTGAGACAGGATCTTGATGTATACTCTAGGTCTCCCTTGAACTTACCCTATAGCCCTGGGTGGTCTGGAAATCTTTCTGGATTTTCCTGCTTCAGCCTTCCAAGTGCTAGAATCAGGGATGCACTACCACAGGTGATGCTCTGTTTCATTTTTCACCAAGAACAAAGGCTTCAATCTGAAGCTTTTGGGACTCAATTCATCTTTAGTGTGACTTACCAAGTTAATGTAACTAAATTGTTCTTTACAACAAAATGTATCTGCTCAAGAAATTATAGAATATCTATTTAGTTGGTATTAATTTATAGTTTACAGATTGTTCTCACATGATCGTATTTCCTCTTGCTATTCCACAAGGCCAGTTACTTATTAATATGTGTCCTCTGACATAGAAATCATTACTGCTATTCAATAAAAAGTATTGTACTGAACATCTGAATTACATACTCTTTACATCATTAAATCACTTGTAACTATCCCCTTTAAGAGTCTTTTGCAAATAACCTTTCCATATGCTCAAATGTTTCAGGAACTGATCACTTAACAATATAGTCTATGAATTTTAAAAATAATTCCATAGAGAAACACTTATAAGGGTATGTAGGATCTTTATGCCAAGATATAAATATTGAGATCAAAGTGGGGAGAAAAAAAAGAAATACAGCAGGGTAGTGCCAATAGTTATGAAAAACACTGTGGTTCTTTGGCACAGCTCTCTAATAAAAAGTACTATTTGGCAATAATCTTTGTACAAATATGACCTTCCTTAGGTGACATAATGCCAGATCCTTTTTATGTATTTTTTTTACTTTACTTATAGTAATCGTCTGTTAGTTTCTTTGCAGGACTGACCTCATAAATGGGAAGGCCCATCTCATAAGAGCAATTAAATGTCAAGGACAAACCTAAACAAAGGCAGATATCCTCTGCACAGGAAATGTTCAGTGTTTAAAGACAGCAGTGGAAAATGATCTCTCGCATCTAAGGTTTAGAGATGTTATCCTCCAGGAAAGGCCCCACAGTGAGCTTATGATTTATCCTTTTCGTAAGCCCAGCACAACTCACAGCATGGAATTGTACAGATAATGGATAACAAAAGGAATTATCTGCCAGAATCTATATTTTGTATTTGTGAGTTCTCCTCCAGTTCTATAGGTGTCATCAAAGAGTTCCTCCTCTACTATTAGGGAATTCAGCCACCTTGACAAACATTCTAAAGAAGAACTGGCAGGTGCCACTGTCCTGAACAGCAGCTTGTCTCTACTTGCAGTTCTGATCAAGAAGGCCATTTTCATTCCCAAAGGACCAGAAGCCCTGAATGGGCTGTTTCATGAGTATTTATAACCCGTAAAATTCT
Organism: Cavia porcellus; assembly: GCF_034190915.1. NCBI lineage: Eukaryota > Metazoa > Chordata > Mammalia > Rodentia > Caviidae > Cavia > Cavia porcellus. The sequence continues at coordinate 39,852,408 of NW_026947487.1, read as the reverse complement.
TATCAGAAACGTCAAGTGATCACAGTTCTAAACCAACTGTCATCACATTGTTCCTGATGAAAACTACTCTGTTGCTGACAAATATGGACATTGTTCCCTGAGCCACAGAGAAGATGCTTGGAATTCTGTCTTCTCTCACACAAAGCAAGGGGAAAAACAAAAATAGAATTAAACTTGTGTGTTTAGCTGATTCCTCTAAGAGCGAGGACCAACACAAGTAACAACGTTCACCTTAATTTCTTTTGTAAACATTTGTTTGAAAGCCAGAATAAAAGGGAAGAACAGCTAGAGACACGGAACATACTCAAATACCTTAGAAACTCGGTTCGCCACTTCTCTGCCCACGGTGAGGCCCTGGACGAAGGTGCGGGCAGCAATGAAGGCGCGAGTGACCTGAATCTTCAGCTTCCGGGGCACATCTCCAAAGGGCTTCAGCTGGTCTGTGTATTTGCTCACACATTCCAGGTAGTCCTCACTGAAGTGATACTGAGGGTTTATCAGCTGGAACATCCGTTCCAGGAGCCGAGCCCAGAAATCATTGAGCATCTCCTCCAGGTTTACGTTGCCCCCAGTGTAGTATCTCTTCAGCTCTGTGAAGAGGTCCTGGAACACTTCCGAATTCTGCATATACAGCATCCCATAGGTCCGGACAAACATGTCATTTAGGGACTTCTCAGCATTCTCCAGCAGCTCGCGGAAAAATTCTGGAGATAAAACAAGAGAGCAGTCATAAATTAATAAGATGTTGGAAGTTCAGTGCATTTACTATTATGGTATTGGGGATCGAACTCACAACATTGCATTTGCCAGGCAGGTGCTTGTGCCACTGAACTATATCCCCAGCTCCTGATTTACTTCAAATACAACTACGTCTCACGGACAGTTTCATAGTAAAAGGGTACCCCGTGATTAAATCTTTAATGTACAGATGAAAACCACATTTTAAAATGCAATTTGACTATATCCGTGATCTTCTATGAGGCAAAGGAATCAGAAGACCCTTTGATTTTTGTTGGGAATAACATCCATTAGTATAAGCAGTTATCACTTATTATTCCTCTGCAACAGCTACATACTTTCCTCATGTACTAAGTTTTAGAAGAACCTATTGTTTGATAAAAGCTCAAATCAAAATAGGTTGCAGATATAATGTGCAGAATATTGTCATTAACATAATAACAAATGCATAATGATAAACACATTTTCTACAGCCTATTTACTAATTTGCTGTAATACTAAATTCAATTAAATTGCTTTTATTTGGAATAGTCCTTAGATGAAATGCTCAGTTTAATGTAATATTTTGAACTCTTTCAAGTTCTTATATATAGCAATCAATTAACTGTTCAGAGATTCATGATGCAGTTAAATTCCCTAACTGCTAAAGCTATAATGAACATAATTAAGGTGGCCATAATGAATCATAGAAGTATCTTGGATTATCATTCTAAACATAAATTATCATTTGGTAGAATTTGGTATTTGGTACTTGCGGTTAAGTGATTCTGAATGAATATTGGTTATTTGGGCTTTGTGGTTAAGTGGTTGTGAATAAGAAGTGTGTTACAACATGGGAGTATTTGCTTGTTACGAGATCACTGATGGTATCAAAATGTGACAAAATTAAAGTCTGGGTTCTGTTAACTTCATCAGAGCTCATGTTAGGCTTTCTGAAAAGACACTCAGCATACTGAGGGCACACGCCAGCCTAGACATCATTGAATACATTGCATGAAAGAGCTTGGGTAGAGCAAGCTCAAATTCTATCCCTTTTGGAAAATGAGAGGAAACTAAGGAAAGGGCACACTTCTGAGTTTGCCAGTTCAAGTTTCCAGCAACAAAGAGATTCTGCATCATCTCTTAAAAAGTTTATTTCTGTTCCCTGACATGGTGTCCTTTCTGAGAAATGCAGGGAAAATGAAGTCATGGACATACTAAGGAGTCCAAATAAAAATTATAAAAGATTCTTTCTTTTGGAGCCTTGAGGGATTCTTTTTCAACCATGTAAAGGTGATGATAAATCCTGCTTGTACGGATTCCATGGGAGTTACTTTGTGTTTTCTTAGAAGTTGACTGAAGAAGCACTCGATTAATACAGAGTTAAATAATTGTCTTAATTTTTTTTAGTGTCTACACTAATGATAAGTATTTTATATTTGTTTTTTAAGTGAGATCAATGCAACAAAGCTTATGAAGGAATCTGGTCACTTGTTTACCCATTTACAAGGCAGAACATTTTTTTTTTCCTTAAAGAAATTCTATTGCTATAGAAGCAACAGAAACTTGAGCCGTGGATTATAAACCATACGCAATTTTACTCATCACCAAACATTCTTCATTTTTATTTTTCTCAGTGTAAAATCAATATACATATTATTTGTTTAACTGTTAAAGAGAAAGAAATGTTAATAATTGTCTTGATCAGTACATATTGTTTATACGTGTTGAAACATCATACTATACTTCATAAACGTGTCCAATTATATGTTAACAAATATTTCAAATACTTAACCAGGTGTAAATGAGCTACTTAAAATAGTACACAATGATCAATGATGAGGACTGTATACTAATTTCATCATTATACGTTCTATAGAGATATCACATTATTACACTGTATTCCATAAAGTAAAATAATATAAAAAGAAACAATGTAACCTTAAAAGATTTAGTAAACAAAATTAGTGGTTAAGCACATAATTATGTATGCTACATGTCAATGTTATTTATGATTGTATGAAACAAAGAGCTTAATACAGTTTTGCAGAAATAGTTGTTACCTAGTTTGTTCTAAAATGAAAACTACATTAAATTACTAATATCAATACAAACATTAGAAAAAGCATTAGAAAAATCTTTCCATTCTGAAAGCAAGAATGAAGATAACTTGGCTTTGCTGATACAAGAACAAGGAAAAAGGTGTTATAGATTGTGGAGGAAGGTAGGATAGAATGGGAAAATCACTGAATTGAAAAATAGTAATATAACATGACTAGAAGTGAATTCTAATCATGAGCTCTGAACAGTCTATTCATTTATCTTCTTTTTGAGGTCAGTTATTTTGTTGGACTCAGGAATAAAAGCTTAATTTATTGAACACCAAGTAGTGGCTTCAGCAATGAGTACTCAGTGATCAATAGTGTAGTCTGAATCTGCAAAGAAGGAGTGAGAGCAAAAGACAGAGACAGAGCCAAAGACAGAGACAGAGACAAGAGACAGAGACAGAAGGAGCGCCTCCATCCTCATCACGTTTCAATGACTTGAAGTACAAAGGTTTGCTTTTCTTTTGCCAAGGGTTAAATTCTTGACCCAGAGACTCTGAAATATTAGGCTTTTGCCTGTTTTGAAGGTGAACAGTTCCAATCAAACTGACCACTCACTGTGTCTTATGGCTTGTTTTCTTATGTGTATGTAGGTGAATGTAGAGACCAAGCCGTCATAGTTTAAGAACTATGGCTCGAGACATTTCATTAGATTCTAACCTTACATTTTTTTTTCTAAGGATATGTCACTGTCTCAAAACTTTGCTATCAGCTTCACTGGTCCTCAAAAGTCAAATTATCCCTTGTTCAAAATCATTATATGGTTTACTGACTTCATAGTCAAAGTTAATATTCAATATTGAAAGATGATAATATATCAGCCAATTATGAAAAATGCTGCTATCTTGATAAATTGATCTTAGATCTTTTGAAAAATAGGGATCCAAGGTACTGAGGCAAAACTAATGTCATCCAAAAATAAGTTAGCACATTGCAATTTTTGCAGGTCTGTAGACTTGTACCTTTTGAAGGTTGAGTCTGAACAAAGTATTTTATGCTTGGATGAATTTTTTTTCCTAGGCAACCCAAACAAGATAGATTGTAAGACTACTGCTTGGTCCATTTTCCTGATGAAATATTATGTCCAAACCTATCATAGAGAAAACAATTCAAAAGCAATATAACAAAAACCAACCTCTATATAACCTTTTGTTTAATTAGAGAAGGCAAACCTCACCATGGAGAAAGCCTTCGATCAACAAAAATTCTCATCTACAAGAAACAGTTTGGCTAAAGGCAATGTTATTTGAGTTTTTCTTTTCTTCCCCAATCACAAAATATACATCAAAGGTAGTTGCTTAGGGCTCAGTTATGCTTCATAGGTGTACAAAAGAACTTCTCCAGCAAGCACTAGCCTCTGGGAAGACTTTATTCATCTAGAGGGGAGATCTCAATGCAAACATCTGTTAGCTCTAAGGCAGACTGCTTCAAGAAGAACAATTATGTAGATAAAAACCACCACTGTTCCACAAGCAAAATGAAAGTCTATATTTTTCTGTCTATTGCTTGGAGAGGCCTCTTCAGGGACTAAAACTAACACCTAGGAGCCAAAAGATACCCTAAGGATAACTGAGAAAGGATTCAAAGGAAGCATCCAGATGAACAGATTGAAATGCAAGGTGGCAAATGAGTCCCAAAGGGAAGCATAAGCCAAAGGGAAAAATAGGCTAGAGCCTCCCAAGCAATTCACAGGTAAATGAAGTAGGGAATGCTTCTCCTATTGAAGGCATTGAAATTGCTCCTTAACAGCATTGTGGAAAAACATATACTATGCTATATTGGAACTGATAATTGCGTTATGTGCAATATGCTATCTTTTTCTTATTCTGTTCCCATGCTCTCCATGACAAGGGAAGCCACACCTGGGTGTGGGTGGCAAAACCACACAGGTTTGTAGCCTGGATAGGATAAAAGGGGAAGATGGAAGGCGAGTTGGTTCTTCTGCTTGCTGCCTCCTGCCTGCTCTGCCATGGACTGTTCTCCTCCACCTTGCTGCCCTGCTTTGAATCCAGCTGGCTGCTGACAGAAACCTCTACAAACTGTGAGCCAAAATAAATCTTCCTTTAACTTGTGAATGTTGAGTATTTTGTTTCAACAATGAGAAAATAACTTAAGGCAGTGGTGGCAACACTTCATTACAGAGAGCACTTTCTCAACCTTGGAAAGCAGGTGAGCTAAATTTGTATTCTTAAGCACCCCACACACACATCTACACACACACAGAGGTGTTCAGGTAAACGTGTGTCAGAGGTTCTGTCCTTCTAACTTTGTTTCTATTCTCTCCACAAAATCTTGATAAATCAGTTGGGTCAACCCAGGCAAACATTGGCTATGGACCACTCGAGAGCAGGAGTTCTCGAAGGGGGAAAAAAAATAGAGTTGAAACCTGATAATTTATAGAGGTTATGATTCATAGACATGATGCAGTTCCCAGCAAGCCCACTCAATGGCTTTTTCAAGGTTAACCAAGCAGGAATGCACTTCATCATTCTGAGTACATCTGTCGGCTTTCAGTTCATTTCTTGTTTGAGAAATTTCCTTGCTTACACTGAATGTTGAGCTAATGAGGGGTCTTAATGGAGGAAGATACACAGTGCCATTTATTTCACTCAGTGTTCAACTTCAAGGTTAAGTAAGCATAATCCCCATGATGCTTAATCTTGATTAGCAACTTGATTGGTTTGTCAGCTGCCTAGGAGATTAGTAAAGTACATTTCTGGGTCTGTCTGGGTGGATCATAGGGTGGGACCTTGAGAAATATATCTAGTCCTTGGTGTTTCTTCTCTAGCCCTGTTAGCTTGCTCTGGTTCCCACCCACCGTAGTTCTATCATGCTTTTCTGTCATGAGGCTCTTGCCCCCAGTTGACTATGGACTGACACCTTTGAAACTGTAAGCCAAATAAAACATTTCTTACTCTTAAATTGCATGTATCAAGTATTTTGTCTTAGAAACAAATGTTAATTTATTCAAACCTTCAGTATTCTACTTCTACTTTCTGGGGGTTGAGACCTTATAAGCAAATAGAGGTAAAGACTGATTTGCTCAAGACATCCAGCATCATTTGTAGCAGGTTTTGCTTTGTGTGACATTTAGCCATTGAATGCTGTTACCTCACACTTGCTCTCTCAACCTCATCACTGTTAAATTTAGAGCTAGATAATTCCGTGCTTGGGGGAAGTTATGCCATACATTGTTGGTTGTAAGTAGCGTTCATGGCCTCTCTCTACCAAATGCCAACAGCGACGCATCTTTCCCTCAGTAATGACCATCAAATTATCTCCAAATGTTGACAAATGTCCTTTGGAGGACAGAGCCGCTCTTTTTCCAACTTACCCCCACCTACTGAGAGACCCCAGAATCCCAGAAGCCTACAAAGTATATAAAACATTCCAAGAACAAAACAGCACATTTCTAATCCTGCAAACCCATGAAATATTTACTCTAGAAATCCAAGGAAATGTTTTTTTTTAAAGCGGAAACTGAAATATGCAGAAATGACCCTGGGTACCATATAGAGTACCTGGTCCATTTCTCTCTGACATTCTTTCCATTTTTTGATTTCCCAGAACAACTAAGCACTTTTGCTCTTTTCTGCCCTCTGCCATGATATTTTTGCCTGGTGGCAGCCAATGGACTGAATCCCTTGGGACTGTAAACCAAACTACACCTCTCTTTCTTTAATTACCAATTGTGAGTATTGTGTCTCAGCGACAGTAAAGCTGACCAATACAGGATGTATGCTTCCTGTCACATAGCAGGATATTAAAATGTGATGAACAGTGAATGAAAACAGAGATGCATGGCCATAAAAGTAAAGCGAACTGTACTTCATCTCGTCTTACTTCTGTGAGGACTTTTGCGGGTTCATGGACACAGAGGGAGAAAGGGAAGGAGAGGGGGAATTGGAGGTGGAAACTAGATTTTTGAACAAGGTGGAACTCATTTGCCTTCAGTTCACACTCTAAATTCTTAAATATTTACACATATAGAGCTGTTCATATTCTTCCATGTTCCAAGTTCATGTTCACCTATGCATAAAATATATGTTGTTCTCCATTAAAAAATAATGTTGATTATCGGGCTTTACCTTCCTCCACAAACTCTGCCTACACCATGCCATGCTTTGCCTTTACTTAAGCAATGATGCAGTGGAGTGAACTCCCAAGGATTTGGTGTCTCCTATTCCACCAAATCCCACATAAAGCCTCTTTGGTTCAATCGTTTGTCCACAGTAGTGAAGAGACTCACCCTGGAGCTTTGTTCTCTTGCTGTTGTTGTTGCTTTTGTTTGCAACAAACAAGATAACTTCATTTTCTATTTCTTCATAAAATGTTTTTTAAAAAATATCGTATAAGAAAAAATGAACTGTTTTGATTAAATGTCTTGCCATGTCATCTTAGTGCTTTTTCTTAAAAATGGCTTGTCTTTTTGTGTAAAAAATAGAATATATTCTTTTTAAAACATTATGGAGTTGAAATTATATAAAATTAGTTTTAAAATAACAATTCATTCAAAAGAGGGAAACAGCAAAATCTATAATTATTGTGAAACAACATCTCTTTGTGAAAAAATCAATCATGATTTGCTGTTTCTGCATCTATTAGTTTGCATTTTCTAGTGTTCTGTACATATGAATGTGTATACTTATGTATTAAATTTATTATATTACATTAGGGTTATGGTTTAGTCAGTTTTTCCTATGTTATGTTTAATGGATGCCTACATGATTTCAAAATGTACTTACAGTGTAATATACATTTTTATCTGTTTAAAGATTTTTATGGTCATATTTCTGTCCTTTAAGTGCTGTCCATTTTTCTATAACAACAAATTGATAAAAATGCAAACAAGACAGCAAAAGAATGTGTGTTATTTCTATTTTTAGCTTACATTTTAGGAGGAAAGTATCTACTTCAAACATCAAAAGACAAAATAATGGTTCTGACACAGTCAGTGAGGCTAATTTCAAGCATAATTAGAGATAGCACCTAAGAAGATGTCAATTGTCTAATGTACAGGAGATTTACACATATTTTAGCCAGTTAGATATGTGCACATCTACTTTTCAGATGAGGAAACTAAGACTGCAAGTTTTAAGTGAGTTTCCCTAGACCTGTTAACTAGTATGCAACAAGTAACTCCAAAAATATTAGAGACAAAGATGAGTTCTAAGAAAGAAGAAAGAGTGGCTTTGTAGTTCAACTCAAATCTAATTTTACACTGAAATTTGTATAATTAATATCCTGAGACAACAGATAAAATTGTATTTAAACATAAATTGCAAAATGCATTCTAAAGCCATATATAAATCATTTACAAAACAATTTTCATGTGTAATTATTTTTTTCCACTGGTACTAAGTAGTTAATATAAGCAACTGAGGCTGGAGACCGTGGCCAAATACTTAGGGTTAGAATAGGCTTCTCATCTAGCACAAGAAATCACAGAGCCAGGGACATTAACTAGTACATCAGATAGCACACAAAAGGATATTACAAGTTTTGCAACAAAAGTGTCTATTTTATGCTACATTCATATAAATTTTTAATAACAGCAGATACATATTATCAGTAACATATATACATAAGTATATTCAAGTATTCCTGATAAATTATATATAAAATATACTTTCATACTTAAGAAATATTAGTCTTAAGGAACTATGTATTTAAGCCCTGTAATATGTAGACAATACAGCTTTATGCTAGGTATGCTATTTTTTGGTTTGTTTGATTTTTGTTTTTGTATTTTTTGGCACAGGCCTGTCTAGGTAGTTCAGGCTGGCCTTGAACTCACTATGTATCCCAGGCTGGTGTTGAGTTGATAGAAATCCTCCTGCCTCAGCCTCCCCAGGGTTGGGTTACAGGCATACCCTATAATGCCTGCCTATATAGCTTTTAAGGGAATATTGACTGTTCCTAAAATAATGAACATGTTTGTTCCAACCAAGAAAACTGACTGAAATGAGGTCCCAACAATTCAGCCATCTCAATGTCAGACAAATAAATAGCACAGAAAAAGAGCAGGAATTCTGATCATATGTATCTTCTGTGATTGTTCAAGTGATCTGTGGCATGTGCTTGTCCAAGAAGAATAGAATGTGTATGTGCTTTCACTCCAAAATGGATGTCTAATATAAAGATAATATTTAATCATTTTGCTTTAAGAGTTAATAATGGAAACCATATTAAAATTAAAAATATGAAAAAGATAATATTTATTGTGAACTGTGATTACAAATATTAATTACAAGATCTGTAGCCACTAAAGAATATTGATTTCTTAGTCCCGTATTCTTCTAGGTTCACTTAATGGAGTCAGAGAGAGGGTATGTATCTTACACTCTAACACAATGTGTGATCCAAGAATATGGTGCATATTTAAATAAAAATTCAAACAAATGTATTATAATAAAAGAGACATTGCCATTAAACTCTTCAAATCACACCTTCCCCCGAATCAGACACACTTAGCCCATTATTCTTGCCACTCTCTGAAACAGGTCTGGACGTTCTTTTTCATGTCTCTATGAAGTATAATCAAAAGCAAGGTGAAAGCTTCTGCTGCACATTCCAATTGCAAGGCGGGCTTCAGAAACATTACCTCGGGAAAACATTCCTGTGTACCCTCCTCTGCCTTATTCACCGGATCTGGCCCTGTGGGACTTCGAGCTATTGCCCAGAATCAAAATGATCAAAAATGGTTCCAATCGATCCAGGACATCAGTGACAGCAAGACAGTGCAACTAAAGATGGTGCCAAAGGAGGACTTCTTGAGTTGCTTCTTAGAAAATGGTGAGCATGATAAGAGTGTGTGCAGGCACATTACTCTAGAGGGCCCTCATTCTGTGACACTATTTAAGGGTCTGAAAACCACTGATAAAGCAAACACACTGTAAGATATAGTATGATGGCTTGAAGTAGAGGTTGTCCCTTAGCCAGTGACTTATTATGTCCTGCAAAGATGGGTTGGTGGTGTATGCCTGTAATCCCAGAACTCTAGAAGCTGAAGCAAGAGAATTAGCTTGAGTTCAAGGACAGCCTGGGCTACATGGTGAGTTCAAGACTGGGCTAAAGTGCATAGCAAGGCCCCGTCTCAAAAAATACTAAACCAAATAAACAAAAAAGATATGTTCTATGAGCCAAGAATGGTTTCAATATTTTTAACAATTTGAATAAAAACACAACAACAAAGAAAAATATGCCACAGAGACTTTATATGCAACAGAATGCCAAATATATTTCATAGCTACCCTTTTAATAAAAAAAATTTGCTGATATGTAGAGTAAGAGATCAAAATCTTTAGTGAAACACTTGAAGATAAATTAATTCAACAAAATATCTTGTGCCTTTAATTTTCTGCAGTCAGGAGGTTTAATTATTACTCTATTAATTGTAACATAAGCAGTAGGACTGAAAGTTGCTTTTCTGATATTATTTTATCATCCAGGCTAAAATGTACTCTGCCAATCTGTAGCTGATTTTTCTCTACATTTTCTCCTGCAAGATAGCTGAAAATCAAAAGCAAATTCTCAAGTCACTTAATGGTTTAGAGAATTGAAGCAATAAAAAGTGGGACATTCCAAAATTTTTCTAAAGGTTGTATTCTAATGAACTTTATAAAAAGAAAATCTTTTGGTAACCCTGGCATGTAAAATAATATAGAAATGGAAAAGGAGAAAACTTAATATTCTACTCTGATACTGGCTTAAGAAAAATGGTTTTCATTCAATTTCCTCTTAAATATATTTTATTGGTATATGCCTGCAAAACATAATATGAAATACATAATGAGTACTCTTGCTTGAAGGAATTAATATATATATATATATATATATATATATAGTCGTATCATATCTTGATAATTTTTGATGCCATTTCTCCCCCTTATTTGTCCTCAACCCTCTCTTCACCTGTTTTTCTTCCACAGTTACCTTTTGTTAATCTTTTCCTTTTTGATAATTAATGAAATCAGAAATTTAAATTACAATTTACCATCTTATAAAAAATTACCAAATGTAACAAAACCAAACGTAACAAAATACAATGTTCATCACAAATCAAGAATAATTATTTTCAAACAATTATAAATAGATAAACTATCAAAGACACTATAATGCAAAATTCAAAAGTTGCTTATTATATTAAACTAAAAGTTAATTATATTATCTTCCTTCAAATTTGGCTGGAAATCATTACCAATTGCATATAAATATGTGAAACATAGAAGACCTTGGGAAATACTGCTAAGCAATAAATCAGAGCATCAAAGGAATACCAATCAATTTTTAATAATTATAATATACTGTTTTTGTGCATTGATAAATTGATTAGTTCATGCATTAATAATAACATAGTAATACATGTTTAATGTATAATATAGGTCAACTGGACTTCACCATTTATATATTTCTAATTTATCTAATCTCATCGACTAGACTTTTCCATGAAGAAATTTTTAATAAGTCATCAGCTTATAACCATGAATGTTCATTAAAAATATCAATATCTTGTACCAGTGTCCTTCAGTTTTATAGCACTAAAGTGAAGTCAGCAGAAGAGATTAGATGTCTGGAAATTTTTCAGGATCTGCTGAGCCATCCACAGTATAAAGGTAAGTTTCTTGGTGGTAAGGAGTAGTCTGTAAGTGGTTGAGACAGAGAGAATCAAGCCATAAAGAAGTTCATAGAAAATGCTGAGTTGAGTTCAGATTATTTACAAGGTCACACTTTTCTGTATCTTCATGATTCTTTATATATTAAATGGATAAATGCTTTATTCCTCCCTAGGTTATTTTCCCCAAAGACCTCATCTTAGGCCATTTATGTTCTGGTGGTCGTAAAGATAAACTATCAATTCGCTGAATCATGAGTTAAGTTTGAAATTTTCTGATAGTTGCTGCCAAAAGCAAACAATAGTTCTGAGCCTGCAGACTGTGTCTGACTCACTGTAAGCCCTAGAAGTTAAGATGCATTCCCAGTTCACTTGCGTAACTCCCCACTTTCTGATCTTTGGCTCACAGTTAATACCCATTTTCCTCTCTGATGCTATTAATCACAGTTTTCAGTGTTTGTTTAATCCTTTATGCACCTAAAGCACACAAGGGTACTAAAGGCAAGATAAAGTAATTTCCTACATATTTTTCTTCAAGCAAAATAATAATTAGCTTTCCAAATTAGAAAATACTAATGATATTACAATGTTCACAAATCCAGTATTTTTCCTACCATTTCTTTTCGCCCAAACTATGGCTTGGAGTAGGTACACTCCAAACGTCAAAGAATGGAAGGTGAACTGTGGGACTTAAGATCAAGACTGCTTCCAGGTGAAAGCCAGCAGCGATAAGGACAGAGGTTATTGGAACAAGGTTTTATGCAGGCTCTAATGTGAGTAGTAGGAACGGTCACATGGAATTTATTCTCTTCTCTATTTTTTATAATTTTGAACCTTAAAATTACTTTTAAAAGTCTATATGCCTAAAGTAAATTACAGATTAATTAAGTTCCTGGTTCTGGTATTGGGATCCAGATATTGGTACATGACCAAGCTTCCCATGGTATACCAATAATACACAGCCTAAAGAGGGCACCATTGGCCCCAGCCCTTATTCTCCAAAATTGGCATTTTGGAGAATAAGGCATGACGGCTTTTATGTAGGCAGAGGACCAAGGAACAGTGAAGCAAGTAACCGTATTAAATATCACAAAAGCCCTATTCTCTAGGTGTGTCACTTCTTTCCTCTTCTTTCAGGTAATCAGTGAGCAGATCTGGAGGAGAGAGCTGTACTCCTAAGAGGCTATCCATAGTATGTGAGGAGCTCTAACTGAGGGAAGGAAAGCGAAAGTAGCAAGAGAACTGGAAATAAGAGCTTGACACACTCCCAGCTAATTCATTCCTAAGGGAACAGAGACACCAGCCTCAGCCTGACTAAGGCAGCTTGTAAGCACATGACACAGAAACTGGGAACTAACAGTGCTGTGTTGTCCAAGTGCAATTAGACCTAAAAACTTTTTTTTTTTTTTTTTAATTTAAGAGGAAAAAGAGAAAAACACAAAACAAACCAAAGAGGCGTAAGGGTACACGCAATACAGAACTACAAAACAAAACAAAACAAAACAAAACAAAACAAAACAAAACAAAACAACATAACAGTAAGAAATTACCTGCTAGTAGATTACACACTATCTTCTTGAAAATAGTTCCTCAAATCACAGTATCAAAGAACACAAGGTGGACATTCAAACAGGGAGACTGCAAACAGCTGTGTTCAATGTTCTAAAAACATTGATAAAGTCAGCTATTTAACACCCCCAAACACACTTGCTGTTATATCCGTTAGAGCTCTTTTTCTTTTTTTTTTTTTTCCCTCTCTTTTTTACAACAAAATTTACACATCTTGGATTTTATTACTCCTTAGTGCTTATTACTTTCTTTGGGGGGGGGGAGAATACAGTCAAATATGGCAAAACAAAGCTGTCAGTCAATACCAAGGATAGACATAGCACATGGTGTAGAACAGAGTACAAGTTTATCAACAATGGTTATCAACGTTGTCCCTTGTTTCCTTAAAAAGAATTGTCTATCTTATTAGATATTATAAAGTTGGACAAAACAGTAGAGAACAAGACCAATAAAACTTAGGCATTGTAAACATTACAGGACTTCCAAAGAAGACAATAGTCAAACCAGAATGGGTATCTTAGTGAATCTTATTGTCTTCAAAGTAGTTGCCTATGTCTTCAAACTTGATACTATCATATAGAATGGAACAGATAGACCTAAAAACTTTGCATCTTAATTTAAAGCTGGAATTTTAATGTATATCCTTTCTGTCCCTCAAAACGTGACCACATTGAAAACATGTGAAAAGCTTATTTTCTTAAAAGGTTTCTAAATGAAAGCAATTGTATACAGAAAGTTATAAGAAAATGTGAAGTATTGGACGGTAATTCATTCATGTGTTCCACTACGCCAATCATCATATTTCAGTTGTTTTAAACTATGTTCATTTTTTAGGAGAAGAATTCTAACTTTGGTATCTATTACTAAAATATATATTTCAAAATAGAAATTTATGTCAGTCAGATTGATGGGAAAATAACACTAATAAAAGGGAAAGATTCAATTTCAAATAGGGGTCAAATATTTGCATACAAAGAACTGTCAACGGAGATTTTCAGACCATTATCATTACTAATAATACCTTAAAAGCTAACAATGTAAAAATCCCAAGGGAAGGGAATATTCAAACTGCGTTCACAATTTTTTTTCAACGAATATTTAAACGTTAATAGTTACTATGGACAATGTCTGAGATGGCTACTGCGCCAAAGGTTTCTGGTGAATTAAACTAATTTAGTCTTAACGATCCTACAAGGTTGTGCTTATCAACTACTTTTGATTTGTGGGGAAACAGAGGCATGAAAATCATTGAGTAACCTCCAAGGTCTGTAATTATATAGGTAATGAGGCTGGAATTACGATCTTCAGCAGTGTAGTTTCAAGTGTAGGGCTCATAGTGGCAGAAATCAGATTCTATGAGGCTGGAAGCTGAAGCAATTTACATAACCCTTCCTAACCCATGTACTACAAAATTACTAGCACAAAATTAGGTACAGGGCTGTGGAAAGGGTACATTAAATGAAGGCTTCTAAAACATAGTCTTTATCAGTTTACCTTTGATGTTAGTAATCCATCTTTAATTAGATACTGTGCTATAAAAAATATTAAAATAGAAAAACAGTAGGAAAATATATTTTAAGAAAAGTTCAGTTAATGGAAATTTTTAAAAACATTAAGAAAAATCACAAGAAATTATACAGTAGTTGTTTACATGTTGAAGATTACATTTGCATTTCTTCTCTGTACATAAATGTTCCAAAGTTTCTACAATGACCATAAGTTACTTCCCATAGCTGGAAAAAATAACAAGTCTTATTTTGTCTTAAAATACAGGGTGAAGGCACTTTATTTAATAAAGCTACATGGAAGTTCAAAATTTAAGACCTCTCATACATATAAACTACTATGAAAGGATTGGAGAAGACAAAAAATAAACCAGAAATTTACTCGAACTCTCAGACAAACTTAATAAATAGAATTGGGATTTTTTTTTTAACTTTAAATCTAGGATTTAGATGTAGATTCTAAATTTAGGATTCAAGTTGAATACTAAAAAAAGAACTTAACTAATAACAATGAAATATAGCAGTTTCCAAAGCACAACGTATTGGCTGTGATGGGTCTAGTTAAGTTTAGGTAATTATTGACCAATAAGAAGAGCAATCAGAGTTTTGCTATTTGAAGCAATGCTTTTCAAAAATACATATCATTTCTATTTACTTATACACAGAGCAAGGATTTCCCAATTTGCTTCAGTTGATAGTCAATAAAAGTCCATTTTTCACTATTAAAGAGTGAGCCCAAACTAAAAAGAACAACAATCTTAAATTTAAATGAGTATGAATTTAAAGTTGTTGCTCATTTTTGCTACAGAGCATTTGGTAGAGACTTTGTAAACAAGATGACTGACTGTTTAATGCTAAGAATAGTCCTATAAACAATCTCACAGCAACTGCAAATGTACAGAAAAGCAAGCACTTTCAACCTCCTGTCACTTCTCAGGAAACTGCCTGTGAGACTGGACTTAGAGGTGCTATAGGCACCTTCCCTGAGCAACAAGACATCAACCTCAGCTCTATTTGAATAGATGTCTTAATTCAAAGGTAATTAATATGCTTTTGATGCAAATGAATAGATATCCTAATATAGATGCTTACTAAAACATCAAATACTATTGTTACTGAAAGGTTTTGGCCCAGACAGGACACTGTAGCCAGGAAAGCCACAGCCGGAAGCAGGAAGCCCCATCTTGCCCTGCCCCTAGGAAGTTACCTGTGACGCCATCTTCCCGCCCCTGGGAATTTACATATGGCGCCAAACCTAGGACCAATGGGCTACCTGTGCATCCCTAATGCCCGCCTTAGGTTCCACCCCAAACCGAGGCTATTTACAGGCCCCCACGCCGCGTGTCTGCCGGAGAGATCGCCCGACGCCAGCGGTGGGGTGCCGGTCATCTCTCTCCGTGTTCTCAGAATAAAGGCCGCTTTTTATTTTATATTTCTCATCTTTTGTTAATATTTTTCATCTTTTGGAAATAACTCTATCAGTTACGACCTAAAATGTGAATGTACTAGTTTAATGTTGGTCTAAATTTACTAAAATCTTAAATGTTTTGTCAGAAATTTACAGATTTCTTCTAAAATCAGTGGTAGAGGGCTTGACTAAGATGCGAGTGTGCCTGGATTTGCTACCTAGCACCTAACGGAAAAATTGGTTATGCTGTATGATTGTTATTTTACCTAGATCACATCAGTGTTATGGAAAGAAAGTAATAAGAAGTAATCATTTCTGAGCATTGATAATGGCTTGGTTACTGAGTGTCAGCATCTTTTATGAAGTTCACATGTTTGAATGCATCTCATTATTTGTTACATCAAAATCAAACTACATCTTAGATAACAGACATGCTTATTTTGGTTCAGTAGCATATTTACAGATAGTAAATTCATTTCAGATTGCCAGTATTTCAATTTCTGAATTATATTGATTAGAAGTCAAATTCACTAAAAGAAGATATTTGAGTAATTAAAAAATCACTTATATTAAGATTCATTTCATACTTTAGTGAGTTTTGTTTGTTGTTATTAGCTATCTTTCATGTAATGATATGATAGTATTCTTATTTTTTCTCTGATGATACACACACATAAGTATACCTATAAAAATATAATCTTTTCCCTTTTTCCTGCTTGTTTGATCATTTTTATGCCAAAATCTTGTAACCTGAACAAATACTTCTAAGATAACAATATGCAATATATGAACTATTGGCAATTTCCTATTTTTTGGGAAATTGAATCCATTTCTACCTTTTGTTTCATTTTGTTGTTTTAAATAAAAAATAATCATTTTAAAAAAGAGCCAAAAGGTTTTTAAGAAGCTGACTGCAAAGTAGAAACTAGTAAACTCTGTGAAAGGCGGGTTAAAACAGTTCTGCTTTGGGGGATGTTTATCTAAAAAGCTCTGTAAGCTTCCCCTGAAGTGCAGTCCTTTGCTATTTTGTTTTGTTTTAAAGGCTCTGACCTAGGAATGGGTGGCGCAGGTTGTAAATGTGACTCCCTCCCAGCCCATCTTCCCCTCTGCTTCTGAACTGCTGATGGTAATGAATCTCCCTCTCTCAGCTTCAACTGTTGCATTCAGTTATCATCAGGAGCAGACATCAACTAGGACTCTAATCTTGCTCTGATGGATAGAATACTAACCTTTCACAAGATTAGAGACACAAGGTGCTCTGGAGATAATAAAATTCAAATAGGTTTATTTCAAAGGGCAACCCAATCTCACTTTTGTTCATGGGTCACTTGACAGATCATTTGCCAAAGCAGTTTTGTGTCTTTCCAAGCCAGGTTCTGGTTCAATGTGCCAAAAATGTCAAATAAGGGGCCCTCAAAGGCCCAAAGCCTGAAGTTCTAAACTAGAAACAGGGAAAGTTGTGAATAACATCATTTTTTTTTTTTTTTTATAGGTGAGAAAACCTTTTCGGACAATAGTTCTACTTCACTTAATAATAAATATACTCAAAAGGTAAGTTAAGACTAAATCACATTGAAAATATCAGTGCTTAGTATAAGTCTTGGAATTGGTTAAGTGTAAATTCCAGAAGATTATTTTAAAAATTTCACTTGAAATAAATGCCTACTAAAAATAAAATCACAAGTTAAAACAAAGGCAATATTATATACATATTTAGTTAACACTTCTCTAGAAATAACATGTACTGTGAAGATATACAATATACACAAAGAAATTAAGTGCCTGGCATATAGTAAATGCAATGTAATTATAAATTATGCTTATTAGTTTCTCAATAATAAAATGATCATATTCATTATTATTCATTGAAATCTGTCTTGGTTAATTAGACATGAACTTGCAGGCACAGAGGCAAACACTCGTAATCCTAACCGCTCAGGAAGCTGAAGCCATAGGATCACAAGATCAAAACCAGCATGGGCCACACAGGAAGATGCCATTTCAAAGAAATAAAGAGATAAAAGAAACAAACATTACTTTTCTCATCATATCAGTCCGATGAGTTCTTATGAAGTATCTTGATTGAGGAAGTCAGGAACATTGGTAACGAAAAGAGATGGAATATGATGGGTGTGTTGTATCTTGGATTAAGAAGATAACTTAATGGAAATTAAAGGACTATAATGTAATAAAAGTGATCCCATAAAAATTGTGCCCCCTTTATGCCCCTGAGCTAATCATTTACCTCCTCCACAGCTTATATTTATCTATCACATCATCCTGTTTGCGATCTTTGGATGACTGAAGATTAAACACTCTTTAATTAAGTGCAACAAATAGCTTTCCCTCCTGAGTAATCAAATGATGTTACTTAAGTATGTTGGTTTCAAAATCAGCTCAGATGTGCCTGGTATTTTTGTTCTACAATAGAAAGTGTGGTTTAGGGTAGAGATACAACCTAAAAAGCAGGGCTGTAAGCTAGTTGACAGTAATGTGATCCTTAATTTATTTTCACATTTTGCTCGTAAAGACATGGGTTTCTTTGTGCCTGTTTTTTTCTTTCCTTCTTTTTTTTTTTTTTTTTTTTTTTTTTTTTAGTATTAATCACCCATCAATTCCTTCCCAATTCATTTAGGTCACACTTCTGCCTTTTAAAAAATCACTTTGAATTCTCTTTTTAGAAATTCTGTTACAAGCTTTGAAAGATAATAATCTCCAGCCAAGATTGAGATATCCTGCACAACTGTCCCTGGAAATTGATGGAAAAACGAGGTGCTTCCAGGATAAAGAGGAACTGGGGGAATTTGCAACCACCAATTCAACCCTACAGAAAGTATTGCAGGATATTCTAAAAAAAAGAAAAATACAAAGAACCCAGAAATAGTGGCGGGGAGGCCACAACGAATGGAGCAGAGAACAAAATGAAGAAGACAAACTGACAGCTACTGACAGAAAAAGAGCTCAACAGAAATGAGACAGAGAAGATTGGATGATAGGAACAGCTATTTTGGAGAAAATGGTAATACTGATTTAGTACCATCTTGTTTTGAAGTCTCATCTAGCTTTTGTTCTTCTGTCTCCAATGGTCTAAACAGGTTGTATCTTAGTGGATTTTATTATGTACGATAGTATAAGCAAAAACCTTTTAAAGACAAGGAGATTATACAGAAACCATTGTTCATTTTCTGTTAGTCGATTCTAAACACTCTGTAATGCTGTCATTCTCTTAAATGGTTTTACACTGTTTTGATATACTTAATGCTACAGTATACGAAGTTGTACTCAAGGACTTCAAGGAAAGAGTCAATATGGTAACTACTTTTGGGTCAGAATTATCTGGTGGTGAAACACTATTCTGCTTAAATGGTTATGTTTTGATCTGCCCTGTTTCGCTGTTATGCCCTCTTTTTTTCTCAATCTCCACTCCATTACTTACTTTTTTATTTTTATCTGTTTAATTAAAGGGAAAAAAATAGCAGGATATTATATAGTAACCCACTTTGACTTTCTATTATCTCGATTTGAAGCCCTGTATTACTCTCACCATCTTGTTTTTGACTGAGGTTCCTCTATTCTGTTTTGCTGGATAGTATCAGGTTCGAAAGTTTAGGCATCAGCTGAGAAGATAATGAGATTCATTATAACGCCCATTCTCATTGACTTTTATCTACTTTTGAAGACCTACAATGTCTCCAATATTTTGGTTTTATCGGTTTTGTTCTTTACTGTTTTGTTCAATTGTATTACAATTAATGGTATAGGCAATTCTATTAGAGATAGCGGGAGGCATTATGGTAACCATTGTTGATCACCTTGTATTATGTTTTTATATTATCTATTATGTCCACCCTTTTGACTTGATCGATTCTGTTCTGTTATGTCACATTTGGTTTTACTCTCTTCCAAAAAAGCAATAAGAACCGTGGGAGCAATGAAACCCAAAATGTGTAATAGTCATTATACAAAAGAGAGGAAAAGAAAGTGCTCTAAACTATATAACTGCATGTATATTTAAGTGTATAAGATAAAAAATGATATCACAGAGTTTTATTGGATCATTGAACAGAACTGTTTGCAGTATCATTGTTGGAATATCCACTCTACAAGCTTTAATTTTGTGACTTGAACAATTATTTCTAAGATGGCAATATGTAATCCATTAACTAGTGATTTCCTACTGCGCATTTTTTTATTCTGTAAATCTGTATAACTTGTACCCCTTCACTGTTTTTTTTTTTCTTTTCTCCTTAAATAAAAAAAAAAAAAGGAAAAGGAAAAAAAAAAAAAAAGAAATTCTGTTAAAGACACTGTAAACAGTGCTGACTTTGTTTCAGGTCCCTAATGTGTGTTTTTTATTCTCTCATGAACCATTTGTTAAGAAAAACTCAGATCTACAATCAAACTTGTGAAAAACTTCTAAATAACATGAATTTGCCCCTATACTCTCTATTGACCAAGCCTAAGAATACTGTCTTAACCAGTTTGGTATCTACTTGGTTATTATTCTACCCCAGACTTTCTATTATTTTTCTGGAAGCTTGTTAAAGATCATTCCAATTGAAAAAGCAATGATAATTGTACAAAGGTCAAAGTTGGCTGTAATCAGTGGATCTTCCAGTCTATGGATTCAATCATTTTGTCAAAGAGGGAAATTAGTTTTGTTTGGCATGGCTTGTTTTTGAGCAGCCTGTGTTACCTGCTGCTTTGTTACACTCTGGTTGCTTGCAAATTGACTGCAAAATAAATTACTCCTGACTCTTTCCAAGAATGGACCTTAACCTTACAAGTAATTAATTCCAAGATATTTACTTCATTTTCCTTCCCTACAGTCATCTATGGTGACTGTCTTTTTCTGGTTCTCTGGATGTGTGCCCATCTGCCATAAATCTGAAAATTCACTTAAATGAATACAAGGTAATTTGATGTTGCATTTTATTTGGCATTAAGTGCTACACAGTTGTTGACTTCAAAGTCAAATGCATAAATCTTCATGGTTCCCAGAAAGAGGAATCATTTCTTCCAAATTGGTTTGACTGTAACAGTGAAGTTCAGACATGTGAAGAGAAATGCAACACTTAAACAATTGGTTATTTCCCACTTTCCTCATTGAAAAATAGGCAGGAAAGTATCTATATATGCAAAAATAACACTAATAAAGCCTAAAAACAAATCCTGTCTTTTCTTATACATCCTGCTGTGGGATTTTGTAGATCTAATCTTCAACTAATGTTTCCCCCAAGAGCAAAATGTTCTACAATCCTTAATACTTCACACTTGACTTTGGGTTTGGTATTTATTTTGAGTTTCTTTGAGTTGAAGAAGCACAGTCCTTTAAATGTCCTTTTTAAAGACTTAATTAAATAGCATATCTTAAAGGTAGCGCACTATCAACTAGTTTAGTTCTCCCATGTGGAAAGGTCATCTGACATTGTTTGCAGTTTGCAGCCGGCCATATTACTAATGGATCCTTTAACATGCAAACAATTCGTTGTTTTTTTTTTTTTTTTTTTTACACTCTTTTTTTTTTTTTTTTTTCTTTTTCTTTTTCTTTTTTCTTTTTACCGGTACTGGGGATCAAACTGACAACTGCCTGTTTGCAAGGCAGGTGCCTATGCCACTGAGCTAAATCCCTAGCCCCATGCAAACAATTCTTAAAGCCTAACTGCTACCATTTCAAGTTATATCCTTGGACCTCTATTCCCATTTGGCTATGGGTAGAAATCCTGGACCATCTGAAATTTAATTTAGAAATCTGGTAGGCAGTCAGATGAATATCTAATGAAAATGACTTGGGATAGCTTTATGAGCCTTTGACTCTTCTCTTTCTCTCCCCCTGCAGTTGGAATTGAATTTAGAACCTTATCCACACCAGGCAAAGGCTCCACTCTGAGCTCCATCCCCAGCCCCTTTCTGTGTTCCCTGAATGTTTCCAATTTGAAGCTATTTTTACAACACAATTCTTTCCCTAAGAGAAAAACAGAGACAGCCTATGAGGGTTGGCTGAGCCTCAGCAGAAATTCAGGTACCTTTAAATCTCTAGAAACTAAGAATGACTCACCTCTTATTCTCTTATTGTCCCTTTATCTCAGGTCTTATCTGTGGGGCCAGACTAAGCATGGACACTAACTAGATTGACCTTTGAGTTATTCATTCAAAAAACTTCATCTTTGAAGAAAACTTTCCCTTCTCCTCCTTCCTCTGACCTCACGGAGAGATATGTTCTGTGTAATATTACAGAAAAGGATGAAGCAATCAAACTTGCAGGAAACTTCTTGATAACAACAAAAAAAAATTATCCTTATGCTATTGACCAAGGCTAAGAACATTTTCTTAATTAGTACACTATATAACATTATTTTTCTTCCCAAATCTGTTTTTCTGAAGCTTATTAATGATCATTCCATTTGAAAATGCACTGATAATCATACAAATTAGTTTTCCAGCTTCCAGTTAGAGCTATTAAATATGTGTTTCTGTCTCACAGACATAAACGAATCTAGTCTTTGCTTAATCAATTATTAACATTTGGAATTGAGTTTTTATAACCAAAAAATTGTTCACTTCTGTTGCATAATACAGACACTGGTTGACTTGAGAAAGTGAAGTCTAAGTGGCCCATTTAATTTCATAACTACTGTGTTGTATGAGTCATCCATCTGCTCTCCATTAATTCAGACTCATAATTAAATACAAAATCATAATTACTTAAAACATTGCCTTTTACAGAGTGATTAGGGTCCCAGCAACTTTCTTTGGATGGACACCACTTACTGAAGACAGCACAGTACTGAATTGTGAGGGAAATATTGTGGGGTTTCAAATGTGGTGGGGTTACAATATCTGTGGTGAGACATTTGATCCTCTGTGCCTCTTTTTACCCCAAGTGGTACTAGCTGAGTGGGCCATGTATCAGTGTCATGGATCATGGCATTGAGAATGGTCCTGTTAGACGTCTGAGTTTTCTCAAATAGAAAAAATGCTAATCGCCTTCTATTAGATCATTGGGTATCAAACTGTGGTACCTTTATCAGGAATGGCAGACACACGTGGGAATTTGCTGAAATGCAATTCTGGGCTTCACTTTAGCTCTACTAAATTAGTAACTTCAGGTGTAGGGCCCAGTGAAGTCTTTTAATAAGCCTTCTAGATGATCTGCATCCACACGAAAGTTGGACAACTATGTAGTACAGGAGCCATCTCATTTGATCAGCCTATAAATATAGATGCTTTCAGCAACTAATTCATATTTGATCAAATTCCCCAGATAGAAGTATGACTTAGGAATGTGTGCTTAACTTCTGAATTTCACCCATAGATATTTAAATCTTTTAACCTCCCCAAAGGGATCCTTCCTTAAATCTCACCTTTCTATAATCCCAGTCATTTTTATTCATTAGTAGGAAACACCTGTAACAGCAGGAGCTACTTACATTTTAATTGTTTCTTGCTCCTCTAAATTGCTTGTCATTATAAAAGAAATGACAGAAGTGAAAAGGGAGAAGAGCAATGTGGCAAGAAGACTCTAGCCCATTTCCAATGTTTAATTGCTATACAATGCTAACAACAGATTAAAAAGATAAATCAAAAGTTTGCCGAAAAAAGTGAGGCCCCCAGTCAGTTTTATGGTTTCATTTGAGCTGCAAAGATATTATTATACACTCATTTACAAAACAATGAGCTCTTAGTGTTTATGAAAGTTTAATCTCTTGGTTTATTGCCTTAATATATTTCACATTGGTAAGGTTTACTTTTAAATGAAATTTCTGACTGTCTTATGTGGATGTTATTTTATACTGAGAATACAGACAGAATGAGTGTAACATCATAATTGTATTCATCTATGAAGCAATTAGAAGTCAGGGTAATTGCTTCTAGTTCTCACATATCTGCATACAAAGTAATAGAATTAATATTTTATCATTTGGCAGTATCCCTTGTTAGCTAAGAATTCTAACACTGTATATCTTCATTGTGTGTCCACAGGAATTTAAACAGATCCTATATTAATATTTACCTAAATCAAAAACTATGCCAAAGGAAAAAGTTATATGGAGTAATTTGACCCCCATTTCTCAGTGTACCCGTCCAGTGAATATGCAAAGAGACTGAGGTTTCCTGGACACTCCCCAAATGAACTGGACTAAAGACAACCAAGGGAAGGCTTCAAGACTCTCTTTTGCTGGGCATGGTGGTTCAGGCCTGTAATCCCAGCACTCTGGGAAATTGAGGCAGGAGGCTCACAAGTTCCAGCCCATCCTGAGCAATTTAGCAACTCAGGAGACTTTGTCTCAACATAAAAAAAATAAATAAATAAATAAAAGGAACTGGGGATATAGCTCAGTGTAAAGACCTTGTGTTTAATTTTGATTAGTGCAAAAATAAAATAAATATTATAAAACAAAAAAAAGAAAATAATGAAAAAGGACTGTTTCTCTACCTGCAGTTGTCAATTCCATGGTATTCTAAAAGGTTGAACCTAATTTAAAACTTGTGGCTGTTTGCCTAACAAAACTCCTATGAAAACACCCTTACAAGTTGTTACAAAGAGGAAAATTGAAGGAGCCAAAGGAGATCCATGATGACCTACAGGAACAGCCTGGCAAATGACTGACAAGATTCAAATTCTCAGCCAGAATCCTCAGGACTAAGAAGAGCTAAATGAGGACTTATAGCCTCATTTATTTTCTAAGAAGCTTAGGCTGGAGGGAGAGAAAAAGAGTCATAAATTAAATGGCACTTTGCTTGAATAAAAGGGGAACAAATGAGGGAATTAAGTTGAAACTCACAGCTCAACCATTGGACCACATTTAATTGGGAGATAAGCTATATTTCAACATTAAAAATATTATAAAAGATGGGCCAAATTAGCAATTAGGCTACTTCTTTTCAGTACATGCAAATAGATAACCTTTATGGAGAAAAACATAGTCAAGAAGAAGAATGGTCAGAACACATGAATGAATTATATGTGCAGCACATGCTATATATAAATTTATGCATTGTTAGCTCAAGTAGTAACCTTTTATTAAAATGCAACATACAGGAGCCTGAAAATGAAATCTTTTCTAAAAACTTGGGCAACATTGTAAAAATGTAATAATCTTTCAAAATGATCATTATTCCCCAAGTTGTTTTAGTACATTCTTTTAAATTCTTCATTATTCTCCATCTATCATTTTTAAATAACTTTATAGAGACATCGTTTATTTAACAAAGGATAAAATGCCTGTAATATATGTAAAGCACTTAAAAGTGGTACACGGTACATAAGCATTAAATATTACGATGATAATTTAAGTACAGAATTAATTTATGGTCAGTTTGAAAATCTTTTCCCTTTATCAGCAGCGTAAATAGTGACAGTTTTGAGATTTGTGCCCTTGCTCCTAATGAGTTTCCTTTCAAATTATTCTTAAACTTCATTTGTCTTTAGCATGTATTTATTATTCTAACTTCTTCCTAGTCCAGTTTTATCTATAAATCTGTGTATCTGTAATATTTGTTGAACTCGGAATAATTATAAAGCATTTACAATGTAAAGAGTTAAATGAAACATAATAACTTTTATAAAAAAGCTCATATACTTTTTTCGTTTATTAATATATTTTTGCCTATATATGATTATACTCACTGTAGGGAATTGGTATGTATATATTACATTACTGGTATGTGCATTGGTCTGCTAAACCATGTTATTAGAAGACAGGAAATTCTTTTCCATTCTCTAGTTCGCTAAGACCCAGAGAGTCAAAACCTAGAGTGTAAGTGATGTTCCTACATTATACAGCTCTTCAATGGAAAGCCAAATGGGACTGGAATTCAACATTACCCAAAGCATTATGGGAAGGTAAGATAAGTATCCAGGAAACATCCATGGTTCCTGATGATTAATTTAGGGAGGATGAAGAGTTGATATGGTCTTAGATACGTAACTCCATTATAGAAGAGAGGCAAACAATTTTATAGATAGGGCAGGAACTCTGGCAGTAAGCATTTTGGAATTCCAAGGAAAATCACTGTGAATTTTATGTGAGAAAATTAAATTATGCCATATGGATTTATTCATTTAAGTAACATAGAATAAAGGGAGCAAAACCAAAATGCTCTGAAGCAGTTGAGGATTTAGAACTAAATGACAGGAGAGGGGGTCAGAAAACAAAGTTTAGGCCTCAAAATGAAGATAGAGGAATAAATACATCTTAAGCAATTTGATCAGAAAATAATTCAGGTTTGTAGACATATAAAAATGACTTTTATTTATTTACATGTTAATAATTTTTGATTCTCAAAATATGAGAAAGTTTGAAGCACATGTGTTATAGGAAAGGGAAAAACATTTTCTTTGGAGAACTATTAGACTGAGCACATAACAGTTTAGGTATGATGATATAAGATCATATGAAAACCTCATGGTTCTCTTTCTTTTCTACTATTTCAAAAAGTCATCTAGAAACTAATTAAAGACTGGTTACAACATACTTGTCTTTTTTCATGTGATATCATTCTTCAAAGTAGTCTTACTAACATAAAATTCACCCACTTGAAATGTGTAATTCAATGTTTTTAATATAATCAGCTATTCTGCTCAGCTGCTCTAACAGGTGCAACCATCACTACACTGCATTTTAGAACTTTTCATCTTCCCCCAAAGCAACCCTGTTCATCACCTGAGCAGCCAGGCTGATTCTACCAGCCTTACCCCAGTCTTCTACTTTCAGCTCAGTGAAACCAGTTACAGGATGGGATTTCTGTTTCTGCAGTTTTGTGTCTGTATACCAATGGCTGTGCGTAATGTGATCTTTCATGAGTACTTCATTCCTAGATAATGTATCAAAGTTCTTTATGATGAGCTTTGTATTGGTATTAATTCACTTCTATTTATGACTGAATAACATTCCATTGTTTAAATAGTCTATACTTATCTACTCATCAATAATTTCACATTCTGGTTGTTTCTACATTTTGAGTATTATGAATTATGTTGCTATAAACATTTGTTTACAAGTTTGTATTTCTTTGGAGTATATAGTTAAAAGAAGAATTGTTGGAAAATATGGCAATTCTATGTTTAACTGAAGAGAAAAGTTCAACCTGTTCCCCAGTCACTGATTTTTTTTCCCCATTTCTTCAAAAATACTCGGTATCGATCACCTTTTTGATTATAGCACTCCTAGTGGGTAGGAAGACATGGCTTGCTGAGGTTTTGATTTGCATGTTCCTACTAGGTGACGATGAAGAATATGTTTTGTATTGCTCATTTGTATAAATTCACTGAAGAATGTCTAATGCTCATTTTCCAATATAGCTCTCTGTTGTTGATGTTCAAGAATGTTGGGGCTGGGGATTTAGCTCAGCGGCATAAGCGCCTTCCTTGCAAGTGTGCGGTCGTGAGTTCGATCTCTGGTACTGATAAAAATGAAAAAGACAAAAAAAAAAAAAAGAATGTTTTCAATATATTGTCTAGATGTTCTTCATCAAATACATGATCTATAAATATTCTCACCCTCCTCCCTTCAGTGCTGGGTTCAAACCTAAGACCCTGTGCCCACTGGCTATTGCTCTACCAATGACCTATCCCCCAAGCCATCTATCTCCTCTATGCCTCATTATTTTGCTGATAGTAAAATGTCAAATACAAATTAAGGAATCAATATAGAATAGGCTAGTATAGATATATTAAATGTGAGCCTAAATAAAATAATCTCAACTGAAGTTCTAAGTTTTTTTCTTCTTACAGAAAAATCAGATTCTGTTCTTTTGTTTCTTAGTTCATGAGAAATAACATACTGTAAGATATGGTGGGAAAAATGATCTCAAACAAGTGACAATAAAGCGTGTTCTGGAATGGAGAAAACTGTTACTTGGTAAACTCATATTTTTTCTAAAAATCAGAAAACAAGTTTTCTTCAGTTACAGTATGTAATTAATTTTCTCTTAGGTATCTCTATTTTCTACTTTAGGTATCCTTATAGTACATGTATTTTATTTATTACTTTTTATGATGCCATTTTCCTACTTTGCAAATAACTACGAAAATTTATTTTCATTAAAGTGGCTTTTTTGACAATCAGACACAGACTATGATGTGTTATGTTGCGGGAAGTACCTGACAGATTGACAGTACAAGGAACAGTGGGGCGGCTACATATAAATATTTCAGATTAGAAAACAAAATAAAACGAGACAAGACAAGACAACAAAACACTGAAGGAAAAAAAAAAACATAAGAATAGTTTCCACATTTCGGAAACAAAATCGAAGACAATGCATAAACTTTACCATGGTAAACACTGCATTACTGTAATTTCTCTTTTATACTCTTCATTTAAGATGAAAAAAAAAAGAAGCAGTCTTAATAATGAAAGTTGAAATAACAAATGAAGTTTCTGGGAAACTGAAATATAATCTCTTCAGAGACTCGGATATTATCCACTGTGACACCTGGAAGAAAAAGCATCTCAGTCATTTGCTGAGTGTGGAAGAGATGGAATACACGAAGAGAAAGAGAAAAGGGTCATTAGAAGAAACATTATGTGGGATTCCAAGGTATAGATTCCAACATAAATCTGTTCAGTTTAAAGAAGGATCTTTTTTTAAAAAATTTTTATTTGAAAGGAAAAAGAGAAAAAAACAAAACAAAACAAAGCAGTGTAAGGGTACAAGTAATACAGAACTAAAAAAAAAACCAATAAGAAATCACCAGTTAATAGATTACACATTATCATCTTAGAGATAGTTGCTCAAGTCACAGTATCAAAGCATACAAAGTGGACATTCAAACAGAGAGACTGCAAACAGTTGTGTTCAGTGTTCCAACCAAAAACATTAATAAGAAGGATCTTTTCTTTTCACTTTTTTTTTTCCTTTTTATCGATACCGGGGATCAAACTCATGACCACCTGCTTGCAAGGCAGGTGCTTATGCTGCTGAGCTAAATCCCCAGCCCCTTTAAAGAAAGATCTTAAGAAAGCTAGTGAACCAAAGCAGAGAACTTGAGGTGGAGAGCAAGATCAATGAAAAACCCGGCCTTTGCTCATTTGTACTTTCTACCTCTTCCTGATTTCTACTACTGCTACTTTTATAACTTATAAGAATCCCTTACTGATCTCTCCAAAAACCAATGAAACAAGAAGATGGGTTAGAAATTGCCATACTTTTAAAAGTCATTTTTTCTTCTTTTTCAGTTTGGACACGTAGGCGGTTCTTGGGTATTTAACAGAAACAGGAACAACACCAGTTAACAAAGTAGGGGTGAAGATGTCCCTGGAAGGCTGAGTTGAATGAGCAGAAGAGAGCATGAGTCACCTCGCTTCAGGAGTCCAAAATCCAGACAGTGTCTCACATCCAAGCAGACCAAAGATGCCAACTCAGAAGAGCACTCAGGAGAAATCAAATCCACTGGAACCACCATTGGAAAGTAGATATGACCATTCTTGCCATCTTATACAGCTTTTAGCTTCCTAAATACATGCTGATGCTTTCTCCTTTTTTATTTGATTCTAGATTTTGTGTTTATTTTAATGACATAGAGCTAGAACAAATCCTGTGGAAGATTATTTGTTCTCAGTGATTAATCCTCTGGTAGATGTCAACCAAGGACAACCCACAGCAACAATACTTGCTCTGCTACTCAGCCCTGAGAAGAAAATATCACTCAGATCTCATGAAGCAAGCCATTTCCTTCCCAAAAAGACAACTATGCTTGTACTTAGACTTTTTGGAAGTTTTATCCACAGCTTTTATTGATCAGTTAGCCATTTTAAAAATAACTGTGTCATTCACAGTTATTATGTTCTAATTTGAAGCAAATTTAATGTCAATCCATATAATCTAGCCAATCTGTAATTATCCTACCCTATCAGCCAAGTAACTCAAAAAATTCAAAAATAATACAACCTTATAGCATTGGCAAGCACATTCATGAATAGAAGAAATGTTCCAAAGCATTGAGAAATGCTGAAGTACGAAGTATGAGAAATCACTGCATCTAATTTTCTAGGTTGATCTTCCTGCTGATAGGATAATTTTTAGTGCACATTTTGAATTTGATTTCCTTTATTTTAACAAAATGTATTTCATGCACATTGTTTACAGATGGAATAACTTTCAAAAATGTAATAGGTTTTATAGGCCACATTCTCACAGAGATCTTGTACCATTCCAGTTCACAATAGATACTTCTCTGGCAAATATCAGTGTACAAATAACCTTCTGTAGTCTATTGGAGGTCACAACTTGAACCAGCTTACAGTTTGGTCATGACACTAATCTCTACTGTAAGGACAGTATCATTTTCTATTTGAGAGGCTGTTTGAGATGATCTAGAGATCATAGTGGAGTCTGAGTAATTCCTCTGACCCAGAGATGCTATTCTCCCAAGCCTCAGTTCAGTCCTTGAGGAAAGCCTCAGTCATATCCTTCTACATTTTTATACAAGCTGATATGACATGTTCACTCTACTGTATTTGGATTTGCCCATTATGAATAACCTCAAGTCTTCTTAGTTTATTTCTACAAAAAATGTATCAGTCTTAATGTCATGTATTCTAAGAGGCATTCATTTGGAAAACAATAGAGCAATCCTTATAAAAAATATGTTCACAGACATTACTTCAAGGTCTTTTGATATGTATTCTTCAGTTCTAAGAATACTAACATATTCATTCTAAAGTCATCTTCGTTCTAAAGACATGTGTGAGTGTGCATACATGGTAGAGCAACATTATCTATGTAGTAGTAGCAACAGTCAATATAAAATGTAAACTCTGTTAGTGGACTAGAAATGAAGATATGAGAAAGCAAACTCCGCGAGTTGAATGAAGGATTTTATCTGTCTTGTTCCCTAGAAACCTACAATTCCTTGGACAATGCCTACCACATGTTAGAGTTCAGTGTGTACGTGCTGTAGTTTTCCAGTGCCCAGGTAGTGTGTGATACTAATTCAAGAGTGCGAAGAGATTTCTTGGTAAAATATGGTTCTGATGTACAGTTATACACATTTTTGGTACTTAGATTACACTTAGATTACAGTTTTAACTTATTAAAAAGTTAAAATCAGTTTACTGATATACACACTATCTAGCTATCTAGCTATCTCTATATATATGCCCCATATTCAACTTTGTAAGCATATTGGATAAGCAGGACTTCGTGAAGGCCATGCTTTGAAATGGGTGACGTGATTGTAAAATTTATGACTTTACCACATGTCTGTGAGCACAGACCTACTAAACTTGAAAAAATGGGGATTCTGTGAATTAAAAAAAATGGGGATTCCGTGTTTAGAGTAGCAGAGGCAGACATGTTCACAGGCACAATTGCTTTCATGCATATAAATGTGAGCTCATCACTAAGAGAGAAGAGATTTGGTGTTCAAAACTTGGGCATGGAGCGGTAAAATATTATTGTATCCTGGATAGGTTTTTAACTTTCTACACATAAAGCCATTACTTTTTCTATTTCTTTTTCTTCTATCATTTACTTTATCTATGTCTATGCAATAGTGGTCACTGCTGTGGTTTCGCATTCCAAAGATCCTACAGGCTTTCTAGACAAATACATAAACATTAGTATAATAAACGCCCTCACAACTATTGTCATTTTAACATGGTACCAACCTGTGCTTTTCCCAGGGAGGTTCAGTGCATCTGTGGCAGAGAATACACGTAGCAGTTCGTGGCAAGATTTGCACTGCCTGCACATTTCTTTTCCTGCACTGAAAAACCTAATAGAGTATAATAAATGTCATCTGCTGCTTATTAAATCTTGTTTTTATATGGTTGACTGACCTAATTTCACAAGTTAAAATGTAATTTCTTATCACCTGTTTGGTTGAAACTTCAGTTAGCGCTGTCACACGCTTGCACATGTTAGCATGGCATTTACACATGTTCGAGTCAAATAATGGGTTCACAGAAACCCTGCGTCGGTTTTAAATCTAGTCCCAATTAGAAAAATACAGCTTCGAAGTAGTAAGTGCGGATTTTTTTCCCACACATTCATCACCCTCCTGATACTTGAGAGCAAAGAGATGACACCACATGACTTGGGCAGTGGTATCCTGGACCTCTTTATTACTAACAGCAGTTACCCTTCCACAACCACAATTTCAAGCATTCCTCTCTCTGACCACACCCCCATCCCTGCTGGTATTCACACAATATATAAACAGCATAGGTAAAGAACTACCAAACACAATCCCCTGTTCTTCCACCTCTGCCCTCAGGCACTTATGACCTGACTCCCTCCTTAGGAGCCTCAAAAGAAAGAGTTCCTCCTGCAGCCCTTGTGAAAACCAGCCCTTATCAACACTAACAAAACTGGAAGCTGTGCAAAGCAACTGGAAGCTGAGATCCAGAACATTTAATTTCCATGTTCTAAACAGTTACTCGGTTGTGACTACTGAAAACGAAACACTGATATGTTTGATACTATAGCATATGAAGTTATATTCAAATATTTCAAAGAAAAAGACACTATGGTAACTACTATTAAGTCGGATTATTTGGTGGTGAAGCACTAGGTTGCTGAAACTGTCATGCTTT
Organism: Cavia porcellus; assembly: GCF_034190915.1. Taxonomy (NCBI): domain Eukaryota; kingdom Metazoa; phylum Chordata; class Mammalia; order Rodentia; family Caviidae; genus Cavia; species Cavia porcellus. The sequence goes on along the minus strand of NW_026947487.1, from coordinate 39,819,946 downwards.
AACCTGTATTGTTATGTTGTTATGCCCCCTTTTATCTCATCCTCTCCCTTATTCATTTAAAAATTATTTAATTTTTTAAAAAAATATCAACCAATAAAAAATGCTGCTGGATCTGTAGGGAAAAAGAAACCCTTTACAACTGTTGGTTAGAGAGTAGACTAGTATAAACACTGTGGAAATCAGTGTGGAGATTCCCCAAAAAATTAGGATTAGAGGTCCCATTCAACCCAGGTATTCCCCTTCTGTGTATCTTCTCAGAAGGATTGAAAAACATCACACCACAGTGACATATATGAAATCATAAAGTTTAAAATATACAAGAGTCACTGTGAAATGGAAGGTAACTGTTCAATAAAAAGAAGAAACTAAGACAGGGAAAAAGAGAAAGGATAGAAGGGAAAAGAAAAAAATGCAAGTTAGTTATACCATTAGTGTCACTTAGTTCACTGAATAGGAAAGGTTGTGCTAATATTGATTGAAGAAATTTTTATGCCCATACTTTGTACTTGAGTGACTAAAGATAATGTTGTGTAATTTATCAACAATTGTTACTTTTTCATTATTTTGTTGTGAAAATTTGTTTTACCTTTTCTTCTTAATATTAACAAATAAAGTAATTAAAAAAAAAAAAAAAAGAAACACTCAACCATGTGCACTGGCCTTAGTTTAAATTCATGGCCTCTAAGGTGAAGCTAACAGTAGCATTCTGCCTGGTCAGTTGACCACATTTTCTTCCTCCCCATTCACTTTCTCTCTCACCTAGACCACTCTTTCCCACCTTTTCCCTGACCAGACTCTTATAGAAAGACACAAGTATCCTCCTACCACTAAGCTGTACTGCAAAACAAAAGAACATCATTCTTTTATAATTAACCCTGCATTGTGCTTTATATCTAGATATTCCCTCCAAAATCTCAGGCAGTCGTAGGTGGGGCTTTTTGGACTGACTGACTGTCGGATGTGTGATACTGAGATTAAGGATGCCCCTCACATCCTTGGGTGCTACTCACCCAAAGGTCAGGTAGCATGGATGGAATATAAGGAGCAGAAGGATTCTGTGTTCTGCTGCTGGTACCTGCTGCTTGTTTCCTTGCTGCTCTGCTGTCTCCTGCTTGTTTGCCATGAACTATTTCTTTTCTGCAATGTTACCCAGCCTTGGAGCCAGCCAATAACAAAATAAAGTCTCTACAAACTCTGACCAAAACATACCTTTCCTTCTTTTACTTCGGGTGTCTCACTGACTGGAAAAGTAACTAAGACACCCAACAAGACAGAATTCAATCATTCCTCCATTTACTTAGTCTTAGAGTCATTATGTAGTGCCTAACACAATCACAAAATACTCTGGATAAAAATTGGAAGCCTCTCAAATTATAGACGAGGAAACTCAGAGTTAGAATTTTTTCCTACCTGTTCTAAACATTCTATGAATATAAAGATTGTCCTGGGGAGTTATGCCCTTAATTGAGTTTTTTCACCTTGGTTTCATTTAACCTTGAGAAGATGTGCAAAAAGAATAGGCACATTTTTCACCAGAAACTATGTGCCCTTGTCACACACTGTGACAATGTGTGTTAGGCAGCAGGAATCCTGTGCAGACCTCAGAAATGCAGGCTCTCAGGCCTCTCCCCAGGCAAAGGGAATAGAATCTGCATTTTAGTGAGCACCCCAGTGATCATCTTTGTGAAAAAGCTCTGAAATTACTTCAGCATTAAATGACAAAAGAAGCAGTCCTGGCCCAACATTTATTCCTACTGCCTACATAATACCAAATAAACTTTCTCTTTTTTTTTAATGCCAGGCTACTTCTCCTTTCAAAGTTATCTGGTCTTTTTTGTTAGAATGTTGACTCGTGGAAATTCACCAGGTATTCACAATTCATCCTTTTGAGTCCGAGAAAGTTCGGAGCTTTGATTTTGTTGATATCAGAAACGGATGCACCAGCACATCAGGGCAAACCTCATACATTTTAAATTAAGATGGTGCATGAGAGTTAAGATGAAAAAGCTTAAGCTCTTCTTGGAATGGCAAAGCCAGAGGCAAATGTAAGCTTGGCACCACAAAATCAAATATGTGTTGTGGTTTTATTTCTTTCTTAAGCACTCATATCTCTTCAGCCCTTTCAAAAACGACAGATTTCACTTTGGGGCCAGGAAGAGGTTAAAGCCATAAGGTTCATATTATCAAATTTAGGAGAGAAACGTTTGTGTTACTGGGAGGAAGAAAGAAGCTTCCTCCTTCCTCATCCTTTGTTCGTCTTGAAATTACTTCTGAATCCTTCCAGCAATGGAAAAGTGTTTTCGGTCTTATTGCCTTTTTACATTTTTTTTTATGTTCATGATGCCATTTTTCCACAAAATCTTGTCAGTAGGGTTTTCTGTCAAAATGATCACATTTCAGCGAAATTAAACAGATGCGAAGCCTATTAGAGTTGTGATTGCTAGGCTGAAGGCATATCACAAACAATTTCATTATAAAATATATCCACTGACTCAAATACTAAAGCATTAAAATAGACCAATCAAAATGAAGAACATGCTATTTTAAAAGATACATTCCTATTAACATACATCCACTTGGACTTTTTTTATTTCTCTGTAAAATGAAAAACACTTGCAACACCAACAGTTAACATGAACTGTGGTGAACTGATTGATAACTGGTGGTCCACTTGTAATACCAGCTGAACTAAGTCAGCATAGTGCTGGATGCTGATGGTCCACTCGAGGATTGCTGCCTACATAAAAAGTAGAACTGGAGAGAAAGAAGCAGTCTGTTGGTTCTCCATGGTGTTGCTGGTTCTCTTGTTGCCATTGGTTCCCCTGGAGTAGTTTGTTGAGCTTCCTTCCTGATGGGAACTTGGCTGTTTTTTCATCATCAGAGGAGCTCAGGACTTTGTTGCTGAGAATGGCTCCATTCAATTGGAGGGGCTCTGGTCTTTACCTTTCTGCTTCCTCTCTGGAAAAGATTCTACACTGTTCAGTCTCCAAGAGAAGCTTGTTATGCCTGCTTCCTGATGTGAACTCAGCTGTTCTCATCATTGGAGAAGCTCAGGACCTCATTGTTGCGGAGGATGGCTGTGGTACTTTTTGGGAGTGCTGGTTCTTGCTTTGAATGTTGTTTCCTGGCTCCATTGCAGAAACTTCAACCTACTGGCACAGATCGTTTATCCTGCTGACAACTTCTTAGCTTCCACCACTGAACTTTGGGTCTTCCCAGTGCAGATCCATGAAACAGACTTGCAAGAGTCATTGTTGTGGGCTCCTGGCCTCCAGTTAGACTTGTGAGGGGCATTGTCATGGGCTCTAGGTCTTCAGCTGGACTCATGCAGGACAATGCCGTGGGATCTAAGCTCTCAACTGGATTCCTTGGCTCTCAGTGTGTGGACAGATTTGCTGCACTTAAGTCTTTGGGTGACTATCATAAAATAATAATTCCATAAGTTATGTGTCCTGCATAATTGTTTTCCTTGTTTCCTTGCAATTCCTGACTACAACATGAAGTAATTTTTTAAAAGCAAGTCCCTTGATTTTTAATGAGTGGATTGTGAATTTGGCTGAGCTATAAAGTACTTACCTAGCATGTGTGAAGTTCTGGGATTGATCTTCCATAAAATAAAATGAAACAAAACTAGAACTGATTTTTTAGATGCCTTCCCAAATCCAAGTTTCTAACTTCATTGCTTCCTGATAATTATATCCTCATATATAAAAAGTCTAACACCGTCTCTAAGTCATAAATACACATTGCAGTGCACACAGAGGGGGATTGATTTGTTATTGCTAATGAAGATCCTTCTGAACCGAGTTAAGAGGAATGATACCTACTCACATGTGAACTGGGTATTTGCAATCAATGCGTAGGGTAGGTATAATGAACTTCATATATATATATATATATATATATATATAACTACAGGTAAATATCCTAGTAAGTATTCATAGTAAATCAAATCTGTTGATGGTAAGACAATAAGTAGATTTTGTTAATTTGCATGGTATTTACTTCCCATCAGATAAATATGTTTTTGTATACCTTGTAGAAATGTTTACACATGTACTAGGCATTCTGATGTAGTTTGGTTTAAGTGGACCCATTTCCAAACAGAATATGTAATTGTGCATATGCTGGAAACATTTGCAATATACTGGCAGCTACCCAGTTTCAAGGGTCTGATGGTAAACATTGCTGTATTCCTTAAAATATGATGAAAGTATTAATTTACCTTTAATTAAAATATTTTAAAGTATGTGAAACCCAACACAAATTTGGCCTTGGTCCCTACTGTGGATTGGATGTGTTTGAATATGCCCCACAGGTTCACTGTGACTGGTGACTTAGTCAATGTGATGACCCTAGGAAATAGGATATCCTTAGCTCTTTGGGAATGTGCCCTCCTAAGGAACTATGGGACACCAATCAATCTCTCTACTTCTGGTTAAAGATGTGATTTTTCTTTCTGTATATGCTCTATCATTCATCAACTGCCACGAGATCCTCATCAGAACAGAGTCAATATATGTACCGTGCACTTGAACATTTCAAACTATAAGCTAAATAAAACTCTTCATAAATTCTGTGCATCAGGTATTTCATTACAGTGATGCAAAACTAATACACTCACATTTACTGAGTGAATTCACAGGAGTACTTGATGTTTTTAAGTATCTTTCCTGACCTATTTAGATCATGGAATACTATGAGATTTCCATATTAAGGGACTCTAATAGTTTGCTCTGAATGTATTAATAACCATACCCACTGGTCATATAGCTAGTCATAATCCTAGCAGGATATTGGAACAAGCTAACATATACATCCTTCCCACCTGCACATTTTGCTTTTCAGAGTGGATTGCATGTTCTTTAGTGTCTTTCTTAACTGTAGTGCTTTAAGTGACAATCCTCGTGTATTAAACTAGCAACCATTAAAGTGAGAGGGTGAGATATTATACTAGAAACATGTTTACCAAACTTGAGTGTATCTCAAATTCACCTGTAGATATGTAAGAACAGAAAGTTGGTTTTCACTTCCAGAGTTTCTGATTCAGTACCTTCCCACAGGACATAATGATTTGGATTTCTGAAAAGTTCCCAGGTGATGCTTAAAGAATCTCTTATAGCAGTACCATAGTTCATGATTTTCCAGAAAAATCTCATAAAAATGTTATTTGTTTTTTTTTTTTCTGGGCATTTTAAAAATTGCTGCTTCTCTTTGAACATGACACTATCATAAAATTAGACAGAAATGAATGCAGGAATAATCTGAAAATAATACCTAGTCTAAATCATCACTTCTCTTCTGATTTGTCTAGTTTTTTTCATTTATGGTATTGAAATATTTTTTAAGTGAAAGCAGTACACATGCTTACACATATGCATAATCTATAGACAATGTTTGATGAAGATTAAAACATTAGTAAGTACATAAAACATTTGTTTTTATATTGGTCAACATTTATAAAAAAAATGGCTTAATAAATTGAAAATGAATGCCAAAGATTTCTTACCAAAGTAGAAAAATAAAGCTAGATTCATCATAAAGTAGAAAATCAGTTTATTTGCTCAGTTTTCTTAGAAAATAATCCAGTAAGAAAAATTAATTTTACAGCCTACATATCTTTTTATTTGATAACTACTAGTGTTTTAGATTTTGCTCTTCTATCATTTTCATTGCAAACATAAAAGTAGTTATTAGGGGTTATTAAAAGTCCTTAGTTCCATGGTAATTATTACAAGATTCTAACATTTGTAATTTTCCATCTACACTAACCCTCAACACAATATAATCCAAAATGAGCCACAAGGTAAATATAGTCCATAATCTTAACATAGAATTCATCAAACACCTTGTTATGGTTTATGTCAGTGGCCTCCAAGCCATATGCAATTATGGACTCAACCAAATCTAAAATCTAGCACTTGTGATTGGTTCATTGTCTAGTACTCGAACAGTGATGTGAGTCCTATATCCATGTAGCGGTGAAGCCAGCATATGATGTATTGGCAGGAAGAAGGTATGTCTCTCTCTTACCTGTTCACACTTTGCTATTTGCAGCAGCTATGAAGGCTGCCCTGCCACTTCATCCTGCTTTGGAGCCAGCTAAGTATGGACTGAAACCTCCAAGAACTGTAGGAAATAAGCCTTTCCTTCCCTAACTTTGAGCATCAGGTATTTTGTCTCAACAATAAGTAAAAAGTAACTTAAGACACACCTCAACAGGGACACTCTTAAATGTTTGCCAAAACAAGGAGATACAAAACAAAATGCATCAAGCTTTCAGGGTTTCTTGTCTCAACCAAAGAAAGAAAAACAGCAATTGCATGAATATCATCTCAATTTTCTCAATGATAAACTCAACAAGAATTGTTCTAGAATTGTTTACATTAAATAGATGACTCAAGGCCATACTTGAGAAAGGATGAAAGATTTCACCACAACACGTGGAAGCTTCCAAGCACATAAAAGTGCAAGTGAAGAAGGAGGTTTTGAAAACCAAAAATTAATTTGAAGACAAAATGGACAAAATAAGATCCAGGGAAATGAGATACAGGTCACAAACTATTTTGCATGTTGATAGGTTCTCATGTGAAACCAATTCTTCAGGCATTATCCTTACAATAATGTTGTCAAGTAAGTCAATATTATTAGTCCTTATTTTACAAATGAGAGGAAAACAAAAGTCTGAAAATTCAGTGAGTGGATTTTTTAAGCAAAGCAGCAAAGATAAGCCTTGACTTTATTCTGGGATGATTGTTCCTAATAAACACCATGTTCCTTTTCAACTTCCAATATACGTGATTGCTTTAAAGCTCATGTGTCCATTTTACTGATGTTCATTTTGCCTGGATAATCAGCTCTTCAGAATGCACTTCCTTCCCTAGCGTATTAAGACCCCTTGCAGGTCTTCACTATCTTTATCCCTTCTGATTCTTCCCCCAATGGAGAAAGCACAGCCATCCCAGTGTTAGAGAAGGAGTAAAAATCATGATGAGCTACTGTGTCTCAAGGATAAAAATGAAAGAGGACTAAGGCTGAAGAAAGAAAGTTACCTGCACAAAGGTCTGGAGGGTGCTTCCTGCTGCCAGAAAGAGGACGGAACTAGTATAGCATCTCCATTTCCTGTTAATTTTTCTAAAAGTGGTGCAGAAAATGCATTACTTGTAACATCTGTGTTTCATACATTACATTGTATAATGTTATAGTGGGTCATACTTTAGGGAACATTTCCGGAAACGAGTCTCTCAATTTTATCTCGTTTCCTGGGTAGACTCCATAGACAGTAAGACTATGGATGGCAAATTAATTTCTAAGTACTCCTGGGATGAGAAAAAGGTGCTAACAGATTCATTGGAAACAGGTGAACAGACAGTTCCATCATGTGTTGTTTCCAACATCACAATCTAAACAAGTTTACCATAGCTTTGGACTCTTTTTCCTGTGCAAGGCTGCAAGACTTGTTTCCAACATTCTGGAAGCTTACACTGTCAACAGACTGTCAGTATGTCAAGAGCGGTTTTCATATTCTCCTCTAACAAAACAAACAGAAAAGTCAAATAGCTCCAGGTGTTTTAATGTTCTGATTACTGGCCCATGGGCTGTGGGGGAAAATACACAGGCCTATACAGAACTGGGATTATTTATGTCAAGTTCATATTTAATACTACTTATTAGTATTATAGTTTTTATAAAGATAGCTGATAAACAGTGTTGCCTGATGAATTTCTTTGGTAACAAATCATTGATTTTCAACTGAAAATGTCAATAGACAAGCTGATTTAAATTAGGTTTCAACTAATGTGCTTTAGTAAGAAAAATTATGTTCTTCGACATATTTCCATCTTTTGCAAGTGAACATCTCTTTAAATAGCCCTACTTGAGCAAATGTTTTAAATAGTAAAGGAAAAGAGATGTTTCCTGTTTTACTGTTTCTATGAGACAGAAACATCTCTATAACCAAAGACCTACAAGTTACTCAGCATCAGGAGCCACCAACACTATTTTTTCACAAATACCTGATCAAATGAATGTGCTCCAGCATAAAAGTCCTGAATACCAATGATAGTATAGGGCACACATAATTGGTATCACCAGAGATGCTTAATGAATTGATTGCAGAGTGCAGAACTGACATTTTGCATTTCCCTAGGTACAGGCAATGCAGGAATTTTGAGTCTCCTCAACAGTTCTCCTTTTTCAGAAAATATTTATTTATGTAAATGTCCTGTTGGATAGCTTCATACAATGAAAGCATTTAAGTCTTCTATGCAAAATTGTATCGTGTGCCTGGGATAAACTTTCTGTTCTTTGCAGCCCACGTAAAAACTTTCTTTCTCTTAAAGGCTAAACTCAAATGCTGACCTCAAAATGGACATTCTCGTTGTCCACTGAGTAATGTTTCTCCTCCTGTTATTAAAATATGATAGTATACACAGTATTTGTCTGCTAGATGGATACATTTTGCATTGAGCACTTGGGTAGTTTTCTTATTAATCTTATTCTTTCATTTTTCCTAGAATGATGCTTTGAACAAACAGCCAAATAACTAGGATGGAGCCATGTGTATTCAAGTAAAAAAGAATCTATGAATTGTAGCATTAAGACAAAATTAACTCTACATATTAAGAGATTTTTTTCTCTCCAGTATCTGGAGGCAAAGAGGCTCGTGTATGTAAAACTCAACCAAATAGTGGTGATGAGATTTGGTAGACATTTTAGTAGTGTTTTAAAAAGCTGATTCTTATTTGGGTACACTGAGTTGCCTTTTAGGCTCAGTGCAATCTCAACTGACTTTCCACAGACATTTTTAGATATGAGAATATCACCAATGATCTGGAGCCTACTTTTGCTGCATTATAGATAACAGCCCTCGGAGTCCATTTCGGTCTTAATGAAGAGAAATTAGAAATGCCTATGCCTCAGCTTTGTCAATCTGTCAGAAAATTTTTCTGGTTTCCTTATCATTACAGAGCAAATTTATCTGCAGAAACTGTCAGTAAACTTGCAGTTGTAGCAATGAAAGTAGTACAGTTTATTCATCTTCAAATAATTTTAAATAGAGGTTCCATACACACTGAAAATGTGGCATTATGCTTTCATTTAATGTAATGCATAATAAAAACCCTAAGAAAATACATTTTTGTTAGTTTAATTCACCAGTAACCAATTAAACCTTAATACCAGAAATGAGTTACCAATAACAAAGCTGATATATTTACCACTGATATCCTTGGACCTATTTCCTCATAGAGTTTCTTTTCATTGGAATTGAAGATTAGACTGTTTAACTCTTCCTCTTTCAATGTACATATTACCTCCAAATAAATATAGAACATGTAGTGTACACATTTATAGATATTAATCCAAGAATTTTATATATATTATATAATATATAAAATATTTTATACTTTTTTCCCAGTTGAAAAAAATACTCCAATTGCAGACTATGAATTGAATGGTACATGCCTGTTCTCTTGTCAGAAAGATCTAAGAAAAACTCTGAGGTTTTAACTAGACTAACTAGTTGTAAGTTTATATATTTTGACTCTTGCCTGTAAGAGTTTGTTCAAATATCAATGAGATTTTAAATATAATTCTACCTTCACTAATTGAAAATTTACTTTTGTTCTTTCCGGTGGAAATTAAGCATGGCCTCATAAATGTTTATGTATCCACACATTTTTGCTGCTTTACTTTTAAAAGGGGATTTAAAATGCATTTCCAAAGAGTTTCATCTTAACAATAAAGAAGTATATTTACTCTTTGTTTCTAAATTTTAACCTAAAGGCCCCCTTTTAAAAAAATTCTACCTCTCCTCATTTTACCCCTTAACCTAATAGAATGACCTAGTTCATTTAAATCTCATGTCAATCTACAACTTATATGTAGACTCTAGTCTATTGTAGTTTTCAGACCAACTTTAGGCATTTTCCCTATATCATTTAACAGCGTATTGTATATATTGTTCATTCAAATGCTTCAAGTACACTTGAAATTTCATGAAAGAGAAGCAAAATCATTCTTTATCACCATGTGAGTCAGGGCCTGGCATTACACATCCCATGAGCACACAGCAAATTCTCAGGATAACTGGTGGGTCTCAATAGTACAGGGCGTTAATATGCTTTCTGCCTACTCGTTTTCAACCCATGCTCTTCGAGCCAATTGCATAGTTGGTATTCTTACCAAATAGACTTTCCAAATAAAAGAAGTAAAATGGGGCTATTGTTTTTTCTCTCAGTTATCAGTCATCCTTGGGGTAGGGTGCCATCAACTCCCAAGTTGTTGAAAACTTGAAGCTACCCTTCCATCTTTTCATACCTTTCTCTCATATTCATTTCATTCATAGAGCTATAAAATATGAATGGCACTACTCCTTTTCATCTTGCTTTCTAATCTCGTGGCTCAATATACCATCAGCTTCTCCTGTATTTGTCTTATTATTTATTGGAAAGGATCAACTGGGTCTGAATATTTTACCCATGTCTGTGTATAAGTTTCCATTGCTCTTAAATTGACAGGATCTGGTCTCATCATACAATGCCTTCAGTCTCTACATCCTAGCCAGTGACACACAATCAAGTGAGGACAACAGGACTTAGTACCTGCAAACAGCAATCGATGTGATCGTGTGATAGTCCGCATGAGATTTAGAGAAATCACTTTGAAAATGAAAAGGAATTTGTCAGGCAGACACACACACTCTCTCTCTCTTTCTCTCTCTCTCTCTCTCTCTCTCTCTCTCTGTGTGTGTGTGTGTGTGTGTGTGTGTGTAAAAGAAGACAGAACAGTGTACATGATGGAACATTTCAGTAACCATTTTTTTTTCAAGTATTACCTGTATTTTAAATGTATCCCCTTGAAAATCCAAGTGCTGTTGATGCATTGGTATTAAACGTTGCGGCCTTAAAGAAGTGATTACACCACAAAACCTCCTCCTTCATGAATGGAGATAAGGGCCTTCATAAAAGAGGCTTCACTTAGCATTTGGCTCTTTTACTCCTCTACCTTCTGTCATGGGAGGACATAACTTTCCTTCCCTATGGACGATGCAGCATTAAGGCACCATCTTGGAAGGGAGCCAACCATGTTAGTAACTTGAGCTTGAACTTCCCAGTCCTCACAACTGTAGAAATGTAAATTACTGTTTTCTGTGAGTCACCCCATTTGTTTGTGGGATTCTCTTATAGTAGCAAAACTGGATGAAGCCACTGATAGTACAGTGCACTTAACTGTTACTACTAGAATTAGTAATCTGTCAAGTTATAACCAGTTTAGTGAATTCTTCAATGGTTTCCTAATAAAATTTTCTTTCTGTTGTGAGCATCTCAAGTTTTGATGATACTATCCCAGTGTTGAAGTTAAGGATATGGCATTGCTCATAATTTGAGTTTTGATGATACTATTATGACATTGAAGTTAAGAATATGGGAGATAATTCAATATTTGAAATTACAAGCACATCCACACTACTTACACTTCAGATAAAAAAATCTCTCACCGATCGATCCTGGCAAACAATGCCCTACAGGAAAGATCTGGCCCACTGCCTCTTTTTATAAATAACATATTCCTTGAATCATGGGTACATTTTACATTAGTCACTTTCCCACTGCTGGGATACCATAATTGGCACCCACAATTTAGGAGAAAAGGTTTATGTTGGCTTTCAGTTTCAGAGGGTTCAGTCCAAGGCTGGTTGGCTCCAAGGAAGAAATGCCCTGCTGGAAGGGCTTTGAGGATTAAAGTTACTCAACCCATGCAGCTAGGAAGCAAAGGGAGGAAGAAATTAGGGACAAGGGTACAATCTTTTCTGTCACTATGTCCAATAACTCATTCCTCCACCAAGGGGCTTCTTCCTAAAAGCACATGAATGAATGAATAAACTTATGACTAGAGTACTCCCATAATCCAGTCACCTTCCAAAAGTCCCAGCCTTGAACACAGGAGGCTTTGGGGAACATTTCAAATCAAAACTGTAACATATCTATTGCTTAACATATTGTGTAAGCCTGCTTTCATGCTCCATAGCAGAGTTGACTTGTTGGAACAAAGAGCAGAAATTATTTATTTTCTGGACCTTAACAAGAAAACTCTGCCAGGTTCTGCCATATAGAAAGTAGCATTCTTTTTTTCTTCCTTTTTGTTAAGGAGAATTAAAAGCATATGACATGATTCATGGGTTGAGTAAATTGTACAGCTTTCTGAAAAATGTAGTAATAAAGTAGTTCATGTTTGTTACTATTCCTGAAATAGTTTAGCTGTTAAAGAAAATACCGTGTTACATTAAGGCCTCTCTAAGTGAGGTATCATTGCCGGATGATCAGTTAATATTTTCAGATTTGAAAGTACCTTTCAATACATCTTTAAAAGGTGTAACAATGGGAAGTGATTTACTGAAATAAAATGTTATATCTGGTTCTTGTCCAAATTGCTTAAGGCCACATAAAATCCAAGATGATGCAGACACAATAGGTTCACTAGGTTGGAAGTAATATTACATTTTTCTAAATGTGAAGCCTAATCCTCTGTCACTTACCAAGTGCATTCAAGTTTCACTTACAGTCTTTATTAACCTCTAATTTTTGTATGTGTTTAAGTTTTCATTCAAATATACAACAGGCTGCTTAGTCCTGGGATGCAAGGGACTTTAAAACTGTTCATGAAGGGCATGTTCACAAACCTTTGCATTTGCTTGAAACAAAGTTTATAGTCTTCAAATGATTTATTGCAGTTTCATGGCTCACAAAATGATTGTTTCAACATGAAATTTTCCAACTGTCTCACCATGTACAGTAGCTATGCCTGTGCCTGATAGTTTGTCACTTCATTAGTGAAAAGACGAAAATAATGTAATTTTCAAGCATTGAGTGAAGATATTCAGATACACAGTAAGTTACTTGTATCCTTATTTAATGTAGCATTTTAATAAGCTGACAGACACAGAAATGAAATATATTATGGTTATCAGAAAGTATAGAACTTTTGAACAAGAAACAAAAAGAAGAGGTCATTATGTAAGGACTCTAAATTTGTTAATCATAACTGTACAAAAGTATCAGTATTTTTTTGTTTTGTTTTGTTTTTGAGGTAGAGTCTCACTATGCAGTTCAAGTTGGCCTTGAACTCACTTACTTAGCCCAGACTGGCCTCAAACTCATGGTATTTCTTCTGCCTCAGCCTCTTGAATGTTAGGATTGCTGGTGTGCACCACCATACCTGACCTAAAAGTATCAGTTTATTTTTCCCAATGTATATACTTTGCCCCTTTACATTTTTCCAGATGTCCCCACTTCTGGGGGAAATGCTATTACTTTATATTTAGCTCGATCTATTCCTCCTGTCTTTCATCTTGAGATTCTCTGGTTTTGGTAACAGCCTCTGTAATATTTGATCCCGAGCCTACCTTTTCAGCCTTAGGTCATCCGGGACTCTTGGAGCACAGCTGTGTTCCCCACACGTTTCTGACCTTCCACTTTAATGCGTAATAGCAGGAGGGTTTTACCTTCCTTCCTCTTCCTTTTCAAAACTTACTGATGAGCCCTCATCTATCATATTGAATTAACAATGTCTAGTGAATAAGGTTTAATGAAACAACACAGTGGATTGTACCGAAGAATTGTTTAACAGTTCTCAGTTCCTCAATTTTCTTAGTTTTTTTACATTATCATGTGGGGACTTCTCAAATTGTAATCCATGTACCATCTGTGTCAGAAACAGAACCATGCTAATGGATCTCTTTTTTAAAAAAATCTCTAGATAATAATTTTAACAGATTTGGGCAGGATATGCCATCTATTTTAATCGTTATAAAATTTTTTGAATGAATATATCATTATTTTCTACACTACTTAACACATTCTTTATAATATATTTCTCTATATCTATTTAATCCAGGTCCTATCTCTCATGCCTGGATAATCAAAAGACCTTCGAAATGATTCCCTTGTTTCTAGTTTTCTGATGCTGACAGATGTGCCACCTAGAATCATAATCTTAACAGCCTAATCACTGGCTTTTCACTGACAGGCACTATTTTTCTTCTTGATATTAATGTTACCTTTTAGTTATGTCACCTACTTAATGCCTATAAAATCATCTCCATGTGGAATTAGATTACTTGCTATTCTTAAATACACAGTCCTTAACTACTGTTAGACTTCTGTTCAGGTTTTTCTGGGTATATTATCATTTCTATGTAAAATCAATTTACTTACTACAAAAAGTTTTGCTTACATTAACATCATCTATGAAATGTTCCCTCCCATCCCATAGCATTCAGGCACTATCTACGTCTCTACTGTAGTAGTCTGTGTATGTGCTGAGCCACTGCAGCACAACCATCACCCATTTCAACAGAAACAGTCATTGATTTGACTGCAACTTCAGTTTATAAAAAAATCTGCACATGTATTCGAAGCAATGTTGAGAATTTGTCTTCATGTATGCACATAAATTACAGACCTCTTCTGTTAGGGATACAGAAAAATAAAAGAGGTTGAAAATAGAAGTGTAAGCAATGACATCCTAAAATAGATAAAATGAACTCAAAATAGACCCCAGCCTTAGAAATGTACTTCTGCATCTGGAAGAGAAACTGATGAACATATGCTTTCATGGAATTTTAGTGTAAGCACAACCATGGCTGGAAAACCTCTTGTTTTGAGAAATGGAATTGAAAAATGCCTAGTCAGCTGAGATGTGTTTCATAGGCAGAAGTTTCCCTACCTCTCTGCTCCAGTGGTTCTAAATGTATAGGAAATCGTGGAAGAAAAGCAAAGAACAACAGCCAGTAAATCTGTCCATGGAATGTTTGGTCCAGTCAAGGAAAGATTAATCTACAGTCATTGAGTTTAGTAAGCTGGGTCCCAGGAATGCAGTAAGTCTGTCTTACTTACTTTTCTTGTTGCTGAAATAAAATACCTAACATATAAAGTCAAAGGAGAAAAGGTTCTTTTAGCTCACAGTTAGTAGAGGTTTCAATCCATAATGGGCTGGCTCAAAAGTAAAGTGAAATGGCAGAAAGACAATAGTTCATGGCAGCAGAAGACAGCAAATCAACAGGAGGGAAAGTGAGACAAGCCTCTTTCTGCCCCGTATATTGTATCTACTTTATGGGATTAGGGGAACGCAAGCCCAATCACAGGACTGACCCAGAAATCACCACACCAATTCCAGACCCTTTATCCTAACACTGTACTACAAATTAATCATTCACTCTAGATAGAGCGACCTTCTGAAAATTTCTATGATCACACAGGCTGTGCTGGAACATCTACACACACACCTTAACAATGCCCAGCAGTTTTCCAACCAAGGACAGCCATCCTTTTCAGGTCAGAAGTCAAGTCTGTTATTAGATGTCTTTCCCTTTCAGTCTTCCCTCTTACTCTGCTTCTCATCATCCTTTCTATTTGACTCCATTAAACAAAGATTCATTGAGCAAGTAGTGCATTGTGTACACAACATTACTCTGGTCACAGGGACACTAAAATGAGTAGCAGACGTGATTTCTCTCCTTAAGTTCTGTGCTCAGGGGTTAAAGCGCTAAAATATACTGAAGTAATTGCCAAGTGATATTATAATGTCTACTTTTTACTGTTTGGCAACTCTAACACTAGAAAACAGAGGAATGGTAGCAATTAACTGCAGCTAAGCAAGAGAAAGAACGAATCATTTTCACAGAGCAGCAAGAGTCTAGGAAGAGAGTAAGTAAAAGCACAGAAGTAGGAATCCGTTGGACAAGTCACGAAGAAGCACTTAAAATAGCAGGTAGGGTTTTTCTGAGGTGTGGAACAAAGGAAAAGATGGAAATTTTTCCATATGGGCTGGGATACTTTGTGTGACTTTGGGGAATACCCATGGAATAATTCATATGGCTTTGGGAATACCCAGGATAAGCAATGCTCTATGGGTATTCACTATTTTACTGTGCATTTCCCCCTCTTATTTCAAAAATGTGTATGTTGGGAACAAATACTCTGATTCAAAAGTGAACACATCATAAGCACATATGAAAATAAGACAGAAAAAAGGTCAATAGATACGTGGAAAAATGATTACTATCATTAAACAGCAGAGGAAAGAAAACCAAATCACAGTAATATACCACTTACACCTGTGCAAAGGGCTGCCATTCAAAGTTAGAAGACAACAAAGGCTAATGAGGATACAAAGAAAAAGGAGTTCTTATGCATTTTTGGTAAAACATAGTTTGGCATAAATTGTTTTCATTATGGAAAACAGTAGAAGTCCTCAAAAAATTAAGAACAGAACTACCATGTGACCCAACAATGGTACTTCTGATTGCATATCCGAAGGAAAGGAAATCAGCATGTTGAAGAGATGTTTGCACTTTTCAGTTTATTGCAGCATGATTCATAGTAATGAAGATACTGAACCAACCTAAGCATCCTTGAGTACATAGCTACGAAGAATGAGTCATATATCTATAATGGAATACAATTTCACATTTAAAAACAAGAGAAAGTCCTACCGTTGATGACAAGCCTGTAAACCTGAAATTTGCCAGACACAGAAAGATAGACTATATAATCTCACTCTTACGTGAAATCTAAAAAAGTAAAATGCCAGGTAGCATTTGATACGAGTTCAGTGTTTAGAGTGCGGTAGGGAGGCTATAGTTTACAACCACTTTATACTATATATATAATGCATTTTATGAAGAACTTAAAGAGAAGACTCTGAAGCCTCCCAACTTGAAAATAATGGATATTTCAGGAAAGGGAACTGATCAGATCAGATCTGATCATGACATATTGTACATGTATATCAAATTATCCCACTGCATAAATAAGTACAATATATATAAGTCATTTTACAGTTAATTAATGTTTTCAAAGATTGTGACATTTAGAAAAGAAGAGCAAAATAGTTTACCAGAGGCTGGAGGTCGGTGAAATAAAGGGAAGGTGGAGAGAATGAAGGGTAGGTAGACAGAAGAAGTTGGCCACGGGGTTAAAAATGAGTATTTTCACTGTCAAAAAGTAAGTATATGGGACACGTACTAATTAAATTTATTTAAACACTCTTCAATGTACATGTATTTCATACATCATATTGTACGCCATAAAATTTAGTTTCTGTTAGTTAACTAAAATTATATTTTGTTTCTCAACAGGTGCTGATTCTAAAAGCAAACCTGCCAGCTGTGTATACAGTTAAAAAGTGGCATCTAAATGACTTTATCTCTGTATGGTCTGTTGTACAGCTAATATTACAGCTGAAGGAGTCTCAGGTGTTCTTGGAAGCCCATCTCATCTCATCCTTTGGGATGCCCCATTGCGTAATTTTAATTTCACCAATGGCATTTGCCTCTCTTCCTTATTTTTCCACAGTAATAATTTCAATATATAAAATATATAAAATGATATATAAAATTTTACAATTTAGATGGAAAGGTAAGAACTGTAAGGCAAAGGATCCTGGATGCACACAACATTCAGATCTTGGCTTTGCCTACAGTCATCTCTTAAATTGGACAAGCTGAACGTTTCCAAAGCTTTGCTTTTCATCTGCATAAATGAATGTCTTTTCAGCTGGGAGAGATGGATCATGAAGAGATGAGTGGAGAGAGGAGGACAGAAGACAGAGGATGATCAAAAGGAATTTAGGCGTGTAATGTGCATTTCCCGAGTCACTACAAGAAATGTAAACAACAGGTACTACAAACATGCACTAAAAAAAAGACACAATGAAGAATCTGGAGAAATTGAGAAAAAAAGCTGAAGAAAGTCTCATCTTGGGAAAGAACAGAAAAAGTGACTGTGTATTGATTAATTCATCAATCTCTTACTATATATTTTAGTATGTAAGACCATTGAAAACAGGTTTAAATATTTTATATTGTGCCTATAACAGTATTTCATACACTATAAGTCATAAAAATAATTAACTTCCCATCAATAAAGGCAAAGTGAAACAAATAAAAATTGTATTATGATGCATAAAATCAGGTTAACATGCAATAAGGTGTTTTTACTGTAACATGAAACAGAATAACAAAGGAAATTGAAGGTGGTGACTAAAATAAAGTTTTGAAATTTAGGTCAAAACCGAAGTTACTGAATCACTCAAAGATCTGTTTCAAACATCAACAACCCCCAATCTTTAACTGAAGAGATCTAAAATGAGATAGAAGTTACATTGGAAGATTTTGCTGTGGGAGTGTCTGCTTTTAAACCATTGAGCCATTAAGGTTAACTTAATGAAATTTCATACAGCTATAGTGCCAGCTGTTAAATAATGAAGAATGCTGTGTACCCATTTAGAGAAGGCTTCAGGGGCTGTTTTATTTGCAGTCTTTAACAACCCCAGCTAAGCCCACGGTCATTTAAAGATATGGAGATTGGAAAAAAAAAAATAATTCCACAGCAATGGGTTGGCTAATTGTTTATAAGAGCTAATGGAATGTGCTGTGGTAGCGTGCAATTGACTGTGAGGACAGCCCCCAGTGATTTTCCTCTAAGGAAAAAAGTGGTTTTCATTTGTGTGCGTGTGTGTGTGTGTGCGTGCATGTGAGTATGTGTGTGCTTATGTGTGTGTGCATTTTAGTTTTCAATAAAGGAATTTTTCTCTTACATTCGCTTCATTTTAAGTTGACTAATATGGATGTTTTCTTAGCATTTTGAGAATAAAAATATTTGCTGCTGGTATTTTTTGTTGTTTTGGTCTTGAACTTGTACTTATCTTCTTTATGATTTCTCAAATAAGTTTTATATCCAATGAAATATTAGCAGGCTAGTTTTATCATATTTTTCCCTAACTATTCCTGATTTTGATATTTCTCTAATGTGTAACGGCTCTGGTTCACTATTTTTAGGTCATCTGAATTCCTTTCACGCATAAGGCAAATTTTTAAAAATGTGCCTACAAGTTCTCTACAAATTCTAACACTGGAGAACTGGATACCTCCCAGGTCCAGAAGATTTCAGCTCATAGAAACCCGAGGAAGACTTAACACATCATTTCTCTGCAGCATCAAAGAACTGACCCTCACTAGGGGACGTGGTATCATTTTCCATTTTAGGCTCTTTGTAAGTGCATCGAGCCTTAGGGAAATTGAGGGGAGAATGCGGTCTCCGATTTCTGTGCCCAAATTCAACATACCATCCTTGTTTAACAAAAGAACAAAGAATACCCTTTGGCCAAAAATAGGACACAGTGACCACTGGGACAGAAATGGTATCTACTATGTTAGTATAAGCCATCTAGGTCTTTGTAGGACAATCAAACTATCTGGAACAATCACACAACTTGGGTTATAGTATGAGGAGTAATAGTAAAACACAGAAACACTCCATTAACCATTCATAGTTTCAAAATTACTGTAACTATATATTCTGCTATATTTCAATGTTTTATGTCCTTACATTATTTTTCTAAATCATGTCTAGTCTTAAAATAGAATTATAAACAAGTGTCTAGTAATTATTCACTACAGTTAACATGAGTTGAAGAAGCAGACATGATTTAGAGTGTGTTTAAATATGTTCAAAGGTCGATTTGAATGTGAATTATTTTGCATACACAACAACATGAAATAAAATAGTAACATCAATTCAAGCCCAGCAATTTCAGCCCAATGTATTCAGTTTCTTCACCATGTTAGCAATAACTCTGTGATCTAAGAAGTTTACAAAAATATCAGTCTCAGAGCTTACTCTCACAAAATACACAGAACTATGCATACAAAGTGATATAAATAAATAAACTGCAAGAAAAACAATGAGAGACTGAAAATTATATTTAGCAAGTAAATATTATTTTTTAAAGACAACAACAAGCAAGACAAAATATTGAAAGGCTAGTTCTAGCACACATCAAAATTAAGAATGCCAAATATTTAAGCAAAAATATTAAATTAAAAATGCAGAAAAGTTTCAATTATCTTCTAAAGTGAAAATGATTCTTTTCCTACTTGGAGTAGCTGCATTTCTGTGAGATATTTGGGTTCTGTGGACATGGCCACAATTTCAACAGTGATGCAGACAAATTCAGCCAACTTCATAACTTAAAACACATGCACGCAGTTTTCCATGGGGCAGACTCAGTTGTATGGGTTCGACTACTTCTAAAAAGTCCACAAACTTGGAATGTGATTTATCTGAAGAGTGGCAAGAAAAGAATGCAGATTTAGCTAAAGAGCATAAAAAAGGGAAAAGAAATGATTTTTTTAGTATAGAAGTTGGGCGAATGGACAGATGTCAAGATGGTGTCTGTGGATACAGGTGATGCCAACAGCCATAGAAGATGCACTGATGTTCACCTCAACCTCCCAAGCTGTCTTTTGAGCTACTTAAAGGCAAGTATAATGTTTCCTTTCTCACCTCCTCAGCGCTCCACAGCATGTTACAACTTCATAGATACTCGGTGAATATTTGCTGAATGACTTAATGCACACATGTGCATACGTTTGAATTAGCCTGTCTCACTAGACAAATTGTCCAGAACCTGCTCTTATACTTCGCTCTCTTCCTTTTGGTCTCTGAAGTCACAAAAAGTTGCAGCTGCTTTTTTTAATGCCTTAACAGAGATGTTAAGAAAAGGGGAAAAAATTCTGTCTAAAGAGAACAACATTCTATTGAAGAAAAATATTGACAGTCACAAAAAAGAACAAAGTTCTTGGTGCCCCCCTATCCTTAACATCCCTCTAGCAGCACAGGAAAGCACAGAAGTTAACAGATTTAGCAGGGAAAGCAGGTTGTAGTCCCATTGACAGCTAGAAAATGAAATGACATCAAGTATTCCATGGTTGCCCTCAATTAGCCTATGCAAAGCAAGAATTAATTACCAGCATTGAAAAAGTTCACCTTTGACTCCTCTTTCAAGATCTCACTTACACTGAGTGTTCTTCTGGTTTATAAATGAAGGTCCAGTGGAGTTGATAACATGCTTTTTCCTTTAATGTATTTTAGTAGGAAGTAAGTATTTTCTTTCCTTTTTGAAATGACAATCCAAATTTAATGAAAGGGGGCTCTTTCAATCAAAGATACAGATACAAATACAGATATAGATACACATACAGGTATAGTTTTGATATATAATACACTGATATATAAATACAGATTCCTAAAAGGCTGGGATTTACTGATTCAGAATGCAATGGGCATTAGCAATAACCTTTGCACACATTCACTTTGGAATTCTCATGGCAGCAATTAAATGTTTTAAAGAAAACTTATAAAATAATTTTATTGCTATACTGGGAAATAAATCATAATAAAATAATGTCTATAAATGTGGAGATTTTATTTTCTGCATATTCCTCAAGCCAGTAATAAAGTAAAACTAAATGATTCTCTAAAGCCATTCACTTAATGAAATAATTTTGTTAAGCAAACAATAAAAACCTCATTGGCAACAAAGAAGTGGTAGCTTAGGGGCACACAAGAATGCCTGAATGAAAGGACTGAATGTGATTTGCTCTTCTGGGGAGAGAGTTATTTGGGCAAATGAAAAGGCTTAGCTAATGTTGCTAGTAAATAGAACAAGAGTCAGGAAATACAGTACAAGGAAGTGCCAGAGCTTAAGAGAATGACACAGACAAGCAGAGAATGTAAGATGGCAGAGAAGGGGCTTGGAAGAGGAAATCAGCATTTGTTTGTGAACCTAAGTTTCATTCCCTGATGAGATCCTCTTACCTAAGACTATGCAACTACCACAGACAACAGTGTTACCAACCAGGAAGCTAAAATCAAAGAAAGTGCAGAATTGAGCAGGGGTAAGAAGGATGGGGAGAGAAAACTGTGTCAGTTTTGGAATTCTAGTAGGATGTCAACCAACCAGAAGTGGTTTTAAGCCCACTTGGGTTATCTATGTGGATAAAGAAATCAGCAAGGGCAAGTGTAGGTGGCCTTAACATAAGAAGGGCTGTGCTCTGGATAGCTGGCAATCACTGAGTGGAGGAGTGGTCTGAATCTTACCTCCATAGCCACCGGAGGTTTCTGAAAACCTGCCAGACTGCCATCAGCAAAGGGAAATGATTTGATGTTTTAACAGGGACAAGGCACACACTGATTAAGCATCTTACACCATGTAAAGGTAGTGCATACACAAGCGTCCTTAGTACATAAATAAGCGTGACTTAGTAACTGCTATTATACTGAAGTTTCCAAACTTCCTGTGGGGGAGCCAGGGCCAAAGCATAGATTTGTGCTGGCCTTGAAAGAAAAAGAAGATACATGGCTGAACACATCTTGGAAAGGTCAGTAGAGAAATGCATTGATGGATCGAGATGATATTAGTTCATTTTCTTATTGTGATATTAGGGTTCAAAGGGAGATTTTATGACATTTTATGACAATAATTTAGTGAAGTGTTAAGAGGAGTTGAGTCCAGTCCTAGTTCTGTCATTAGATAATTTATTCCTCTGTGTCTGGTATCTCTGGACAAGTTGCTTAATTTCTCCTGGTCTCAGCTCTTTAATCTGTGCAATAGAGATGTCCTTACACATGCTTGCCCATGGTAAGGGCTGATTACATTATCCTCGTCATTATTAACATAATGAAATTCAACCCTCTATATCTCTAAAGAGTACCTTTGAGAGACTACCTCCATTGCATTCTTCCAAAGTAGTTCTCTACAAAATAATGTTTGGGTGTTTCCCTATCCAGATTCAACAAAAGTTTAAAAAAGAGTGGAGAAGAGATTTTAAAGGCAAATGAAAGTGAATCATGTGTTTTCTAAAGGAGGCTTATTGTTGCTGGCTGTGGCACTGCATGTAAAAAAGCCAATCGTTTTCCTGCAAAAACACTCTGCAAATAATGAGTCATGTTGTAGAATTTGAGACTTCTTACAGAATTATTTCTGACAGCAATATATCTCTGAGTAACTTTAAAATTCTGTTGAAACTGGTTTGTTTAGAGAATGTTCGCCAACTTCTGCCTTGGGTGTGAAGAGTGAACCACTCAGTTTAAGTAATGGAACATGGGCCAACGTTTTTGACTGCAGTAATATTGCAGTGTGCCTCCAAAGACACAGAAATTGGCAACTTAAAAATGTCATCAACTCACCCTGAGTTTTCAAAGGTGTCATACGTTTAACTGTAACTAATAGAGTCAAAGTAATCCTTGCTTGCCCAAATACATGTGTTTTTCATTATGTTCTCAAACACTCTAAGAATCATCTTTTTTATAGCCACACTCAGCTTTCAGAAGCTTGGCACACCTAGTTACGGACGTCAGTTTTGTTCTAGAAAACTCTAGGTCTTCCTTCCTTGCTATTTCACAATATCTGTTATAAATTTTAGTCCTTATTTATCCTTTCAGAGAAATGATGCAATATTTAAATGTGTGTATGATTTATTTCACTTAAGAGTGAAATAACGTGCATTAATTTATTGAGAAACATCTCAAGTTTATCCTTTATGGCAGAGTGGTACTCCGTTGTATAAAAATGCCACATCTTTTTTATCTATTCACTGATTGATGGACATCTGGACTATTCTCAAACTTTAGCTATTACAAACTGTGCTGCTATAAGCAAGGGTGCATGTATCACTGTGGTATGATGCTTTTAAATCTTTTAGGAAGATACCAAGAAAGGGAAGAGCTGAGTCAAATAGGGCCTTTAACTGATTTTTAAAGGGAACTCCATACAGATTTCCATAGTCCACCAACAGTGGACAAAGGTTCCTTTTTCCCCCAACGTCCCACCAACACTTGGTATTGGTTGATTTCTTGATGATAACCATTCTTTCTGGAGTAAGAGTTAATCTCAGCATGGTTTTAAGTTGCATCTCGCAAATGACCAATGATGGTGACCATTTATATACTGATTTGCCATTTCTACTTCATCTGAGAAGTGTTTATTCATTTCAGATGCCCATTTTTGGACTGGGTCTTTAAATTTGGGAGTCTTATTTTTTTTTTTTAATTTTTTTTAGATAGTTGTCCTTTGTTTGAGTTATAGCTTGCAAAAATTTTTTCCTATTCTGAGAAAAAGAGAATATAAGGAGAAATGGAAACAAAGTTTCTATAAATATGGAGGAGAAGAGGATTTGAAGGGAGGGGAAAAAGAATTAAGATTTCCTTAGGATGAATGTGATTATTATGTATATCTAAAATATTGCCGTACAATTAATTAAGAAAAAGAAAACGCTGAGTTTAGCTTGGAATGCTTCAGAATCTAGGCTGTGGACTTGGGTTTAAATCTTAGATATAAAGTATAAACCTTTGTAACTCTAAGCATATACTCTAATCTCTTTAGAGATAGATTTCCTCATCTATAAAATCTCATCAGCAGTTTTCCAAGTATATAAGATAATGAGCCATAAGCGTCTAGCATAGTGCCTGACACACAGTAAACCTGATAAATGCCAGCAATAAGCACCATTGCTGTTGTCATCATCCTGTTATGCCATATTTGCCCTTGCTACTTCTTTCTTGAAATGTTCCTACCCTGACTTGCATGGGTGTCGTTTTCTAGACTCTTGTGTCTCAAATCAGAAGGTGTCTCCTCCCACGTGCTTCTGATGAGCTTTCCACCTTAAAGCAGTTATTCCCGTCTCTTCACTCCTTGTCTCTGGTGTACTATTACCTGACTTGGAATAAAATTCTCTTCCTTTTTCACTTGTTAATCTCCCTCATCAAATGTAGGCTCCTTAATGGAAGGATTTCCTGTGTTCTCTCCAAGAATCCAGAGAAAAGGATGTACCTCATTAGGATCTTTGACAAAATGCTTGTAGATGAGCCAACTCTTACTAAGATTATGTTAAGTACACCCCTGTGTTCAGTACTTATTTAATTGATGCCACAGAAAGTCACTTAGAATACAGCACTGCATTATTAGAAAGAGTTCCTGAAGAAGTTAATCCATCATATGAGTATTATATGTGGCTTTGACTAATTATAGCACACTAAGTGTGCCTGGGATTCTATTAGAAGGAATATAGTATACAGAGCTTGGACAAAAGTGTATAACATTAGCATAGCTTACATCTTGATACAGTGAAAAGTACAATTTACTGTGTGATCTATTTTCAAGTATTCTATGACTCTTGAAAATGGCTCTGAGAATTAAGAAACAGGGGAGGAGGTCTACTAATTTAGCAGTGTGGATAAAAGACTAAAAGAAGTCTCTTTTTTCTCTCTTCATAATCTATGGTGAGTATTCTAGTTATAATCTCATAATTTAGGAATAGTACCTACAGAAAAATGAACCTTGATAGGTAAATTTCATCTTGTCTGGAAGGACCTAGATATAAACAACTCGCACATGGACAGGTCTTCATAGTTTGAGACATCCCTGAACATGTTGACTTTACTAAGGGGAAAGCCCCTTATTGTATGCAATGGCTGGTATCCATGGACTCATCCAAAATGTTGACTCCAATGCAGCATGACACATGTACTTTAGTATAGCTGGCAGCTGCCTGAACTGGAATTGTATCACACCAGTGCTCTCCGCCACATGCCAAAAAATGGTTCTGTTGGCCTCTATGGATACTACAGGGCCTTTCCTACAGAAAACACTTGAGATGGTCTGCTAACTAAGCTGCACTTCCATCCTACATCATTCTGATGAAGCTAATGCCACTGTGGTCAAGGCAGTGTTATGACTCAAATATCAGTGGTGGTTAGGCCCTAAATACAAATGCCCTGGTGGGCATAGGAGGACTTGGAATAGTTTAATTGCTATGAAAGTCACAGGTGATGTCTTTTAAAGGGTTCACCAAATCAAAGGCCATGGGCTGAGGAAACAAAATGGAGAGAAGGAAAACATGGAAGAGAAGGCGGTTTCAGTTTTGATCAGATGACGAGTTTGGCAGGACTGTTTACCGTCACAGATAAGTAAATGAGATACAGTTCAAGGCAGTAGACTTGAGAAAGGACGATTTTAGATGTAGTTGGAAAGCCCTAGAACACATAAGCTAAATAAAGAAGTTCAACTGTACATATGAATTAACCAGACTGGCACTTTACTGTTTATCTTAAAGTTATAGTATTCCCACATTTTATGCTCTACATGTTTATTTTTAAATAAATTTTTCATAAAAGAGTGATTTATGTAAAGATAAGCAGTGCTTGTCATAAACATATAATGGATTAAATGGAAAGGAAAATGTCCCACCATATGTGTGAGAGAGAATAAGATCTCCAAAGAGAAAGGAATTTGATTTCTTGATGGGATTCCACTTTTTCTGAAGGGTCCGTCCAGTGGTGAATCAGCACTCAGGAGGGAGTTAAGGTATCCAGATACTGATCCAGGTAATCCCGCCCAGTGACACTGTAATTTGGCATCTGTCCCTTAGCCTTCATCACACAGGTCTCCAGCTGAGCAATGAGGAGAAGGACACGGTTAGGAAGGCCCTGTGGCACCAACATTTTGAAATTCCATGACTTCTCCCCATCGCTGTATCTATGATGAGAAAATGTGTTTGTCTTCATTTTTTCCACATAGAAATTTTCCATATTTTGGACCAGACATTTTCCTTATTTTTCTTCCTGTGTACAACTGATCTTTTAATTTCCTCTACTTTCCTCATATATCATGTCTTTTCAGGGTGCCTCACTGCCTACCACATGATGTCTGCAGTCAGATGTTCCAATATAAATCCTTCACAGCCATCCAAGCAAATTGCACATTAGGCACAGACTCCACATGATGTGCAAGACAAGAGTGACTATCACAGTTGACACATTGTGTTAACTTGAAAAAGTTTAGAAGTTTAAGTGATTCAGAAGGGAGCCAAAGTGCTCACTTTGTAGACATCCTCATCCTGTGCAGAAGGAGGGCAGAGAGATGGTGTGAGTGCTATGCTCGTCCTAGGAGGGTAGTAGCCTGCTTACAATATAAGAGCTTGTTCCTACCTCTCTTCTGCTCTTGTTGCTTTTGCTTTCTTTTGCAGTCTTTAACTGTTGGCCCTCACCATGCCACACTGCCTTTGAGCCAGCTCATTATGAACTGAAACCTCTACAAACTGTAAGCTAAATAAACCATTTTGTTCCTTAACTTTGGGTGTCAGGTATTTTGTATCAGTACAAGAGAAAAGTAAGTAAAACAGAATTTGGTACCTGGAGTGAGGTCGTTGATGTGACTATATCTTTGGGAATGGCTTGTGGGAAGAGTTGGGAAAAGTTTGGAGACATCACCTGAAAGAGTAGAGCTGGAATATTTTAGGCTGTTTTGTATGCGAGATTCCATTTAAAGCTAAGGAGACCAGAAGGCTGATAGAAATCCTGTCAATAAAGACCAGGCTCAGGAAGTTTCTGCTGCATTCCAGATGATGTATATTATGGCTTGGCAGAAAGTATGTCTGCATTTTGCTTGTGCCCAGAAACTTTGCCTGAGACACAGATTAAGGAAGGTGGACTAATTCATCTGGAAGGAAGTTTCCACCCTTTGGCGCCTCAAAATTGCAAAAGTGAAAAACTTCGCTTGGAGGAGAAAGCCGCTAAGTACTAAGTTTCAAAATGGTGACTATTCTGCACATGTCCCAAAATGTCAGCAGCACAGAAAATTTGTCCCTCAGAATTGAATTCAGCATACTTAGTGATCCAGGCACCCGATCCTTAGAGAAAAGAGAGAGCAAAGCCTGGCTACTGCTCCAGCTGGCTGCAGTCCCTGGCATCATCCATGTGGCACTGGTTTTAGATGTACAGAGAATGCAAGAGTTGTGGGGTTCAGAAGTTTTCCACCTGATTTCAAAGGCCTGTGAAAGCAGGCAGTGTATCCTTGAGACGGCAATGTGTGAAAAGGTGAGGATGAAACCAAAGGTGCAGTGGAGACCCTAGAAATTGGGTAAAGCCAGGAACGTGGATCATCTTACAAAAGCTGCAAGATGATAGCAAAGCATGTTACAATTTATGGTAGCTATAATCACCAGAAGTGCTCTAAGGGTGGAGCCATCAAAGTCCTTTAGGGCTTACAATTTGTCACAGATTGTTTTGGATGCTGTGCATGGAACTATAACACTTAATGTTTGCCTTACTGAATTTTGGACTTGCTTTAGTCCTGATACTTTGTATTCTTGCATATAACTTTTGGAATGAAAATGTTTATTTTGTACCACTGAATGTTGGATCTGTTTAACTTATCATTTGTACATGGTGCCACAGTAAGAGATTACCTTATATCTCAGAGGGGACTTAGGACTTGGGCTTTTCAGCAGTACTGAAACTGTTAGGACTGCGACAAGTCTTACAGGCAAAATGCTATGGTTCTAATGTAATATAATGTTGATGGACTTAATGCTGGTTCTTAAGGATTGTTAAAGCTATGTTATAACACTCAAGTTATGAAGTGATAGGAATATGTCTGTCTTTGTAGGCCTGGGACCAGCAGTCTGGGCAAATATTTGAAGTATAACAGTACATAATATAGTAATGATTGTGGATTTCCTACTGTCCAATTATTCTTTTGTTTCATTTTACTGTTCTATTTTACACCCTTTAAAATAAAAAAAGAAAGCATGTGTATGTCTTTGTATCTGGACATGGGTTTAAAGAAATATGTCTGTTCCCACCTTAACAAAGAGTGGATTATAATGGTTGATATATTGTGTCAACTTGAAATGTTTAGAAGTTTAACCCAGTGACTTAACAGGGGGCCAAGGTCCTCACTTTGAAAACACATCCTCTTCTTATGCAAGAGGAGGAAAGGGAGACAGTGTGAGTGCTATATCCACCCTAGCAGGTGGGACCCTGCTTACAATATAACAGAGGAAAAGAGGCTTGCTCCTACCCCTCTTCTGTTCTTATTGCTTTTGCTGTCTTCTTCCACCTTGAACTGTTACATCTTAACATGTCACTGTGCCCTGGAGCCAGCTGATTATGAACTGAAGCCTCTGCAAACTGTAAGTTAAGTAAATCTTTTCCTTTCTTAACTTCGGGTGTCAGGTATTTTGTCTCAGCAATGAGAAAAAAGCATTTAAGACAGTGACCAACCAGAACAGGGTCATAAGGGGTTGTATCTGGTGAAGATCTGAAAGAGAACACACATCTGTCTTTCACCTCAATAGGGAGTGATCCTTGAGAGAGTGAAGAGATGTGCCCTCTCTCAGCACAAAATCCAAGAAATGGTGATATCTATGTACATAAGAGCAAAAAGTGCACGGAAGAAATAAATTAACTGACAGTTTTCTGATGGTAGTGATATAAATACTTTAAATAGATAAGACTTTATTAACAATTTTACTGATTATTTGAAAGATCACTGATTCAAACATATTTGAAAGATCACTGATTCAAACACCATCGAGGCTATTCAGTATAATAAGTAAGCATTATGTGGCCAAAACACATTGTCATACATGTGATGAGAATTCCTTTTCTAAAATCTGCAAAAAAAAAGTATAAACTGTGAATCATGCACCACACAACTGTGAATCTGACAACCTGGATCAGCTCTCCCTCAAAGTTCTCATATGATGGACTAAGGCAGAATAAACTCTGAACTACTGTTTCTAACCTAGACCAAGTTTAATTCTTTCCATGCTGAAAATTTCTAAAAGTGGGAACATGATCTCTTTCATTTTGGTTTTAACTACTTTGATGGATTCTCCTCATTCATTCATGTCATTTTGATATGAACATATCTTATAGGATTCATTTTTAAAATGTATTTGTTCGTTTGTTTGTCTTCACCTTTGACATCATTACATGTAACTCACCTCTTTTACATTACTTATTTTTTAAAAAAACATATTAGTATATGTTTGCTGTCAAAATGATTATATTTATGTTGGAGATTGGAACAAATATATTACACGTATATGTTTATTTTTTTTTCCAAAAATGGTAAATTAACAAACAAAAATGAACCACCCAACTCTGTACAAAGCAAGACAAAAAACTTGCAATCCTGGGTGTCCTCAAGTCTCACAAGCTACCATGTGGAACTTAATAAAGCTGAATTGCAAAGTGTGCTTCCCAACACTTGGGCAACAGACAAGATGATGTAAGAGATGGAGTCAAAAAAGCAGCA